>NC_092095.1:37360984-37685567 GCF_045679555.1 Salvelinus alpinus
AGCCAAAAATAAATATTGAGTGGAGTACAGCACAGAGTAGCAGCAGATCGTCAGCCCAGTTATGAAGCGGGGCTAGACCATTTATCCAGTATCGGCTGCCATATTTTGTAAAACAATGGACTTCTATTGGAGGTGTTGTATCGAATCTTTTCCATATGTATTACATTCCCTAAATCCCGTAACCACATTTCAAAGGTAGGTACAGTCTCCAATTTCCAAAATTGCAATATGAGCCTTTTGGCTAATAGAGTACACAGAGAGACAGCTTTCCCTTCCTGGTTATTCCCATCAACTGTACCAAACAGAGCGATCAATGGGTCTGGGGCTAGAACTCTATCAAAGGCCTTAGATAAGTAATCAAAAATGAGAGCCCAGTAAGCATGTAATTTAGGGCATGTCCAGAATAAGTGGGTCAACGTCCCCTCATCCTGCTTGCACCTCTCACACAGTGGTGAGGTGTCCGGGAATATTTTATGCAGTTTTACTTTTGAGTAGTGTAACCTGTGTATCACCTTAAACTGTACAAGGTTGTGTCTGGCATTCACTGAACTGTGGTTTATATTCCTGAGAGCTTCTATCCAGTCCTCATTTGAGATTTCTGAACCAAGTTCTTGTTCCCAAGCCCTTTTAATGGTGTCTGTGGATACCTCTATGTGGGCCTGTAGCACATCATACAGTCTAGAGACCGACCCTTTTGAATGGGGTTTGACAAGTATCAAGCTATCTAATGTAGGACTATTGGGCTTAATGCCATACTGTGGGATATGTGTCCTTAAGAAATTCCTGATTTGGAGGTATCTGAAAAAATGTGTTGTTGGCATGTTGAACTTTGCCTGTAATTGTTGAAATGAAGCTAACTGACCATCTATGTATAAATTACCAATTGTTGTGAGCCCCTTCTCCCTCCACTGTGAAAACACCACATCATCCAATGCAGGGTGGAAAGCATGATTCAGGCTAATCGGGCTGTCTATGTAAACAGTGGGTATGTTAAGAAAATCCCTAATCTGTTTCCAGATCCTAAGCGTATGACAAATGACTGGATTGGAGTCATAAGTGGGTTTTTTCACATATGATGGGCTATTAACAAGTGCAGGGAGTGAGGAACGTTGACAGGAGGCCTGCTCGATCAAAAGCCATGAAGGCATATCCTTCTGTCTCATCGCAGGTAAACTTTCCCTCCAGAAAGACACAATGTTCAGATTAGCAGCCCAATAATACAGTTTGAAGTGAGGAAGGCCAAAGCCCCCCTCTATCTTGTACTTGCATAAATGCTTCTTTGAAATTCTGGCTGCCTTGTTATCCCATAAAAATGGAGTTACTATTGAATCCAGTTTCTTAAAATAGCTTTGTGGTATGAAATTGGGTAGACATTGGAAGAGGTAAAGAAACCTGGGTAGGACAACCATTTTAATAGCGTTTATACGACCAACCAAGGAAATAGGCAGAGTTTTCCAGAAATCTATATTTTGTTTAAGCTGATATATTTTCATGTCCCAATTCACTTTCAATAGCTGGTCAAGGTCTCTTGTCACTACAATGCCAAGGCTTGTGAACTTGTCCCTCACTGTTCTAAACGGGGTAGATTGCAGAAATTGCATATCCACAGGCCGTGATATTGGCATCAACTCACTTTTTTGCCAGTTTATCTTGTAGCCAGAGAAGGAGCCGAATGTGTTTATCAAGTTAAGTAATGGTGGAATAGAAGTTTTAGGCTTAGACAAAAACAAAAGAACATCGTCTGCATATAGGGAAATTTTGTGCTGTGTGTCTTTTATTTTAACAGAAGCTATATCGGCACATGCCCGAATGCGAGTAGCAAGGGGTTCCATGGCTATAGCGAAGAGAGCAGGCGAAATAGGGCACCCCTGTCGGCACCCCTTGAACAGGCGGAATGACTGCGACATTTCCTGATTGGTCACAACGGACGCCATTGGGTGTGCATAAATAATTCTTATCCAATTAATAAATTCCTTTCCAAATCCGAAATGCTCCAGAACCGACATCATATACTTCCACTCAATCTGATCAAACGCCTTCTCTGCATCAAGAGCTATTACCACTGCCTCAACTTTATGATCATGATACATTACGTTGAAAAGGCGTCTCAAATTGTAGTATATATGTCGGCCCGGGATAAAACCTGTCTGGTCAGGGTGTATGATGTCGGAAATATATTTTTTCAATCGGTTTGCCAATATCTTTGTCAACACCTTGTTTTCTATGGGGAGTAACGACACGGGGCGATACGACGACATCTCCATGGAATCTCTATCTTTTTTCAAGATCAGGGCTATTGTAGCCTCATACAGTGTTTGCGGGAGTTTGGTATTTTCTTTGGATTGTTGAAACATTCGCAGCATAAGTGGAGATAGACTAGCGCAGTACTTCTTATAGAATTCTATTACATATCCATCGGGCCCAGGGGCCTTGCTGTTTGGAAATTGTGCTATCGCTGTGTTAATTTCATCTAAGGTTATCCCTGCATCGAGTGCGGCAGCTGCCCCCCTGTCTAGTTTAGGAAGTTCACATTCAGCGAGAAAGCGTTCCATAGTTTGTGGATCAGTAGCATCGCATTTTGATTGGTATAGCTCTGAGTAAAACTGCGCAAAGCATTTATTAATGTCCTGCGGATCTGTTACTATTTTACCCTTCTTGTCTTTTATTTTGTGAATAGCTCTAGATGCTTGTACCTGCCTTAGCTGTCTTGCTAATAATTTATGTGGTTTGTCCCCCAGTTCAAAATAACTTTGTTGCGTTCTAGCAAGTAAAGAGCCCACCCGTTTCGAAAGGATGGTATTGTATTCATACTTTAACTTTGTGATCTTCTCAAGGACTGTATACGAGGAATTTGTCCTAAAAACGTTCTCCTGTTCCCCTAACTCTCTTTCAATTTCTCTCAGCCTAGTATTGGCACGTTTCTTCCTCTCTGATGTATAAGAAATAATGTAACCTCTAATCACCGCCTTTAGAGATTCCCAAAGGGTGGAGTCGTCAACATCCCCCGTGTCGTTAGTACTGAGGAAAAAGGCAATCTGCTCCTTCAAATACTGACAAAAAGCCTCATCTTTCAACAGGTATGCGTCTAAGCGCCACGATCGCCGACCTGTCGACATATTGTCGAGTTTCAGCACCATGGACAGAGGAGAGTGGTCCGTAATTAGAATGGGGTGATAGGTAACCGACTCAGCTGCTGAAATTAGTTTGGAGTCCAACAAAAAATAGTCAATTCTGGAATATGATTTATGAACTGATGAAAAGAAAGAATAATCCCTGTCTGTTGGGTGCGTCAGTCTCCAAATATCGACAATGTTAAGGTTTGTCATCAATGTATTTAGACAGACACTGGCATTTGATTGTTGAAGTGACCTTGATAGCTGTTTATCTAAAAGAGGATCTAACGTACAGTTAAAGTCACCTCCAACAATAACACTTGTATCCGAGATATTTGGTATGGCCTTAAATACCCTTTGAAAAAATAATGGATCATCGAAGTTGGGTCCATATAAATTGACCAAGGTTATTGGTTTTGAATTCAGTGTACCAGCCACAATAATATACCGACCATTAGGATCTGAAATCGAGGTTGAGTAAACAAAAGGAATGTTTTTCCTTATCAGGATTGCTACCCCTCTCGCTTTTGCATCAAAGTTAGACTGGTATATCTGACCGATCCAGCCGACTCGTAGCTTGGCCTGCGCGGAGCGTTTAATATGAGTTTCTTGAAGAAGCACTATGTCAGCACCCAGTGATTTAAGATGAGAAAAAACCTTAGCTCGTTTCACGACATGCCCTAATCCATTACAGTTCCAGCTGACTATCTTTATTCCACCAGGTCTACTCTGTGCTCGGTCACTATGTGGCATTTCTTATTTTAAAGCAAATTGCTGCTGTCAAACAAAACCCTGAAGAAAAACGTCCCGCCGTGCGGGAGCTTGTCATGCCACCTGTACTAATAAACGTGAACATAAAACACAGACCCCATCCCCCCTCCCGTCCCTCCACCCGTCCCTTTACTGAGTGACTTCCCCAAACGAAGCGCTCCTTGACTAACACACAAACCTTAGGGTGTCTAGACATAAAGCTTGAACTAACTCGTCGTCTATAGATGCTCCGCATATAAACTAATATTAAATAACACTTAACTTAACTCTCACGTTAGGGGGTGAGTGGCGTTAAAACATGACATGCCAAACAATGCTATATTAGCCACAACATCTCACCTATCATATAAGTCCCAATTTCTGATCTTCTGATCGAAAAGACATAGGCCGGAAATTCAATTCACACACATTCCTGGCCTGTATTTGGCCATTTAGCCTGCTGGCACAGCCGTTCTGTATCCTCAGCCGGGGAGCTTGCTTGTCAAGAACAGATCGGCCTCTTTTGCGTTGTCAAACGTACGTGTTGATCCCTCGACTGTCACCTTAAACCGGGCTGGGAAGAGGAATCCATATCGGATGTTGGCCGCCCTGCATTTGTTGCGTACCTCATCATACTCTTTCCGTTGGTTCCTCACCTCCAAGGTAAGATCTGGGTAGAAAGACACCCTGGCTCCGTTGTAGTTAAGGGGGAACTTTTGACTAGCCAGCTTGAGGATGAGATCCCTGGTGTGGGGATAGTGCAGCCTTACAATGAATGGCCTTGGTGGCCCGCCCTTGGCCGGCTTCGTTGCCTGTGCTCTGTGTGCGCGGTCGATCAGGATGGCCGTTTTGAAGTGTTCACTCCCCAGCAATGCCGGTATCAGCTCCGAGACAAATTCAGTGGGTTTCCCTTTCTCAGTGTCCTCCTGGATCCCACATATTCGGATGTTCTGGCGTCTTGAATGCGACTCGAGCATTTCCAGTCGGGCCTTCAGGGTTTTGTTGTCATTTTTGAACGTTGCGCACTGTTTCTCTATGTCTTGTAGCCTGGCCTCGTGATCGATTGTCGTCTGCTCAACCTCGTGCACCCTTCCCTTAGTTGCCTTCACAGTTTCGGCCAAAGTCCCAATACTCTTTGAGATATCAGCCAACCTTGTGTCCACCTTCTTGCTTAGTGCGTTTATGGCAGCCAGTATGTCACTTTGAGTAGGTTCTGTGGGGAACTCTTGGAAGCTAGCCTCTTCAGCTAGCTCCTCGTGGGTCGGCGACGTTGAAATTGGTTCGTTGTCTATCTCATTCCAATTATCTTGTTTAGCGCCCCCTTTTTTGTTGCCTTTTCCTTTTTTCATATTTGTTTGAAGTTATAGGTTGTGAGAGGTTAAGATAAATATTAATTGTTTCAAAATTGAGCGGAGCTCTAGCAATGCACGTCTACTCCATAGCACGCTCTCTAGCGCCCCCGAGAATCTCATCCTTAACCTCAGCGTGGAGTCCCTCCAGAAAACGAGCGAGCAACGCCGGCTCGTTCCAGTCACTGGATGCAGCAAGAGTGCGAAACTCTATAGAGTAATCCGTTATGGATCGATCACCTTGACATAGGGAAGCCAGGGCCCTGGAAGCCTCCTTCCCAAAAACTGAACGATCAAAAACCCGTATCATCTCCTCCTTAAAGTTCTGATAAACGTTAGAACACTCAGCCCTTGCCTCCCAGATAGCTGTGCCCCACTCCCGAGCCCGACCAGTAAGGAGTGATATGACGTAAGCGATCCGAGCTCTCTCTCCAGAGTATGTGTTGGGCTGGAGAGAGAACACAATATCACACTGGGTGAGAAAGGAGCGACACTCAGTGGGCTGCCCAGAGTAACATGGTGGGTTATTAACCCTAGGCTCCGGAGACTCGGAAGACCAGGAAGTAGCTGGTGGCACGAGACGAAGACTCTGAAACTGTCCTGAGAGATCGGAGACATGAGCGGCCAGGGTCTCAACGGCATGACGAGCAGCAGACAATTCCTGCTCGTGTCTGCCGAGCATTGCTCCCTGGATCTCGACGGCAGTGTTGCGAGAATCCGTAGTCGCTGGGTCCATTCGTGGTCGGATTCTTCTGTTATGCTGGTGAATGAGGACCCAAAAGCGACGTAATAGAAACAGAGTCTTTATTCCAGTCTTAAACAAATAATGATTCTCCTGGATATTATCAATGGTCAATCCAAAACAGGAACTGAAATCCTCTCGTCAATAGAGAGGAACGACTGGAGACGCGACCACAGACTGCAGGTCGCTTCAGGAAGGCACTGGCCGTAGCTGACATAGACACCTGCTCACACGCAGCATCTGAAGAAGGCAAAGAACACGACAGGGCGGAACAAGGACACAGGAACAGCAAACATCAAACAAGAATCCGACCAGGACAGAAGCGGAAAACAGAGGGAGAAATAGGGACTCTAATCAGAGGGCAAAATAGGGGACAGGTGTGAAAGAGTAAATGAGGTCGTTAGGAGAATGAGAAACAGCTGGGAGCAGGAACGGAACGATAGAGAGAGAGAGCGGGAGAGGGAGAGAGGGAGGAGGAGAGAGAGAGAGAGAAAGAGGGAAAGAACCTAATAAGACCAGCAGAGGGAAGCACAGGGACAAGACATGAAGATCAAAGACAAAACATGACAACATTGGTTTTATTTCAATTAAATGATGATTACAATGTAAAGTGAGACATTGATAATGTAGTTGCCCATCTTTTAAAAAATGGTTTTGAGTGTGCAGGTCACCACATCGCTGCAAGCAGGAGCGAGTCCCGTTGTCGTCCAAACATGTATAATTCTTGCTCTTCTATATATATGTGTGTATGTACAGGCACAGAACAGCAAGGACTTCAGTTATAACTTCGGTCGTCAAGCCCCAAAAAATGGGTGGCCACTGGCCAGACTATACTATCTATACCCTGTCTGCGGGGTCCCGATGAACATTTCTCCAATCACAGGGAATCTGAATAGACTCAGGGCGGAAACTTTTTGTTGCAGCCTGCAAAGTGTAAGCACTTTCCTGAGTACTCTACGGCATCCCGATAATCTTCTGACACGTTTTGGGAGAACATTTTGGAAGTGCTCTGCTCATTTGCGAGGCATGTCCCAGATTAATATGGTTTCAACCAATTAGCTACTCAAAAGGATTAATTTCCATTCTCTTATATTGGACGGGCATCATTTCACATTTGAACAAATAAACAGATAAAATCAAACTTCCTATGTTGACTATTTTTTATGCATGCACATATTTTGCCGGTCTGTTCCGGTAGAATCTAACAGCATATTTATCTCATGCTGAATGATTGAAACCTGCCATGTCAAAACCAAGCCTGTCCATGTAACAAGCAAGAAAAACCTAGCACTTTTCCTTTTTTGTCATATAATAGGACATGCAGTGCATTCTAAATGCAATCAGTGCTGTAAATATCAAACTGGGTTATCGATGACAGAACTTATTAATGACAGATATCAGGGAAGTTCTGTGGTGGAAGCAAAAAAAAAATGGTTGGGCTATTAAAGTGATATAACAGATGTTTTTTGGGGGGGGGACTAGCACTCACGAGCCAAAATGGGTCCCCAAAAATTATGTTTCACCTTATTGTTCTCGAGCCCTTTGTGTGCACAAAGGGCCCGATTCAGACTTGGGATAAGTAGACTTAAAATGGACTTAAGTCAACATTTTACTTAAGTCCATGTTGTCAATTTATCTCAAGCCAGAATGGGGCCCAAAGAAAAAAGAAAAAAAACTCTGGTGTGCATGTGAAGCAGGTTGACATTTATTGAGATGACTCAAGTACTGGAGGCAGCTCTGCAGAGTGTCTCACTAGTTGGCACAGCCACAAAGTCATAGAATCTGTCTGTGCCGTTTAAGATTAGGGAGGACAATTTTTTTCACCCAGCTCAATGTATCATCGATAGGTTTAGGCTACTACATGATACTCAAATTTTACCCACTGTACCAGTCAAAAGTTTGGACACACCTTCTCATTCCAGTGTTTTTCTATAATAGTGAAGACATCAAAACTATGAAATAACACATATAGTAAAGTATGTAGTAAACAAAAAAGTGTTAAACTAATCCTAACATATTTGAGATTATTCATAGCCACCCTTTTCCTTGATGACAGCTTTGCACACTTGCTCTTAATGTTCAGTATTCTTGATCTGGGTTCTACAATTGATTAGCACTATTCATTCTTTACCTTTATTTAACTAGGCAAGTCAGTTGAGAACAAATTCTTATTTGCAATGACGGCCTAGGAACAGTGGGTTAACTGCCGTGTTCAGGGGCACAATGACAGATTTTTACCTTGTCAGTTCGGGAATTCGATCTTGCAACCTTTACGGTTACTAGTCCAACGCTCTAACCACTAGGCTACCAGCCGCCCCAACTATGCAGCGATTAGCATGTTAAACAAAGCTAAAGAATATAAAGTCCAAACAACATATCAAATGACTAAGAATAAAACAGGGAATATAAGACATCAAATGTACAGACAACACTGACTTTGGTCAATAACGTGAAATGTCAACTGTTAAAGCTGAAATATGCATAAGGGGAAACAATGCCACTGTTCACCCCAGTACATTTGTTATTGTTTTTGTTTTGTTGATGAAACGGAGGGGCATCCATCATCGGTGGTAGAAAAGAATCACAGTACATACTCTGCTGTTCTTTTGCGCTTGCAATGATGTCAGAGGGGAAAAAATCTGTCTTTGAAGTAACTTCTTTGTTGTTTTACTATCGCAAATGGACGTGGCAGTTTCACCATTACGGATTCCAGCTTTAACTTCATTTAATTAGTTAGGTACCAATACCAGAGAGGTTTTAGGTAAAACAACAGTTCCCGAGCACAAGGCCTTCCGAATGCTGCACATGCTACACAAATGAATAAACAAAACCGTGGACTTGTCAAGTCACTCAATCACCCTCACATACAGTTGCATCTCTAACTACCCACAGTGATACTTGCACAAGGACAACCCAGCATTTTGGAACTGCAACTTCAAGCTCTTCCAACAGAATAGACTTATACGAGTATACAAACTGTTGGCTTTGTGTTGTGTTGCATAACTTATCAGGTCATGCAATTGAGGAATATAAAGTATTACAACATATTACTTCATGTCATTACTAAGCACTGAGAAGTGAGCCAATTTAGAGTTTGTCATCATCATCAACAAAGTTGCAACGTGTTCAGTCTTCTCTCGGGGCGATATGGACCTTATCAGTGTATATCCTCCATTTAGCCTTCAACAACAGAACACTTCCTGTTCATTGGCTAGAACGATACGAGCTGCAGAAAGCCCCCGAGGTGTGTGTTCGAATATGAGTTTGGATGTATCCATGTATTCTCTTTATCCAACGGAGGAAAGTATTTTATCGCAGGAAAGTTCTCTTAGAACACTTAATCGCCAGGCCATGTCCTTCACCAGGCTGCGCTCCGCTGCTCACACGCTCTTCTTGCTGGTCTCAGGCAGACGGGGTTCGTGTCTGTACCTTTTGAAACATGGAATTTGTATACAGTACATTGGTTGATTACTTGTGAGCGTCCCCGGGCCAAGATTTTTAGGGGACACTTGATTTATTTGAAGGTCTGCTTGTAAACTTCTTATAAAACAACGCTGTCTCACATGATTTGTTATGTGATTCCATCAGCAGCATACTTTTGCACAAATTATATGTGTGGGTATTTCACATATACTGTAAGTGCGTCTTGCACATACAGTAATAGGAAAATGTAAAATGTAGGCATACTAGTGAGTGGTTAAGGTTAGGAATCTAATACTAGAGCTTACCCAGGAAAATCTTCCACAAATTGACTTATTTGTGATAAACAGTGTTGCAGTACTCAAAAGAACCAACAAAGATTTACTTTATCACTCAGGCTGCATTCCATGACGAACAGGACAGGTACACTTTCACATGACTCCTCCCTCACTCTGTACACCACCATGTTTTTCTGTGAGCTCATTATTGCCATATACCTCTTAGACCTATCTAGATTTTAAAGGAGAATTTTCATTTTTTGTGTTATAGAAGAACACCTTTTTTTTCTATTTCACTTGTTTTTGAAAAACGTACCTAAACCAGCGACTAATTTCCTCATCCTCGTTGTGCATTATGGGGGTTCTGAAAAAACATGAACAAACGTGCTCCAAAAACACCCAAAATATGTCTTTTTGGAAACTGAAAAGCTCTCAGTATAGTGATGCAGGGCTTTAGATGTTGTACACATGGAATTGTGTCGTTCTGATCTTGATCGGCAATGATATGTTCCATTTTGTTGAGACTTTTGCAAGATTTGATTGTAAAAAAATATAACTTCTCCTTTATTGTTACAGGTTTTCTAGCTAAGGTTTTGGGGATGGGGGTGAGGATGAGCTAAAACCATATGCTACGAACATCGCAGGTAATTCAATCCCAGTGTTTAGCACTTGTTTAAAAAAAAAAAAATCCTGTTTTAACCCTGACCAAAACTTTAACCCTAACCTTAAATCAGTTGTAATTAATGACTAAACTTAACCATTGATGTTAGTTTCAGTTTCACTCTTGCTCAGTTTCACTGACAGCTGGCAACATGCTCCATAGTTAAAAGGGCAACACACTCCATAATCTCTGTTGCCTGCAGTTACGACAACTATCTCTGTTTACCTTAGATGTTGTGTTGTGTTATATAGACTCACTGACCCCTAGACCTCACATGGATGCATACATGTAACGGATGACAAAAAACGGTAACTGTAATCCATTACATTATTTTCAAAAAATATTATAATCAGATTACATATACTTTTGAAAAAACAGATTGTTACTTTAGGATTACTTTTAAAGTTGGTTTTCTCTGACATTCAAATCAGCATTGAAAAAGGCACACATTTAAGGTTGTTCCACCTGTACAAGTCTGGCCACAAGTAACAGACCACTACTATGATGACAACAAATGTGTTTGATGGATTGTGGGAATAGAGTAGGCTACAGTCCAAGCTGTCTTCCAATAGTGCCAGTGCTGTTGGCATCCAAAGATTATCTAACTTGAATAAATGCTTGGAAGTAAGGAAGACAGCCATGGTATAGCCTATGGACGATACGGATATAACTTATTATTGATATCTAGATAGCTTATTGATATGAAAAGTGAATCACATTTCTGTTCGCTCATTTAGCTATTTGCGCCTTACGGATTGTGGTTGTTGTGGATGGCTGTTCGCAAATATATATGTGTATTTTAACCCAATAATGGTTAAATTGAAGAAGTTTAAGCTCCCTATCAATCCTAGGTCCAAGAGGCTTCTAAACAGCTTCTACCCCCAAGCCATAAGACTCCTGAACATCTAATCAAATGGCTACCCAGACTATTTGCATTGCCCCCCCCCCCCCCTCTTTTACGCTGCTGTTCACTTTAATAAATGTACCTACATGTACATATTACCTCAATTACCTCGACTAACTGGTGCCCCCACACATCGACTCTGTACCGGTACCCCCTGTATATAGCCTCGCTGTTGTTTCATTTTTGCTGCTCTTTAATGATTTGTTACTTTTATTTCTTATTTCTTATTTTTTACATGTTTTGTTATTTTTCTTTTTGTTATTTAAAAATACATACTGTATATATATTTAAACTGCATTGTTGGTTAAGGGCTTGTAAGTAAGCGTTTCACTGTAAGGTCTACTACACCTGTTGTATTCGGCACGTGATAAATAATATTTGATTTATACACGTCAGCTACTACAGCAGGTGAAATCAGTGCAACGCTTAACAAAGAGCTGCAGTTAGTTTAAGAATGGGTGGCAAGGAATAAGTTAGTCCTAAATATTTCTACAAATAAAAGCATTGTAATACATTTTGTGGAATTCGAGCAGGTTGAGATGACTAAACTGCTTGGAGTATCCCTGGATTATAAACTGTCATGGTCCAAACATGTTGATACAACAGTAGCCCCCCCCCTTTTACACCGCTGCTACTCTCTGTTGTTATCTTCAATGCATAGTCACTTTAATAACTCTACCTATATGTACAGTACATATTACCTCAACTAACCGGTGCCCCCGCACATCGACTCTGTCCCGGTACCCCCTTGCATATCATCTCGCTATTGTTATTTTACTGCTGCTCTTTAATTACTTGTTACTTTTATTTCTTATTCTTATTCTTTTTTTTTTACTACATTGTTGGTTAGGGGCTCGTAAATAACCATTTTACTGTAAGGTCTACACCCGTTGTAGTCAGCGCATGTGACTAATAACATTTGATTTGATTTTAATCATTGCCATTGAGACAAGTGAACAGCAGTGAAAAATGTCTTCTTGCAACAGCTCCATGGTGTAGATCCTCCCATAGTGCCTAAACTCACCCATTCTATTGTGCTCTACACTGTGAAAAACAAGTTTAATTTAAGAAGAGGGCTTTTATTGCTCATTCGTGCTGATTCAAAACCAAAAAACCCCATAGACTCACTTTTTCTATACTTAAAGGGTCAATCTGTAGTTGCTACATTCATTTTTGGACTTATACATTAATAATACATACTCATTGATTCTTGAAGAATATAACTTATGAGCTTAGTTCAACTGTCACACACCACGAGAACTACAAATATACAGCGTCTTCAGAAAGTATTCATACCCCTTGACTTTTTCCACATTTTGTTGTGTTACAGCTGGAATTTAAAATGGATTAAATTTAGATTTTATGTCACTGGCCTACACACAATAACCCATAATGTCAAAGTGGAATTATGAGTCAATAAGTATTCAAACTTTTTGTTGTGGCAAAAATATTCCAAAACATGTACCGTTTGCCGATAAGGCACCAAAGTTAAACTGCAAAAAAAAAATGGTAAAGAAATTAACTTTATGTCCTGAATGAATAACGTTATGTTTGGGGCAAACCCAACACAACACATCACTGAGTACCAGTCTTCATATTTTCAAGCTTCATCATGTTATCGGGTCATCTGCAAGGACCAGGGAGTTTTTTAGGGTTAAAAGAAAGGAATAGAGCTAAGCACATGTAAAATCATAGACGAAAACCTGGTCTGCTTTCCAATAGACACTGGGAGACAAATTCAACTTTAAGCAGAACAATAACCTAAAACACAATGCAAGATATACACTGGAGTTGCTTACCAAGATGACTTAAATCGGCTTGAAAATCTATGGCAAGACTTGGAAATGGGGGGGGGGGGATAAGTTGTTCGTATCAACTGCATTATAATACATCCAGTGGTGTAATTGGAGGGTAAACACAGTTTTTGGCACCCAAAATTCATTTGAAAGTATAGGAATATATACTTTTTTCACCGTGACGGTCGATCAGAGTTTACACACCTATTATTTTACCACTACTACACTGATTAGATCCCAAGCTTTTTTGTGCTTGTGCTATAAATAACTCTCTTTTCTGTCACAAACACATGCATACACACACAAATGTACTCAAAATGTAATATGTTATTCTAACAGCATAAAGTTTTATAGGAATATAATTTTATCAAAGAAAGTCTATTTCTAAGACTCTGTATAATAAGCTACTAGCAAACATTGTGACAACCAACCCCATACTGTGTGACATCCAACCCCTAGAGAGGGGACAGAGTGTATTAGGTTGAAATGGGGACCCTTTTTATCCTCATATCTTACTCCAACATGGAGTTATAAGCAATCAAACGCCTTGATATTTCTCCTAATATTGAAAAGAGTCTCGTAAGATATACTGGTGCTGAGAAATACACACAAGACTAAAGTGTGACAACCAACCCCGGTCTCCTCTAGTTGCCATTGGCCCTGTCCTCACCCTGCACCGAGAGACTCAACAATGGGGCAACGTCAGTGGCTGACCCTGGCCCCACACTAACTTTGTGCGGAGCGTCTCATGGGAATGGCGAGGCAGGAGAGTGCTATGTCAAGGCTGCCCCGAGCTTAATCTCCTGCCAAGGATCATTTAGAAGTGTTGATTTTAAGGGGTGGGAGAGAAAACAAGACAGCTATACTTTTTGTTCCTTGGGGAAAAAAATATGGTTTTGAGGCAGCAAACACATGATCCAACATAATCATAAGCGGACTTTTGGTTTCAAGGCTGAGAACGGCATATCGCCACAATTGTCGATGTGGGCAGATTTTGTTTGGTCTGCAAATTTAACAATATAGGAGAGGTGAGTGTTAGATTGGAAATCTAACACTCACCTCTTTGTTTATTGAATAAAAATGAGAGTGAATAATATAATAATAACCTCCCCAGTCCCCACACATCATATTTCTCTCCTCTGCTCTCTCTACACACATACAGTTAAACACACTGACACATAGTTGCACGCTGCGTGTTCAAAGTGCCGTGCTGCCTACTTGCGATTGTTGCACTGATAGCTGACATAAGAAGCTTTCGTGAGGGATGAGAGCGGCAGGTTGCTGCAGGTTAACACAACCGCTCATGTGGTTCTGTCAGGTTCGACAGTGAACCAGCCAAAGACCATCAATCACACGCTCCCAGTGTGATGAAAGCTTGACGGCTCCAATGCATTCTTTCCCAAACAATCCAGAGCACACATTGGCAGCACAAGACACAGGTGTTTGCCATTTATCTTGCCGTTTACTGATAATCATGGCAGAGCAACATTTTATGAGTGAGTGAAATTCACCATAGTACACTGTGTTGATCTTGTACCCCGATGTTCTCTATTCAAGGTGATTTTTTGGAAACAATCGAGAGTTCCTGGAAAGGGTTCTTTCCCCTGGCAGTTCTATCAACCTGGTTCAACCCTTTAAAATGAATTGTTAAAATAAAATGAACTAATATTGACATGGTATTTTCACTTTGAGTTCTTTGAGATTCTAACACAAACGTCACTATGTGGAATTGGTACCAGCTAGTTATCAATCGTGTTGAATTATTTGCTGTTAGTACCAGAAAGTATCTATTGTTACCACAGTTTCTTTTTTAAAGTAATGTGGGCTGTAAAATAACATGTTACAGGTTTTGCTATGGATTAATTTGCGACAATTTAAATGAGCATTGCAAATCAATATATATATTTTTTTACAAGTATCCATTTGCCTCTACTTAATTATAAACAGGTGTCGCATTCCTAAACTCTAGCCGCCTTCCCGAGACCAGGACCTGTGTGCAGACTTTTTCATTTCCTGGTTCGCTATCATTTTACGCTTTTGTCCGAGAGAGCCGTCAAAATAGGATTATGGTCTTAATAAAAAATGATTTCAAAGCTGAGGATTTCATTCCCATGAGAGGGATATGGCTAGTATATTACTTCAGTGTGTAAGACCTACATCACTATTCCTCTATGCAGTGAGAAAACCACAAGACGGATCCAACAGAAAGAATGTCTCGTTCAAAGACGTTGGCGTAGCCACGTCTCTCTCTGAATAGGCGTTGAGTTTAAAGTCTTTGTAGCGTAAATAGACTGCCGCTTTCCATACAGTATCTAGAGAGGGGAAACAAACACAAATTAACTTAGCGCTTTGGGCAGATAGGAAATTAAATCAATTGGATCCATAGCATGTAGCGTTTATCATTTCTTAATTTTTTATTGTACAGTATCTCTAAGTGACTTAATTGTTCCATTACACAATTACAGACATATTCATTTCAAGACAAATTATTATCAATAGTCCATTACATCATTTGGCAGCCCTTATATGGAAATGAGAATCTGTTTTGATGTGCTTAAGTCTAAACACATTACAATTATAAATGAGTTTTGAACTACCACACATATACATGAATGAGAGAACACAAAGAACCTATGATAGTGAGCCAGGTATGGTCTGCAATTGTCAATGATGCTGTGTTAGGAAAATTCCAGTGGACCATTAACAAAACACTGAAGTAGAACCACTTCTCCCTTCAACAAGGAGTTCCGACCATGGTCTTTGATATAACTTGGAAGAGCATGCACTGTTAAAGAAAGTCCTTGAATATAAAGCAAGAAACATTGTTTTTGAGGAGTGCCCATTTAATAGTGAAAACATTTGAAATGGTGTTTTTTACATTGGAAAAAAGTACAGACACAAATCTATAGCATACACTGCAGTTGAGGAACAATGGGACAGTAATTCTGCTTTGAAAGTTGATAAACTTGTAACCTCACTTTTGAGAAAATAGCATTTGATTGTTTTGGTACCTACTGGAGAGCTCTTCTTTGTCTACACCCATTCAGCATTGTTCACACCCTCTTAAGCTTTAACCCCGTACCATCTCTTTCAGGGTTGATCTGAGCGTTCTGTCCTAACAACAACAGTCAAGCACCCAAGATAACTGGCTAACGTTGGCTAGCTTGCTAGCTACTACCAGGCACAAATGAGAGAACAGCTCACTGACCATTTTACCTGCCTGAGCAGAGCTGGTTAGGCTATTGTGTTATCCAGAGCGTTGGTGACCGCAACTGTGATGCTGGCAACAATTTATATATTTTTGCCAACGTTTACTGACACAGGCCATATTCAATGGGTGTTGAGTGTTCGTAAATTTGACAGATATTCTGCGCTCTGGCACACTCAGACGAGTGTGCTCTGAAAACGGAGTAGATAGTCAGAGCTAATTTACCAGCTATGTCTATCAACAGTTGTCGCAGTGACATTCTTTTGTTAAGAGATGTAGTTAGCTAGCTAAGGTAACAATGAACCATACTCCCAACTCATGGCCTTACTACCCTGCATGAATCTGCAGGTAGCTAACCAACCAGGGTCAATGTTAGCTAGATAATATAACTAGCAAAGCAAATGGCTCTGAGATACAAATAATAAGATCATACACGTAATGTTAGCTAGTGAGCCAGCCAGTTAACGTTAGCTAGCTAACTAACAATACACTTTTTATGCCTTTCTGTCAAAATTAGGAACGTATAATATCTGAAAATGTAGCTAGCTAGACTATTTTACCTGTATACATCATGGATGGACGCTTCTCCCTGTCATGGATGCCATGGTTGCCCTTAGTTTAAAGATGTAATCCGGAGAAAGGTGTTTTCTCCATCTCCTTTGCTATCATACTCTAATTACACTGGTTTCAAAACTCTGTCATCCAGAAAGTGGAGAGCAACACTTATGTAGTTCTACTGCGCGATATACACTGCTCCAAAAAATAAAGGGAACACTAAAATAACACATCCTAGATCTGAATGAATGAAATATTCTTATTAAATACTTTTTTCTTTACATAGTTGAATGTGCTGACAACAAAATCACACAAAAATTATCAATGGAAATCAAATTTATCAACCCATGGAGGTCTGGATTTGGAGTCACACTCAAAATTAAAGTGGAAAACCACACTACAGGCTAATCCAACTTTGATGTAATGTCCTTAAAACAAGTCAAAATGAGGCTCAGTAGTGTGTGTGGCCTCCACGTGCCTGTATGACCTCCCTACAACGCCTGGGCATGCTCCTGATGAGGTGGCGGATGGTCTCCTGAGGGATCTCCTCCCAGACCTTGACTAAAGCATCCGCCAACTCCTGGACAGTCTGTGGTGCAACGTGGCTTTGGTGGATGGAGCGAGACATGATGTCCCAGATGTGCTCAATTGGATTTAGGTCTGGGGAACGGGCGGGCCAGTCCATAGCATCAATGCCTTCCTCTTGCAGGAACTGCTGACACACTCCAGCCACATGAGGTCTAGCATTGTCTTGCATTAGGAGGAACCCAGGGCCAACCGCACCAGCATATGGTCTCACAAGGGGTCTGAGGATCTCATCTCGGTACCTAATGGCAGTCAGGCTACCTCTGGCGAGCACATGGAGGGCTGTGCGGCCCCCCAAAGAAATGCCACCCCACACCATGACTGACCCACCGCCAAACCGGTCATGCTGGAGGATGTTGCAGGCAGCAGAACGTTCTCCATGGCGTCTCCAGACTCTGTCACGTCTGTCACGTGCTCAGTGTGAACCTGCTTTCATCTGTGAAGAGCACAGGGCGCCAGTGGCGAATTTGCCAATCTTGGTGTTCTCTGGCAAATGCCAAACGTCCTGCACGGTGTTGGGCTGTAAGCACAACTCCCACCTGTGGACGTCGGGGCCTCATACCACCCTCATGGAGTCTGTTTCTGACCGTTTGAGCAGACACATGCACATTTGTGGCCTGCTGGAGGTCATTTTGCAGGGCTCTGGCAGTGCTCCTCCTGATCCTCCTTGCACAAAGGCGGAGGTAGCGGTCCTGCTGCTGGGTTGTTGCCCTCCTACGGCCTCCTCCACGTCTCTTGATGTACTGGCCTGTCTCCTGGTAGCGCCTCCATGTCTGGACACTACGCTGACAGACACAGCAAACCTTCTTGCCACAGCTCGCATTGATGTGCCATCCTGGATGAGCTGCACTACCTGAGCCACTTGTGTGGGTTGTAGACTCCGTCTCATGCTACCACTAGAGTGAAAGCACCGCCAGCACTCAAAAGTGACCAAAACATCAGCCAGGAAGCATAGGAACTGAGAAGTGGTCTGTGGTCACCACCTGCAGAACCACTCCTTTATTGGGGGTGTCTTGCTAATTGCCTATAATTTCCACCTGTTGTCTATTCCATTTGCACAACAGCATGTGAAATGTATTGTCAATCAGTGTTGCTTCCTAAGTGGACAGTTTGATTTCACAGAAGTGTGATTGACTTGGAGTTACATTGTGTTGTTTAAGTGTTCCCTTTATTTTTTTGAGCAGTGTATATATAAAAAAAGCAGCGTTAGACAGGATTACCTACACATCCTGACCAGCTCAAGTAGACAGAAGCGAGCTATATGGCAGACCAATCCAAACTCATCTCTCGGGATGTCCAGCCCACTCATTATCTCAGCCAATCATGGCTAGCGGGAAGGTTGCTGGCTTTTTCTGTGGCTAAACCAACTAGGCTCGTAATTGAACCATTTTATTAATATTTAAAGATGGCATACACGTTTGTTATACATTTTTATTTAACCTTTATTTAACTAGGCAAGTCAGTTAGGAAAAAAATCTTATTTACAATGACGGCCTACAGCGGCCAAACCCAGGCGACGCTGAGACAATTGTGCGCAGCCCTATGGGACTCCCAATCACGGCCGGTTGTAGTGACACTGAGATGCAGTATCTTAGACCGCTGCACCACTCGGACCCCAAGGAACATGAAAGTTCACATGTTCCAGAAAGCATTGCTGCCCAAAAAATGTTACGTTCAAATGGCTCTCCTGTGAAATAGTGACCCACGACAGTTTCCAGAAACGAGTCACATATTTACAAACAGTACACTATGGAATTTTACTAAATATCTGCGCGAGCCTGCATCATCACCTGGATATAATAGAGCTGCTAAAAGCCTTTACCTTTACCATAATTAATTTGTTCTGCACTCAATATATTGGGTGAAAGTAAAAGAACACATCATCCCAGAGGATATTGACAGCTACGTCATTGACATTCATTGTCATATTCAATTGATTCTATAAATGCCTTGGGCAAAGAACAACCGGTGTCATATTTGTCCGTAGTTCTAGGAATATTCCAGTCTTTGACATCTCAACAGTGTTCTTTTGGAGTTAAAAGAGCTCACAATGACTCCATCTAATTATGACGTGACTAACAAAAGGCCAGATGCTCATTTATTAATGTGTGAATAAACACAACAGCAGGTTCCTACTACCTGAACTTTATAAAAGCATGCATCATCATTATAATCGCCATTATGGATTTGACTAGTCTATGCTTTTCATTGATAGTAAATGGTTGACATTTCCTCCTAACGCTTTCTTTGAGGGTCATTAGCAAAGGTGGTTGAGGCGGAAGACGGAAGATATTAGAGAAGCAGAAAGGTGACGTGCATGGGAGACTTACATAACTTTCCAGATAAATCTGAATGAAATAACACATTTCATTGTCAAAGTGACTCTGTAATTGGGCTCGTAGTTCCGGTACAAAACCCATGGAAACTATAACCTGGAGTCGTGGAACGTGATGTTCTCTCTTCTCTTCCACCTGGGGGAAGCTGACATCTCACCCATTCAAGAGGTTCTGACTCACCATGGGGGCTGAGCTCTCAGAATAGGTGGAGATTGATTGGCATGATGGCATTTCACAGAAGAAGCAGGGGAGAACTGATCATTAGCTTGGTGATGAGCGTGGTTGCGTATTATCCTACCATAAAAAATGAAGACTGATTACTTGGGCCTGTTTGATTGGAGTCTCGGATCCTTGCAAGACTGCTAGCTCAGTGGTGGTGGGCAAGAAGTTAAATTGGAATTTGAATGACTTCAAAGAATGAGCCAATGCAGCAGACATTTTGCATGAGGGGATTGGGGGTGCATGCAGGCCAGGAGATGGGAAATCATGGAATTTCTTATTCCTACTTAGCCAACCTACTGCTAACTCATTATTTATACAGTATAATCAAATTATATTAGATTGATTTTCCTTTTGATCAAATATATCAAATCAAATAAATGTTTCTTTATCACATGCGTCGAATACAACAGGTGTAGGTAGACCTTACCATGAAATGCTTACGTACAAGCCCTTAACCAACAATGCAGTTTAAAAAAAATTGTTAAGAAAATATTTACTAAATAAACTAAAGTAAAAAATAAATTTAAACAAAAAAAGTAACACACTAAAATAACAATAACGAGGGTGTATATAGGGGGAGCGCCACCGAGTCAATGTGCGGGGGTACAGGTTAGTCGAGGTAATTTGTACATGTAGGTAGGGGTAAAGTGACTATGCATAGATAATAAACAGCAAGTAGCAGCAGGATTAAATTAAAGGGGGGGGGTCAATGGAAATAGTCTGGGTGAGCATTTGATTAATTGTTCAGCAGTCTTATGGTTTGGGGATAGAAGCTGTTAAGGAGTATTTTGGTCCAAGACTTGGCTCTCCAGTACCGCTTGCCGTGTGGTAGCAGAGAGAACTTCAGTGACCAGGGTCTTTGACCATTTTTGGTGCCTTCCTCTGACACCACCTAGTATACAGGTCCTGGATGGCAGGAAGCTTGGCCCCAGTGATGTACTGGGCGGTACGCACTACCCTCTGAAGTGCCTTATGGCAGTTGCCATACCAGGTGGTGATGCAACCGGTCAGGATACTCTTGATGGTGCAGCTGAACTTTGAGGATCTGGGGACCCTCAGGGGTAAAAGGGGGAAAAGGTGTTGTCGTGC
The DNA here is from genome assembly GCF_045679555.1 of Salvelinus alpinus. Taxonomy (NCBI): domain Eukaryota; kingdom Metazoa; phylum Chordata; class Actinopteri; order Salmoniformes; family Salmonidae; genus Salvelinus; species Salvelinus alpinus. The sequence continues at coordinate 37,381,993 of NC_092095.1, forward strand.
CCTATTGACCATGATAGTTTGTTGGTGATGTGGACACCAAGGAACTTTAAGCTCTCGACCCACTCCACTACAGCCCTGTCAATGTTAATTGGGGCCTGTTTACGCCCTCCTTTTCCTGTTGTCTACAATCAGCTCCTTTGTCTTGCTCACATTGAGGGAGATGTTGTTGTCCTGGCACCACACTGCCAGGTCTCTGACCTCCTCCCTATAGGCTGTCTCATCGCTGTCGGTGATCAGGCCTATCACTGTTATGTCATCAGCAAACTTAATGATGGTGTTGGAGTCGTGCTTGGCCACGCAGTCATGGGTGAACAGGGAGTACAGTAGGGGACTAAGCACGCACCCCCGAGGGGCCCCAGTGTTGAGGATCAGAGTGGCAGATGTGTTGTTGTCTACCCTTACCACCTGGGGGCGGCCCGTCAGGAAGTCCAGGATCCAGTTGCAGAGGGAGGTATTTAGTCCCAGGGTTCTTAGCTTAGTGATGAGCTTTGTGGGCGCTATGGTGTTGAATGCTGAGCTGTAGTCAATGAACAGCATTCTCACATAGGTGAGATTTGGGGCGTTGGGGCGGTATGCGAATTGGAGAGGGTCTAGGGTTTCCGGGATGATGGTGTTGATGTGAGCTGTAACCAGCCTTTCAAAGCACTTCATGGCTACTGACGTGAGTGCTACGGGGCAGTAATACTTTAGGCAGGTTACCTTCGCTTTTTTTGGCACAGGGACTATGGTGGTCTGCTTTGAAACATGTAGGTATTACAGACTCGGTCAGGGAGAGGCTGAAAATGTCAGTGAAGACACTTGCCAGTTGGGCCGCACATGCTTTGAGTACACATCGTGGTAATCCGTCTGGCCCCACGGCTTTGTGAATGTTGACCTATTTAAAGGTCTTACTCACATCGGCTACGGAGAGCGTGATCACACAGTCATCCGGTACATCTGCTTCAGTGTTGCTTGCCACGAAGCAAGCATAAAAGGCATTCAGCTCGTCTGGTAGGCTCACGTCACTGGGCAGCCGGGCTGGGTTTGCCTTTGTAGTCCGCAATAGTTTGCAAGCCCTGCCACATCTGACGAGCATCAGAGCCGGTGTAGTATGATTCAATCTTTGCCAGTTTGATTGTTCGTCTAATGGCATAGCAGGATTTCTTATAAGTATCCGGTTTAGTGTCCCACTCCATGAAAGCGACAGCTTTAGCCTTTAGCTCGGTGCGGATTTTGCCTGTATTCCACGGCTTCTGGATGAGATATGCACGTACGGTCACTATGGGGACGATGTCGTCGATGCACTTATTGATAAAGCCGGTGAATGAGGTGGTATACTCCTCAATGCCATTGGATGAATCCCGGAATGTGCTTGCAAATCAGTCCTGTAGTGTAGCATCCACGTCATCTGACCACTTCCGTACTGAGCGTATTTTTGATTGTAAGCAGGAATCAGGAGGATATAATTATGGTCAGATTTGCCAAATGGAGGGAGAGAGAGAGCTTTGAATGCATCTCTGAGTCTGGAGCAAAGGTAGTCTAGAGGTTTTTTTTTTTGCACATCTGATATGATGGTAGAAATGAGGTAAAATTGATAAAAATGTCTGCATTGAAGTCCCCGGCCACTAGGAGCGCAGCTTCTGGATGAGCATTTTGTTGTTTGCTTATGGCCTTATACAGCTCGTTGAGTGCGGTCCTAGTGCCAGTATCGGTTTGTGGCGGTAAATAGATGGCTATGAATAATATAGATGAAAACTCTTGGTAATGTAGATAGTGTGGTCTACAGCTTATCATGAGGTACTCTACCTCAGGCGAGCAATACCTCAAGACTTCTTTAATATTAGACATCCCCCACTAGCTGTTATTGACAAATAGACACACACCCCCGCCCCTCTTTTTACCAGATATAGCTGCTCCGTCCTGCCAGTGCATGGGAAACCCAGCCAGCTCTATATTATCCGTATTGTCGTCCAGCCATAACTTGGTGAAACATAAGATATTACAGTTTGAATGTCCTGTTGGTACGATAGTCTTAACCTTTTCTCAATATAGGGGGTGCTGTTTCAACGTTACCATTTATCGTTCCCAAATTAAACTGCCTCGTACTCAATTCTTGCTTGTACAATATGCATATTATTATTACTATTGGATAGAAAACAATCTCTAGTTTCTAAAACCGTTTGAATTATGTCTGTGGGTGAAACAGAACTCTTTCTGCAGCGAAATTCATGACAGGAACTGCGAAGGTCTGAAAACGAGGCTCTGTTCTCAGATCAGTTTAAAGCTCTATATGTATCCTATGGGTTGACATGAACTGCACCCGCCTTCCCCTGGATGTCAGTAACCAATGAGAATTGGAATGGAGTTTCTACGCAGATCTCAGACCTTATAAAGCCCCAAGGAACGAAGGGAGCTCTCTTTTTGACGTTCGTCATGACGCAAAGCAAGACCTCAGGATGGCATTTTGAAATGCTCAGTTATCGGCCTTAGATATATCCGTCTGTAATTTAATTCGATATAGGTGTTAGAAACATCATAACGAAGTTATTTTAAACCGAGTTATATCAGTTTATGCGAGTATATTGCAATTTTTGGAATTTCCTTAGTATTGCGCTTTGAACATTTGGGCACGTCTTCGCCACATGGTTAAGGAAGTTCAGCGTTTCCTGGGCTTCACCAACTTTTACCGCAAGTTCATCAAGAACTTCAGCTCGGTGGCAGCCCCTCTCTCAGCTGTAACCAAGGGTGGCAACACAAGGTTTCTGTGGGGAAGAGAAGCTGAGACGGCCTTCCAAGGACTCAAGCAGCGCATCCTCTCTGCTCCCATCCTGACACTACCAACGGCGGATGAACCTTTTGTGGTGGAGGTAGACGCATCAGAGGTTGGGGTTGGAGCTGTCCTGTCTCAGAGGGGTGAAGACAAGAAGCTTCATCCTTGCGCCTTCTTCTCTCACCGGCTTACCCCGGCCGAGAGGAATTACGATGTGGGGGATCGTGAACTCCTAGCAGTTAAGATGGCATTGAAGGAATGGAGACACTGGCTCGAGGGGGCTTCTCAACCGTTTCAAGTGCTTACGGACCACAAAAATCTGGAGTATATCCAGCAGGCGAAGCGGTTGAACTCCAGACAAGCTCGATGGTCTCTTTTCTTCAGCCGATTTCAGTTTATCCTCATCTATAGACCCGGGTCGAAGAATCTCAAACCGTACGCCTTGTCACGAATCTACTCTCCTGCCATTCGAGAAGATACTGACATGACTGTCCCTCCGGCCGCTAAGATCGTGGCTCCGATCTCGTGGCAAGTGGAGGATACCGTGAAACAAGCTCAAGCCATCGAACCGGGCCCTGGAGGAGGTCCTGCTAATCGGTTGTTTGTTCCCAAGGCAGCAAGATCCCAAGTCCTTCTGTGGGGGCACTCCTCTCGCCTCACCTGTCACCCGGGCGTAGGTCGCACCTTGGAGTTCATTCAGCGTAAGTTCTGGTGGCCCACCATAAAAGAAGACGTTGCCACTTTCGTCAAGGCCTGTCCCGTGTGCTGCCAGGGCAAATCTTCTCACCTCCGCCCTCAAGGACTCCTTCACCCTTTATCTATTCCCCACCGACCCTGGTCCCATATCTCGTTGGACTTTATTACTGGCCTTCCTCCGTCCCATGGTAATACTACTATCCTAGTCATCATCGACAGGTTTTCTAAGGCGGCCAGGTTTGTTCCCTTGACCAAATTACCTTCTGCCAAGGAAACAGCTGAGTTGGTGATTAACCATGTGTTCCGAGTCTTTGGTATCCCGCAAGATATGGTTTCCGACAGAGGTCCCCAGTTCGCCTCAAGGTTTTGGAAGGCCTTCTGCCAACTCATAGGGGCCACGGCCAGTTTATCTTCAGGGTACCATCCGGAGTCCAACGGCCAAACTGAGAGGATGAATCAGGAGCTGGAAACCACCCTCAGATGTATGGTTTCCAACAACCCGTCCACATGGTCATCCTTCATTGTTTGGGCCGAGTACGCGCACAACACCTTGTGCTCCTCCTCCACTGGTATGTCTCCGCATGAGTGTCAGTTTGGCTATGCTCCGCTATTGTTCCCGGACCAGGAGGCAGAAGTCAGAGTGCCTTCAGCCTCGAGGTTCATCAGACGCTGTCGGCTTACGTGGAAGAAGGCCCGTCTTAATCTTCTGCGTTCCTCACAGCAGTACCAGCGACAAGCCAACAGACGTCGCCGTCCCGGTCCTACCCTGTACCCCGGCCAGAGAGTATGGCTCTCAACAAAAGACTTACCGCTAAGGGTGGAGTCTCGCAAGCTGTCCCAGAGATTCATCGGTCCCTTTAAGATTGCCAGGAGAGTCAATCCCGTTACTTTTCGCCTGCACTTACCCAGATCCCTTAAGATCAATCCCACATTTCACATTTCCTTATTAAAACCTGTTGTTTTTTCTCCCCTTATCCCGGCAGGCAGACCTCCCCCTCCGCCCCGTTTCATCGGAGGCCAGTCGGCTTATACCGTCCACCGGATACTGGATTCCCGCCGGGTGCAGCGGTCCTGGCAGTATCTGGTGGACTGGGAAGGCTACGGTCCCGAGGAGCGCTCCTGGGTTCCTGCCAAGGACATACTGGACCCTGACCTCATTCGTCAGTTCAGGGTCCTCCACCCTGAGAAGGCTGGTAGGAACGTCAGGAGCCGTTCCTAGGGGGGGGATTCTGTCAGGTTTTGGCCAGGACTGTTTAGGTTTTGTTCACTAGATGTCCCCCTTGCACCTTTTTTGTACCTTTTGTTTTTCTTGCTCCAATTATTGTTTGCACCTGTAAGTCATTCCCTTGTTAGTATTTAAACCCTGTGTGTTCCTTAGTTCCTTGCTCAGTGTTTGTAAGTTAGCACCCAGCCCCAGCCCAAGCCTTGTTTTATATAGACTTTTCTCTTGTTGGATTTTCCAGAGGTTCTCTGGTTTTGTTCTTGTTTATTATTTGAGTAGTCTTTTGAGGTTTGTTTTTCCCTGCTGTTTTTTACCACTTTGTGGATTTTTCGTTGTATTTTGGAGGATATCCATTTTTCATTAAACCACCATCTCTAGTACTGCTGTGTCTGCCTCATCTTCTGGGTTCTGCCAATTATTAAGTGACTGTTTCTCGCACCGGGTCCTGACAAGGCCAACATAGATCATAAATCACCTAGATAACCCACCCTAGTCACTGTCACTGTCACGCGGGACTAGGTTGGCGAAAGAACCAGATGCAGAGAGAGAGAGCCGCTTGGGAAAAAATATACCTTATATTTATTCTCCACAAGAACTGAATAAGCCCGAACATCCAGGGCGTAGAGAAACACTTGCCAAACACCCAAAATACACACACGTAACAAAAAACAATCCCGCACAAAACAAGGGCGGGTCTTACTCCTAATTATAGGGAAGCTCATTACGAAACAAAAACAGGTGCAACTAATAAGACAAAACAAACAGACAAACGAAAAAGGGATCGGTGGCGGCTAGTAGGACGGTGACGACGACCGCCGAGCACCGCCCGAACAGGCAGGGGAGTCAACTTCGGCGGAAGTCGTGACATTACCCCCCTCCTGACGCGCGGCTCCCGCAGCGCGCCGCCACCGGCCTCGAGGACGACCCGGAGGGCGAGGTGCCGGGCGATCCGGGTGGAGGCGGTGGAAGTCTCTCAGTAAAGTAGGATCTAAAATGTCCCCCACCGGAACCCAGCATCTCTCCTCCGGACCGTACCCCTCCCAGTCCACGAGGTACTGTAGGCCCCTCACCCGGCGTCTCGAGTCCAGAATGGCACGTACTGTGTACGCCGGGGACCCCTCGATCTCCAGAGGGGGTGGAGGGACCTCAGGCACCTCACCTTCTTGCAGGGGACCAGCCACCACCGGCCTGAGGAGAGACACATGAAACGAGGGGTTAATACGGTAATACCTAGGGAGTTGTAACCTATAACACACCTCGTTTATTCTCCTCAGGACTTTAAACGGCCCCACACACTGCGGCCCCAGCTTCCGACAGGGCAGGCGGAGAGGCAGGTTTCGGGTCGAGAGCCAGACCCTGTCCCCCGGTGTGAACACGGGGGCCTCACTGCGGTGCTGGTCAGCGCTCCTCTTCTACCGTTGTCCTGCTAACTTTAGCGATTCCTGGACGGCTTTCCAGGTGTCCTTGGAGCGCTGTACCCAGTCCTCTACCGCAGGAGCCTCGGTCTGACTCTGGTGCCATGGGGCCAGGACCGGCTGGTACCCTAACACACACTCAAACGGGGACATGTTCGTTGAGGAATGGCGGAGGGAGTTCTGAGCGAGCTCAGCCCAAGGAACATACCTCGCCCACTCACCAGGCCGGTCCCGGCAATATGACCGCAGAAACCTGCCCACATCCTGGTTTACGCGTTCCACCTGCCCATTACTCTCGGGGTGAAAACCCGAGGTCAAGCTGACCGAGACCCCCAGTCTTTCCATAAACGCCCTCCAAACTCTGGACGTGAATTGGGGACCCCGATCAGAAACGATATCCTCAGGCACCCCATAGTGCCGGAAGACATGGGTAAACAAGGCTTCCGCAGTCTGCAGGGCCGTAGGGAGACCGGGCAACGGGATGAGACGGCAGGACTTGGAAAACCGATCCACAACGACCAAAATCGTAGTACTTCCCTGGGACGGGGGAAGATCGGTAAGAAAGTCCACCGATAAGTGTGTCCACGGCCGTTGTGGAACGGGGAGGGGCTGTAACTTCCCTCTAGGCAAGTGCCGAGGAGCCTTGCTCTGAGCACACACCGAGCAGGAGGAGACATAAAATCTCACGTCCTTAGCCAACGTGGGCCACCAGTATCTCCCTCTAAGACTCCGCACTGTCCTCTCGATGCCAGGATGACCCGAGGAGGGGAGAGTATGAGCCCAACGGATTAGCTTATCCCGGACCCCTCCCGGCACGTACTGAACCCCCGCTGGACAGTTAGGAGGGGTCTGCTCTAACCGTGAGGCTCTCTCTATCTCAGCGTCCACCTCCCATACCACCGGTGCCACGAGACATGAAGGTGGAATGATGGGAGTTGGCTCAACGGACCGCTCCTCGGTATCATAGAGACGGGACAGCGCGTCGGCCTTGGTGTTCTGGGAGCCTGGTCGGTATGAGATGGTGAACTGAAACCGGGTGAAAAACATGGCCCATCTAGCTTGACGCGGATTTAGTCTCCTCGCTTCCCGGATGTACTCGAGATTACGATGGTCAGTCCAGATGAGAAAAGGGTGTTTCGCCCCCTCAAGCCAATGTCTCCACACCTTCAGAGCCTTGACTACAGCTAACAACTCCCGGTCCCCCACATCATAGTTTCGCTCCGCCGGACCGAGTTTCCTCGAAAAGAAGGCACAAGGGCGGAGCTTGGGTGGTTCGCCCGAGCGCTGGGACAGCACGGCCCCGACCCCCGCCTCGGACGCATCCACCTCAACTATGAAAGCTAAAGAGGGGTCCGGATGCGCCAACACGGGCGCATTGGTAAACAGCTCCTTCAGACGACTGAAAGCTCTGTCCGCCTCTGCTGACCAACGCAAGCGCACCGGTCCTCCCTTCAGCAGTGAGGTAATGGGAGCAGCCACCTGACCAAAACCCCGGATAAACCTCCGGTAGTAATTGGCAAACCCTAAAAACCGCTGCACCTCTTTCACCGTGGTCGGAGTCGGCCAATTACGCACGGCTGTAACGTGGTCATCCTCCATCACCAACCCGTAGGTGGAAATACGATAACCCAGGAAGGAAACGGCCTGTTTGAAGAACTCACATTTCTCCGCCTTGCAATACAGGTCATGCTCCAGCAGTCGCCCAAGTACCTTACGCACCAGAGACACATGCGCCGCGCGGGTGGCAGAGTAGATCAAGATGTCATCAATGTACACTACCACTCCCTGCCCGAGCAGGTCTCGGAGAATCTCATCTACGAAGGATTGAAAGACAGCTGGAGCATTTTTCAACCCATATGGCATGACGCGGTACTCATAATGGCCAGATGTAGTACTAAATGCGGTTTTCCACTCATCTCCTCCCCGAATACGCACCAGATTATACGCACTCCTCAGGTCCAATTTTGTGAAGAAGCGTGCCCCGTGAAATGATTCCACCGCCGTAGCGATAAGAGGTAGTGGGTAACTAAACCCCACTGTGATGGAATTTAGACCTCGATAATCAATGCACGGGCGTAAACCGCCATCCTTCTTCTTCACAAAAAAGAAGCTCGAGGAGACGGGTGATGCGGAGGGCCGAATGTATCCCTGTCCCAGTGATTCAGTAACATATGTCTCCATAGCCGCTGTCTCCTCCTGGGACAAAGGATACACGTGACTCCTAGGAAGTGCAGCGTTCTCCAGGAGGTTTATCGCGCAGTCCCCTCTTCGATGGGGTGGTAATTGGGTCGCCTTCCTTTTACTGAAGGCGATAGCCAAATCGGCATATTCAGAGGGAATGCGCACGGTGGAAACCTGGTCTGGACTCTCCACCGTAGTCGCACCAACGGCAACTCCTAGACACCTGCCTGAACACTCCTCTGACCACCCCTTAAGAGCCCTCTGTTTCCAGGAAATCACCGGGTTGTGCTGAGCTAGCCAGGGAATTCCCAATACCACTGGAAACGCAGGTGAGTCGATAAGGAACAGACTAATCTGCTCCTTATGACTACCCTGCGTTACCATGTCCAGTGGTACCGTGGCCTCCCTGACCATTCCTGACCCTAATGGTCGGCTATCTAAGGAGTGCACGGGGAAAGGTAGGTCTAACGACACAAGGGGAATCCCTAGCCTTAATGCGAGACCCCGATCAATAAAATTCCCAGCTGCGCCTGAATCGACTAGCGCCTTATGCTGTAGAGAGGGAGAAAACCCAGGGAAATAGGTTAACACATACATATGACTAACAGGAAGCTCTGGGTAAGTCTGGTGCTGACTCACCTGGGGTGATCGAGTAGTGTTCCGCCTGCCTTCCCGACTCCCAGAAGAGTTCATCCAGCACCGGTCGGCCGTGTGCCCTCGCCGACCACAACTGGTGCAGGAGGACACTCCTCCTCCGGTTCCCCTTGACGCTGCCCCCCCTAACTCCATAGGGATAGGAGCAGGAGGGCTAGGAGGTGGAAACGACAGGACCTGTTCCGAACGTCCGCGGGCAGCCAGCAGGTTGTCGAGACGGATGGCCATGTCAATAAGTTCGTCCAGCGTGAGTGTGGTGTCCCGACACGCTAGCTCCCTGCGGACGTCCTCCCTAAGGCTACATCGGAAATGGTCTATTAAGGCCCTGTCGTTCCACCCTGCTCCTGTAGCCAAGGTCCTGAACTCCAGGGCAAAGTCCTGTACGCTCCTCGTCTCCTGACGCAGGTGGAACAGCCGTTCACCCGCCGCACGACCCTCTGGTGGGTGGTCAAACACAGCTCGGAATCGGCGGGTGAACTCAGGGTAATGATCCCTCGCCGAGTCTGGGCCATTCCACACTGCGTTGGCCCATTCAAGAGCTCGTCCAGTCAAACAGGAGACGAGGGCGCTCACGCTCTCCTCTCCGGAGGGAGTAGGACGCACGGTCGCCAGGTAAAGCTCCAGCTGGAGAAGAAACCCCTGACACCCGGCTGCCGTTCCATCATACTCCCGTGGGAGCGCCAGCCGAAGAGCCCCGGAGCCGGATGCTGAAACAGGAACAGGAGGTGTTGGAGGAGGGGGTGCTGAAGATGCGGTGGGAATGCCACTCCTCTCCCATCGATCCATCCTCTCCATCATTTGGTCCATAGCCGACCCAATTCTGTGGAGAACACTGGTGTGATGGAGGACCCTTTCCTCCATCGATGGGAGAGGAGACGAGGCTGCTCCTGCTGGTTCCATTTTGCGAGGTGCGGGATTCTGTCACGCGGGACTAGGTTGGCGAAAGAACCAGACGCAGAGAGAGAGAGCCGCTTGGGAAAAAATACACCTTATATTTATTCTCCACAAGAACTGAATAAGCCCGAACATCCAGGGCGTAGAGAAACACTTGCCAAACACCCAAAATACACACACGTAACAAAAAACAATCCCGCACAAAACAAGGGCGGGTCTTACTCCTAATTATAGGGAAGCTCATTACGAAACAAAAACAGGTGCAACTAATAAGACAAAACAAACAGACAAACGAAAAAGGGATCGGTGGCGGCTAGTAGGACGGTGACGACGACCGCCGAGCACCGCCCGAACAGGCAGGGGAGTCAACTTCGGCGGAAGTCGTGACAGTCACTGTCTATGGTTAGGGCGTGACAGTAATTCCAGCTCCCAGATTGCAATTACTATGGCTTCCACTAGATGTCAACAGTATTTCTTAATTGTTTCAGGCTTGTTTCTTCAAAAACTAGCAAGACTTTTAGGTTTTTGTAGAAAGAGTTCCAGTACAATATCAGTCTGTTGGCGCGATGAAGAGGACGCTCGCTTACTAATTTTACTTTTCTATTGAACATACTTCTTTCCGTATAAAATATTATAGTTTATTTACATTTTAGGATACCTGAAGATTAATTAGAAAGGTAGTTTGACTTGTTTGAACAAAGTTTATCAGTAGCTTTTTGGACTCCTTTGTCTGCATGTTGAACGAGTGGAGTACTGAAATCGATGGCGTCAACTAAACAGGCTTTTTGGGATATAAAGAAGGATTTTATCTAACAAAATGACCATTCATGTTGTAGCTGGGACCCTTGGGATTGCAAACAGAGGAAGATTATCAAAAGTAAGTGATTTATTTAATCGCTATTTGTGATTTTATGAAGCCTGTGCTGGTTGATGTGGGGCGCCGTCCTCAAACAATCACATGGTATGCTTTCACTGTAAAGCCTATTGTAAATCGGACAATGCAGTTAGATTAACAAGAATTTAAGCTTTAAAACCAAATAAGATACATGTATGTTCGTAAATGTTTAATATTACGATTATTTATTTGAATTGTGTGCCCTCCAATTTCACCGGATGTTGTCGACAGCGGGACACCTAGCCTTAAGAATAACTATCACTTTATATAATCGGATCCATTTTATTTTCTTCAAAAACTTAAGCTAATGAAGGGCAGAACATTTTCTTTGATGAAAGGTAGGCCTATGGCAAATGCTCTCATACCGCCTGAATTCAAGTTTTAACTTAACAGCCCTTCACTGACACGTATGTAGGCTATTTAAAGAGTGCATGGTGGATGGAGGAATTGAATGATAAATCTATGGATATTGCAGCCTAAAGCCTAATGTCATCTGTGAAACAGCTATTATTTATTAAAAAAAGGAAGAAATAGGCTCTAACACAAAGCCCTCTTGTTGTTAATAAAGTCTATCTAAAATTAAGATGGTTGAAATAAATTTTACCTACTCAAATGTACCTACTTTCAGCACCATGAGCTGTCCATTTCCGACTGATTGTGCCGCAGTTGCTGCTTCAAGTTTCCGCACCATAATGTAAGTTACTTGAATCTGGCTTATTGTGAGGTCAAATATATAATGGGCAAGAAACATTTAATGAAATCAATTATAGTACTAGCAAGCTATCAAAGTTGACCTCCGGTCCTCCTTCTCGTCTTCGCTCTCTCCTTCTCAAACTTAACAGAATATAGGCTATAGGCTAGTTCGCGCGCAAGATCGTTTATTTTGTAGACTAGACCTAATCAAAAATAATTTATGGAAGAAGCCTTTGACTCTCCTCCTGAACTGCCAACGTAAACCTAAACAGCAAACAGGGCATCACACAAACACGTTTTGACCAGCAAGAGCAGAGCATGCAGGGACAGGGTTAGAACATCCATTGCAGTGTGCAATACAGCCTAGTTATATTTCTATCATCCCAGCAGCTATCTTAGAAATATAACTTTGATCTGTGCTTCTCCGAGCATGCACTTTGTAGCCTATATACTTGAGATCACACTAAATATCCCATAGGCACACTTGATATTGTGCACCCAGTGGAGACTCAGAGATGAGGGGCGGCATCGGGCATACATCGATATATAGCTTAATAAGCAACTCATTCTAAAACACTGAGATATATTGAAATTACATAACCCTCCTTGGACTAGATATAAAACATACTAAACTCTCCCCTTGATTGAAATTGAAACAGCACAACCCTCTCTCATTTTCCTCCAGGTAACCATTCTGTAAATTTCGATCCATCCCCGACTGATGGATCTGTTGTGATAAGGAATTTACACTCTCCATTGTTGGGCTCACAAGATGAGATCCACCCCAATTAAGGTAACCAGCCAAGACACCACCGCCCTATGGGGACGCTGGTACAATTGTACCTTGTGAAACAGGCCCGCATGGAAACGGTAAGAAGAACAGTTCCTGTATCTATGGTGACAGTAAAGAGTATAAGACATCTGTATTAATAAGTAGCAAGACTACCCAAGGGAAAAGTCAAGTCAGATATGGTATTGTTTCCCACTTACCTGTCCCCGTTTTGATTGGCAGAGACTGTGAGATGTTCACACTACTGATGAGGCAGCATCAGCACGTGATTGCCACGGCACAACCCCACCCCAACAGGCCGGCCCAGATCACGCATCCCATACAAGCTATTAGGAAACCCATCAGCCTGCACCTGCCAAAAAGCCCAAATCAGAAGGCGAATAATTATTCTATTTGTTGGCAACCTGAGCTAAAACAGGGACACTAATGACAGGGTCACAAGATGGTTTCTTGCACTGCTACTCCTGCAAAGACAGCCAGAAAGTGGCAGCCTGCTTTAGAAAGGGACTGAAGAAGCCTGAAGGGGTATGCTATGCCGTGTGTGCCATAGAGTGCAACTTCCTGGAGCCCACCCACAACAAGTAGTACTTTAACATCACTGAAAATACAGTTTAAGACATCTGACACCTACCGGTGAGGTGGAGTGCTCCATTCAAGAACATTTCCAAATGAACTGTTTTCCACTCCGTAACCATGTTTCCATCCAACCATTTTAAACAGCTGAATTACCTGACAAATAAAAAAATGAATGACAGGCCTGATGGAAACAGCAATTTTTTGGGTCAAATGTCGTAATGTCAACAACACAAAATACACTTGTAATACACTATATTTTTTGTAGTAGGTGAAATAGAGTATGTAACAATTGCTGTGGAGACACTTTAATGCGCAAATATTTATATAATAACCATGATGTCAAAGTAAACTTGGAGTCGTTCGATATGTTGTATTGTCGTCCCACCCCGACGTAGAAAAGCATGAGTTTATTAAGCAGATTAAATAAGTAACGTGAACTTCACATGGTGATTAAGTGCACAGTGATGAGCTCGATGCAAATGTCCAATACATATAAAAGATATTATTTGTATGCTAGGGATGTGATGATGGGTGTCACAAGTAGTCTTGAAGTATCCAGCTATACATGCACTCATTTGCATTGTCTTATGCACAGTGTGCCCATTAGTAGTGCCTGAAGTGGAATGAGAAATGGTGCCTGTACTCATTTTAATTGTACAGTACCTGTGTTAGTATTGTATAGCGAATATTCTATTGTTTTTCATGTCACACCAGCCTTCGCTATGGTCCCCCTCCTATCCAGCTCAGACGTTCGGTGTCACCAGCCTTCTAGCTGCTGCCGAACCTACTGCTGGCAAACGCCCTTCACTCATCAACCCCGGACTTGTCTCATCATCATTATACACACTTGGTTCCAATCCCCACTCTATCACTGTTTATATACTCCATCTGCCATTTGTCTTTGTCGGTCATTGTAAATGTTATTTGTTTTCCTGAGAGGAATCTCTTCTACTATTTCCTGAGTACTTTATATTTTGCACTTTGGGCTCGCCCTGTGCCTTTTTGTTTATGAATATATATTTTGAGCACAACAGCGTTTGTGTTTCGTCCCTCGTTGTTCTGTAGTCCTTCAATAAATTCAGTAGTTCTAAACCTGTGACTACCTCCTGCCTAGTCGTCTACACCAGTGACAGAATGACCGACCCAAGAAAACAGGAAGCAGCAGGACGTCCGACCACTCCGCTGTAGGTTTGAAGGTCCGCCACCACGACTTGTGCCTGGAGCACCTCGAAACTGCCATGGATGAGGTGCTCCGGGCCGTCCTCCAACTGCAGGCTACACCACCGCCTTCCCAGCTCCCTGCGGTTGTTCCAGCCACCCCACCACCATCTACATCACCCGGTCCGATCAGCAACGTCCACCTGCCCCTCCCGGAGCGGTTTGACGGCACCCCAGCTCATTGTAGGGGGTTTCTCCTGTAGTGTGACCTCCACCGGGCATGTCAAGGTGGAGAGGGACAAGGTGGCCTTTGTGATCTCAGCGCTGACAGGCCAGGCTCTGGAGTGGGCGCACGGCGTCTGGGAGAGAGACGGATCAGAAGTGCAGTCCTATGAGCGCTTCACCCATCTCTTCCGTGCCGCCTTCGACCACCCTACAGAGGCCCGTGAGGGAGGTGAGCTTTTCCTCTGTCTAGGACGGGGGTCACGGTTAGCCTCACCTCCGGGTTCCGTCCCCAATCAAATGGGCAAGTGAAAAGGGTAAATCAGGAACTGGGTAGGTACCTTTGTAGTTACTGTCAGAACCGGCCGGGGGAGTGGTTCTGGCGCGCCAAGGAGGTATGGAACACAGCGCACACCCGTCTCCAGCGTGTCGTCCTCCGGCAGAAGGCACAGGCCAATCGCCACCGCAATGTGGCCCCGGTCTTTCATCCCGGTGACAGGGTCTGGCTTTCTACGAAGGACCTGCCCCTCCGCCTGCCATGCCGGAAGTTGAGCCCGTGGTTTGTAAGGCTGTTCAAAGTACCGAGGAGAGTCAATGAGGTGACATACAGATTACAGCTCCCCGTAAATTACAGCTCCCCGTCAGTATCTCACATTCATTTCATGTATCTCTCCTCAGGCCTGTGGCAGCTGGTCCTTTGGCTAGTGCTGGACCCCACGATGCACCTCCCCATCCCTTGGATGTCGAGGGGGCCCCTGCGTACTCCGTCCGCAGCCTGTTGGACTCACGGCATCGTGGGGGGGGCTTTTCCAGTGCCTGGTCGACTGGGAGGGGTACGGTCCCGAAGAGCGTGCTGGGTTTCCGGCGTGGGATGTCCTGGATTGTTCTCTCATTCGGGACTTCCACGGGCGTCGTCCCGACCGACCCATGCCGGTAAATAACTGAGAGATGGGGCTAAAGATGGAATTCGCAGTAGGGATGAAAGAGCGCCACAGGCCGCCCCACTACCGTTATTATTTTTTGTTGCCGAGCTGAGTATCGCACTGCATGGTAAAAAAACGAATTGCAGTACATATTGTGCTCTTTTATCGCATGTGCAATGATTGCAGACGCGAAGAAATGGTGTTTGTTGCAGTACCTTCTTTGTTGTTGTAATATTCCAAACTGATGTGGCTGTTTTACCATTAATGAAGCAGTCAGCAGTTGAAACAATAACAACGTGACTCCAGCGAATGTAAGGATTCCAGGTTTAAAGCATGAATCATTTAAAGTTACTAAATGCATGATTAATAATAGCGGTTGCACTAAATCTGCTTCCGATGTTGAAACAAAGGGTGTAGACTACTCCTGGCCCATTGATTCCTACAGATCATCACTTCCTGTGGTCTGCTGTATTAATTACAGTCTATGACAGAACCTGCCAGTCCCAAATGTTTACATTTCATAATTATGTGTAATATCCCTGGGAATGGCCATATAACTGCAGGGTGAGTTCCTGATGTAAATTGGATGGGAAATACCTCATCCCGTGGGGAGGGGGAGAGAGGACATATGGATTAACCTGCACCGATTGGTGGAGGAGGACACGTTGCAACAGATTGTGTGTGTGCACGTGCATGTGCATGTTTGGGTGGGTACAAGACAACACTGCTTGAACAAGGTAAAGAACAGCCTGACCCCCTAAACCTTCAGATAATGGAAATGGTGATTCCTGTTAGGAGAATTCGGTGGAGTGGATGGTTTCTCCATCATATTTAATTTGGTGAACAAAAATTAAAAAAACATCCAAAACCTCTTTGGAATACTCTGTTTAATAACATTGGGAAATTGTAGGTGCACCTGCACGGAAATGGGAACATGGAGGAAACCACTCAAATGGAAACCTATATTAATGTTTTTTCTTCTTCTTCAAAACGTTTTCTGGGGACTCTGGGAATGCTATCAGTCCATTGGTGGGAGAGGTGAGCTCCCTTGTGCTTTTTCGGTTTGTCTACTTAATTTCCCATGGCACCAACCGGTTTCCTCTTAAATTGACACGTTTTGGTTTCCACACCACCTGCTGCGGCCCAGCGGAGCTCACACGTTACAACGATGTGCCCTGACAAGCGACCCTTGACATTTGACATAAAAAAAACTATGTGATTATTGTTTGGTTGACAATAATCTACTAAATGTACAGTTTTTGTGGCTACAATGCCATGTTTAGCATTTGTAGCACAGCATTTCCTGCTTGGTTTCCAGAGAAATGTATTGAAAGAGAGAAATGAAACTAACTACAGATGGCTTATAGATCTAACTTCTAATTTCTGATGCTTTTAACGTCTAATGCATTCATTGATCCATGTATTCCGTTTATTCTTACAGTTATCAAAATAACTAAGCATTACAGATTGCTTCGCAAGTGCGCTTTCACCATCAAAGGGACAAGCGCGTAACTCAAAACTATGATTTTGTGCTGAATATTTCCTACTGGTTTCTTCACCACCCTCATGTCCTCAATGGTACAGTCAGACTGGTAGGGCATTTTCAAAATCGAAGTAAACTATTTTAACCAGAAATAACAGGCAATGTTCTTCCATGCAAACCCAGACTCACATGAGGCATTCTGACCTTCATCACCATGCCACTGTTTACTGGTTGCTTTGGAAACCCAGGGGTTGACCTTCCAAAATATCCTCTGCAAAGGAAGTGCTGCTGAAGACATTATGTGGTTCAGGCAGTTAAAATACAATACAGGAAAGTCAAGCATGAGTTTCTAGGGGCACTTATTACCCTGGCAGAGGAAAATATGTGTCCATTTGTTTCAGGAGATGACTGTGCATATCAGCTACAGTGCCTTCAGAAAGTATTCACATTTTGTTGTGTTACAGCCTGAATTTAACATGGATTAAATTGAGATTTTGTGTCACTGATTTACACACAATACCTCATAATGTCAACGTGAAATTTTGTTTGTTGAACGTTTTAGAAATTAATACAAAATAAAAAAGCTGAAATGTCTTCAGTTAATAAGCATTCAACCCGTTTGTTATGGCAAGCCTAAATACGTTCAGGAGTAAAAATGTGTTTAACAAATCACACAATAATTTGCTTGGACACATTCTGTGTTCAATAACAGTGCTCAACATGATTTTTAAATAACTACCCCATCTCTGTACTCCACACATACATTATCTGTAAGGTCCCTCAATCGAGCAGTGAATTTCAAGCACAGATTCAACCACAAAGACCAGGGAGGTTTTTCAATGCCTCGCAAAGAAGGGCACTGATTGGTAGACGTGTAAAAAATGAAAAAAGTTGTAGCTGATTATCCATTTGAGCATGGTGAAGTTATTAATTCGTCTTTGATGGTTTATCAATACACCCAGTCACTACAAATATACAGGCGTCCTTCCTGACTCCGTTTCTGGAGAGGAAGGTAAAGTGAGGGAAAAAGTATTTGATCCCCTGCTGATTTTGTACGTTTGCCCACTGACAAAGAAATGATCAGTCTATAATTTTAGTGGTAGGTTTATTTGAACAGTGAGACACAGAATAACAACAAAAAAATCCAGAAAAACACATGTCAAAAAAGTTATAAATTGATTTGCATTTTAATGAGGGAAATAAGTATTTGACCCCTCTGCAAAACATGACTTAGTACTTGGTGGCAAAACCCTTGTTGGCAATCACAGAGGTCAGATGTTTCTTGTAGTTGGCCACCAGGTTTGCACACATCTCAGGAGGGATTTTGTCCCACTCCTCTTTGCAGATCTTCTCCAAGTCATTAAGGTTTCGAGGCTGACGTTTGGCAGCTCGAACCTTCAGCTCCCTCCACAGATTTTCTATGGGATTAAGGTCTGGAGACTGTGCCACTCCTTTGTTGGCTTGGCCGAGTGTTTTGGGTCATTGTCATGTGGGAATACCCATCCACGACCCATATTCAATGCCCTGGCTGAGGGAAGGAGGTTCTCACCCAAGATTTGACGGTACATGGCCCCGTCCATCGTCCCTTTGATGCGGTGAAGTTGTCTTGTCCCCTTAGCAGAAAAACACCCCCAAAGCATAATGTTTCTACCTCCATGTTTGACGGTGGGGGTGGTGTTCTTGGGGTCATAGGCAGCATTCCTCCTCCTCCAAACACGGCGAGTTGAGTTGATGCCAAAGAGCTCCATTTTGGTCTCATCTGACCACAACACTTTCACCCAGTTGTCCTCTGAATCATTCAGATGTTCATTGGCAAACTTCAGACAGGCATGTATACATGCTTTCTTGAGCCGGGGGACCTTGCGGGTGCTACAGGATTTCAGTCCTTCACGGCGTAGTGTGTTACCAATTGTTTTCTTGGTGACTATGGTCCCAGCTGCCTTGAGATCATTGACAAGATCCTCCGGTGTAGTTCTGGGCTGATTCCTCACCGTTCTCATGATCATTGCAACTCCACGAGGTGAGATCTTGCATGGAGCCCCAGGCCATGGGAGATTGACAGTTATTTTGTGTTTCTTCCATTTGCGAATAATCGCGACAACTGTTGTCACCTTCTCACCAAGCTGCTTGGCGATGGTCTTGTAGCCCATTCCAGCCTTGTGTAGGTCTACAATCTTGTCCCTGACATCCTTGGAGAGTTCTTTGGTCTTGGCCATGGTGGAGAGTTTGGAATCTGATTGATTGATTGCTTCTGTGGACAGGTGTCTTTTATACAGGTAACAAGCTGAGATTAGGAGCACTTCCTTTAAGAGTGTGCTCCTAATCTCAGCTCGTTACCTGTATAAAAGACACCTAGGAAATCTTTCTGATTTAGAGGGGGTCAAATACTTATTTCCCTCATTAAAATGCAAATCAATTTATAACTTTTTTGACATTTTTCTGGATTTTGTTGTTGTTATTCTGTCTCTCACTGTTCAAGTAAACTTACCATTAAAATTATAGATGGATCATTTCTTTGTCAGTGGGCAAACGTACAAAATCAGCAGGGGATCAAATACTTTTTTCCCTCACTGTAACCTCTCAGGGATTTCACCATGAGGCCAATGGTGATTTTAAAACAGTTACAGTTTAATGGCTGAGATGTGAGAAATCTGAGGATGGATCAACAACATTGTAGTTACTCCACAATACTAGCCTAAAGGACAGAGTGAAAAGAAGGAAGCCTGTTCATAAAATATTACAAAACATGCATCCTGTTTGCAACAAGGCCCTTAAGTAAAACTGCAAAAAAGGATATACAGTGGGGAGAACAAGTATTTGATACACTGCCGATTTTGCAGGTTTTCCTACTTACAAAGCATGTAGAGGTCTGTCATTTTTATCATAGGTCCACTTCAACTGTGAGAGACGGAATCTAAAACAAAAGTCCAGAAAATCACATTGTATGATTTTTAAGTAATTAATTAGCATTTTATTGCATGACATAAGTATTTGATCACCTACCAACCAGTAAGAATTCCGTCTCTCACAGACCTGTTAGTTTTTCTTTAAGAAGCCCTCCTGTTCTCCACTCATTACCTGTATTAACTGCACCTGTTTGAACTCGTTACCTGTATAAAAGACACCTGTCCACACACTCAATCAAACAGACTCCAACCTCTCCACAATGGCCAAGACCAGAGAGCTGTGTAAGGACATCAGGGATAAATTGTAGACCTGTACAAGGCTGGGATGGGCTACAGGACAATAGGCAAGCAGCTTGATGAGAAGGCAACAACTGTTGGCACAATTATTAGAAAATGGAAGAAGTTCAAGATGACGGTCAATCACCCTCGGTCTGGGGCTCCATGCAAGATCTCACCTCGTGGGGCATCAATGATCATGAGGAATGTGAGGGATCAGCCCAGAACTACACGGCAGGACCTGGTCAATGACCTGAAGAGAGTTGGGACCACAGTCTCAAAGAAAACCATTAGTAACACACTACGCCGTCATGGATTAAAATCCTGCAGCGCACGCAAGGTCCCCCTGCTCAAGCCAGCGCATGTCCAGGCCCGTCTGAAGTTTGCCAATGACCATCTGGATGATCCAGAGGAGGAATGGGAGAAGGTCATGTGGTCTGATGAGACAAAAATAGAGCTTTTTGCTCTAAACTCCACTCGCCGTGTTTGGAGGAATAGAAGGATGAGTACAACCCCAAGAACACCATCCCAACCGTGAAGCATGGAGGTGGAAACATCATTCTTTGGGGATGCTTTTCTGCAAAGGGGACAGGACGACTGCACCGTATTGAGGGGAGGATGGATGGGGCCATGTATCGCGAGATCTACACCAACAACCTCCTTCCCTCAGTAAGAGCATTGAAGATGGGTCGTGGCTGGGTCTTCCAGCATGACAACGACCCGAAACACACAGCCAGGGCAACTAAGGAGTGGCTCCGTAAGAAGCATCTCAAGGTCCTGGAGTGGCCTAGCCAGTCTCCAGACCTGAACCCAATAGAAAATCTTTGGAGGGAGCCGAAAGTCCGTATTGCCCAGCGACAGCCCCGAAACCTGAAGGATCTGGAGAAGGTCTGTATGGAGGAGTGGGCCAAAATCCCTGCTGCAGTGTGTGCAAACCTGGTCAAGAACTACAGGAAACGTATGATCTCTGTAATTGCAAACTAAGGTTTCTGTACCAAATATTAAGTTCTGCTTTTCTGATGTATCAAATACTTATGTCATGCAATAAAATGCAAATTAATTACTTAAAAATCATACAATGTGATTTTCTGGATTTTTGTTTTAGATTCCGTCTCTCACAGTTGAAGTGTACCTATGATAAAAATTACAGACCTCTACATGCTTTGTAAGTAGGAAAACCTGCAAAATCATCAGTGTATCAAATACTTGTTCTCCCCACTGTATATATATATATATAGCACATGGGGATGTGTAAAACTTACTCCTCAGCCTGAAGTGTCCTGCTAGCATCACCTCATTTGCTAGCTTTTGAGGTGGCGCGATGGGCTAAGACGCTTGAGGAGGGCAGTCCCGTGTGTTTGGGCGGGAGAGGAAGTTGTACTCGCTAACCAAGTAGCGTGACGTCCTTTACACAAATAAATAAAAATTTTCTTTGAATACAAACCGTTATATTTTGGGAAAATCGAACACAACAAATCACTGAGTACCATTCAAATTCTAGTACGGTGGGGGCTGCATCATGTTATGGGTATGCTTGTCATCAGCAAGGACGAGGGAGTTTTTTAGGATAAAAAGAAACTAAGCACAGCTAAGCACAGGCAAAATCTAGAGGAAAACCTGGTTCATTCTGCTTTCTAACAGACACTGGGAGACGAATTCACCTTTCAGCAGGACAATAACCTAAAACAAATGGCCAAATCTACACTGGAGTTGCTTACCAAGACGACATTGAATGTTCCTGAGTGGCCGAGTTGCAGTTTTGACTTAAATCGTCTTGAAAATCTATGAAAAAACTTAAATGGTCTTCCTAGCAATGAACAACAATCAACTTGACAGAGCTTGAAGAATTTTACAATCCAGGTGTGCAAAGCTCTTAGAAACGTACCCCAAAAGACTCACAGCTGTAATCGCCGCTAAAAGTGCTTCTACAAAGTATTGACTTAGTGTATTTAATTTTCAATAAATTCGAAAATATTCCTAAAAACATGTTTTCACTTTGTTATTATGGGGTATTGTGTCTAGTAATGAGACGCATTAGAGATTAAATGGTTATCAACCACATGAGCTGAGTGGAGTATCTCAGGGGGATATTTAAGACTGTAGACTGCTCTTGAAGTTCTTCAACCCAAATAGACACTGACGTACTGTAGATAAGGCTGCATTGTCCATGGCCCTTTAGACAATATCACTGATAATCCTCAGTCTGGTATGCTTTTCCAAAAAGATATGTGTTACTAGACGTGAAGCATAAATCCACACGTTACATCAAATATTATTGACGCATAGATAAACATCAAGCAGTCTCCGCTCTCTCTCTGTTTTTACTCTGCTGGTGAGGGTTAAGTGTTTAGACGTGTTTTAACTGTGAGTTCCTAGTGCCAACTGGTTTCATGTCAACCAATGATAATGCATGGCTGACGTTGCCATATTTGCATGGTACAGTGCCTTGCAAAAGTATTCATCCCCCTTGGCATTTTTCCTATTATGTTGCATTACAACCTGTAATTTAAATAGATTTTTATTTGGATTTCATGTAATGGACATACACAAAATAGTCTAAATTGGTGAAGTGAAATGAAAAAAATAACTTGTTTCCAAAAATGTAAATTGGTGTGTTCATGTGTATTCACCCCTTTGCTATAAAGCCCCTAAAAGCCCCTAAATAAGATCTGGTGCATCCAATTACCTTCAGAAGTCACCTAATTAGTTAAATAAAGTCTACCTGTGTGCAATCTAAGTGTCAAAGGATCTCAGTATATACAGTTGAAGTCGGAAGTTTACATACACATTCAAACTCGTTTTTCAACCACTCCACAAATTCCTTGTTAACAAAATATAGTTTTGGAAAGTCGGTTGGGACATCTACTTTGTGCATGACACAAGTCATTTTTCCAACAATTGTTTACAGACATGTTATTTCACTTATAGTTCATTGTATCACAATTCCAGTAGGTCAGAAGTTTACATACAAACTCAGTGCCTCTTTGCTTGACATCATGGGAAAATGAAAAGAAATCAGCCAAATAAATTGTAGACTTCCACAAGTCTGGTTCATCCTTGGGAACAATTTCCAAATGCCTGAATGTACCACGTTCATCTGTACAAACAATAGTATGCAAGTATAAACAAAATGGGACCGCGCAGCCTTCATACCGCTCAGGAAGGAGACACGTTCTGTCTCCTAGAGATTAACGTACTTTGGTGTGAAAAGTGCAAATAAATCCCAGAACAAAGGCAAAAGGAACTTGTGAAGATGCTGGAGGAAACAGGTACAAAAGTATCTATATCCACAGTAAAACGAGTCCTATATTAACAGAACCTGAAATGCCGCTCAGCAAGGAAGAAGCCACTGCTTCAAAACCTCCATAAAAAAGCCAGACTACGGTTTGCAACCTCACATGGGGACAAAGATTGTACTTTTTGGAGAAATTTCCTTTGGTCTGATGAAACAAGCCGAAGAACACCATCCCAACCGTGAAGCACGGGGGTGGCAGCATCATGTTGTGGGGGTGCTTTGCTGCAGGAGGGACTGGTGCACTTCACAAAATAGATGGCATCATGAGGAACGAAAATTATGTGGATATATTGAAGCAACATCTCAAGACATCAGTCAGGAAGTTAAAGCTTGGTCGCAAATGGGTCTTCCAAATGGACAATGACACCAAGCATACTTCCAACGTTGTGGCAAACAACAAAGTCAAGGTATTGGAGTGGCCATCACAAAGCCCTGACCTCAATCCTATAGAACATTTGTTGGCAGACCTGAAAAAGTGTGTGCGAGCAAGGAGGCCTACAAACCTAACTCAGTTACACCAGCTCTGTCAGGAGGAATTGGCCAAAATTCACCCAACTTATTGTGGGAAGCTTGTGGAAGGCTACCCAAAACGTTTGACCCAAGTTAAACAATGTAAATGCAATGCTGCCAATACTAATTGAGTGTATGTAAACTTCTGACCCACTGGAAATGTGAGGAAAGAAATAAAAGTTGAAATAAATAATTCTCTCTACTCTCATTCTGACATTTCACATTCTTAAAATAAAGTGGTGATCCTAACTGACCTAAGACAAGGAATTTTTACTAGGATTAGGTGTCAGGAATTGTGAAAAACTGAGTTTAAATATATTTGGCTAAGGTGTATGTAATCTTCCGACTTCAATTGTAAAAACCTGGTCTGAAAGGCCCCATAGTCTGCGACACCACTAAGCAAGGGTTACCACCAAGCAAAGCGGCACCATGAAGACCAAGGAGCTCTCCAAACAGGTCAGGGACAAAGTTGCGGAGAAGGACAGATCGGGTAATAAAAACTATCAGAAACTTTGAACATCCCACAGAGCACCCTTAAATCCATTATTAAAAAATGGAAAGAATATGGCACCACAAATCTGCCAAGTGAAGGCCGCCCACCAAAACTCACGGACCAGGCATGGAGGGCGTTAATCAGAGAGGCAACAAAGAGACCAAAGATAACCCTGAAGGAGCTGCAAATCTCCACAGCGGAGATTGAAGTATCTGTCCATAGGACAATTTTAAGACGTACACTCCACAGAGCTGGGCTTTATGGAAGAGTGGCCAGAAAAAAGCCATTGAAGCCAAAGAAAATAATAAGCAAACACGTTTGGTGTTCGGCCAAAAGGCATGTGGGAGACTCCCCAAACATATGGAAGAAGGTACTCTGGTCAGATGAGACTAAAATTTAGCTTTTTGGCCATCAAGGAAAACGCTATGTCTGGTGCAAACCCAACACTTCTCATCACCCCGAGAACACCATCCACACAGTGAAGCATGGTGGGGGCAGCATCATGCTGTGGGGATGTTTTTAATTGTCTGGGACTGGGAAACTGGTCAGAATTGAAGGAATGGTGGATGGCGCTAAATACAGGGAAATTCTTGAGGGAAACCTGTTTCAGTCTTCCAGAGATTTGAGATTGGGACGGAGGTTCACCTTCCAGCAGGACAATAACCCTAAGCATACTGCTAAAGCAACACTCGAGTGATTTCAGGGGAAACATTTAAATGTCTTTGAATGGCTTAGTCAAAGCCCAGACCTGAATCTAATTGAGAATCTGTGGTATGACTTAAATATTGCTGTACGCTAGCAGAACCCATCCAACGTGAAGGAGTTGGAGCAGTTTTGCCTTGAAGAATGGGTAAAAATTCCAGTGGCAAATCTAATTTGATTTGTCACATGCTTCATCAACAGGTGCAGACTAACAGTTAAATGCTTACTTACGGTCCCTTCCCAATAATGTTGAGAGAAAGAAAATAGAGAAATAATAGAAAATTAGTAACACGTAACAATAAAAGTAATAATACACGGGGTACCAGTATCGAGTCGATGTGCAGGGGTATGAGGTAAATGAGGTAGATAGACTACATGACCAAAACTCGACATCTGCTTGTCAAACATCTCATTCCAAAATCATGGGCAAAGTTGGAAGCACAGAATTGCCTAGAATGTCATTGTATGCTGTAGCGTTAAGATTTCCCTTCACTGGAACTAAGGGGCCTAGCCCAAACTATGAAAAACAGCAGCAGACCATTATTCCTCCTCCACCAAACTATAGAGTTGGCACTATGCATTGAGGCAAGTAGTGTTCTCCTGGCATCAGCCAAACCCAGATTCATCTGTCGGACTTTTAGATGGTGAAACGTGATTCATGACTCCAGAAAACGCCTTTCCACTGCTCCAGAGTCCAATGGCAGTGAGCTTTACACCACTCCAGCCAACGCTTGGCATTGCATATGGTAATCTTAGGGTTGTGTGCAGCTGTTGAACTCGGTAGTGAGTGTTGCAACCGAGTAGAGACGATTTATACGCGCTACGCACTTCAGTACTCGGTGGTCCCGTTCTGTGAGCTTGTGTGGCCTACCATTTCGAGGCTGAGCCGTTGTTGCTCCTAGATGTTTCCACTTCACAGTAACAGCACTTACAGTTGACCGGGGCAGCTGTAGCAGGGCAGACATTTGATTATTTGCCTTGTAGGAAAGGTGGCATTCTATGACGGTGCCACGTTGAAGGTCACTGAGCTCTTCAGTAAGGCAACTGTACCGCCAATGTTTCTCTATGGAAATTGCACGGCTGTGTGCTCATGGCTGTCAGCAACGGGTGTGGCTGAAATAGCCAAATCCACTCATTTGAAAGGGTGTCTCCAGACTTTGTATATACAGTGCATGTGCATATAATGTAACTATGAATAAAGTGACTAATCAACAGGACGTATAATAAACATCAGCAGCAGCAAGTCAAAAGTTTGTGCAAAAAGGATCAATGCAGATAGTTAAATAGTTAACCAAATAGCTACCCGGACTATCTTTTTTTCAGACTTATGGTTTAGGGGTAAAAGATGTTCATGGTCCTGTTGGTTCCAGACTTGGTGCATCGGTAACTCTTGCCGTGCGGTAGCAGAGAGTCTATGACTTGGGTGGCTGGAGTCTTTGACAATTTCTAGGGCCTTCCTCTGACACATTCTGGTATAGAGGTCCCTGGATGGCAGGGAGCTTGTCCTCAGTGATGTACTGGGCCGTACGCACTCCCCTCGGTAGCGCCTTGCAGTCAGATGCCAAGCAGTTGCCATACCAAGTGTTGATGTAGCCAGTCAAGATGCTTTTAATGGTGCATCTGTAGAACTTTCTGAGAATCTGAGGGCCCATGCCAAATCTTTTCAGCCTCCTGAGGGGAAGAGGCATTGTCATACCCTCTTCACAACTGTGTTGGTGTGTGAGGACCATGATAGATCCTTAGTGATGTGAACACCGAGGAACTTGAAGCTCTCGACCCACACCACCAGAGCCCCGTCGGTGTGAATGGGGGAATGCTTGGTCCTCTGTTTCCTGTATTCTTGCTGATGTTGAGGGAAAGGTTGTTGTCCTGGCATCACACTGCCAGGTCTCTGACCTTCTCCCTATAGGCGGTCTCATCGTTGTCGGTGATCAGGCCTTGAGGGTCAGCGTGGCAGATGTGTTGTTGCCTACCCTCACCACCTGGGGGTCGCTTGTCAGGAAGTCCAGGATCCAGTTGCAGAGGGAGGTGTTCAGTCCCAGGGTCCTTAACTTAGTGATGCGTTTAGAGGACACTATGGTGTTGAACGCTGAACTGCAGTCAATGAACAGCATTCATACATAGGTGTCCCTCTTGTCCAGGTGGGAGAGGACAGTATGGAGTGCAATAGCTATTGCGCCATATGTGGATCTGTTGGGGCGGTATGTGAATTGGAGTGGGTCCAGGGTGTCTGGGAGGATGGTGTTGATGTGAGCCACGACCAGCCTTTCAAAGAATTTAATGGCTACAGATGTGAGTGCTACGTTTCAATAGTGATTTAGACAGGTTACCTTGCCGTTTATTGGTACAGGAACTATGGTGTTCTGCTTCAAACATGTAAAAACTTTGCCATTTATTAAACAAAAAGTTTTATGTCAGTATTTTCTGTGAAACTCACTTCAGAGCATGACGCAACAGACATGGTGGGTGACGTCACCCTTTCCCCAGGGGTCTGTGGCCCTTTCTGACAGATTTATTGTCCCAGATATGGTGATGTATTCAGATCAACTTCTGTGATACATTTGGGTATGTGTAAAACCTTTTCGTTTAGAAAAATGTCACATGTTGCCAGATGTTGCCCAATCTCACCACAGAGTCAGTAAGTCTCTACTTTTAGGACAAGAAGTTTAACTGGCTCCTCTAAACTAGTGCTATGTAATCAAACAGGGTTTTTCATCATGTGTTGCACATGGCTAGACCTCTGTGACTTGCGGACACATCATTTTCCAGGGAGGGCACAGTGCAAGGCAGAGTACGGGCACTCTTTAGACATAGGCTCTCACGTGGCTTCAAACAAGTAGCAGTCTTCAAACACCACTAAGATCAGACACCAGGAACACACACACACACACACACACACACACACACACACACACACACACACACACACACACACACACACACACACACACACACACAGTGTATGACAACAGGAACAGGACCCAACATTCCCAACGAGGCAGCCCGGAGATGTCATATCCTATCAGGCTGATTGGCCATAAGTGGGCCCGTTTTATTCCCATGAGGCATTTTGCCCAGCAGCGTTCCCAGGCCTGAGGAAGATGTGGTCAGAAAGATAGAGCGATAGAGAGAAAGAAACAGAGAGAGCGAAAGACAGAGAAGAAAGTCGATAGGCACAATAATACTCTGCTTTGATGACACGATGAGTGATGTGTTGGCTTGACTCAGCAACTTGGTTGGCCCACAATGTTTTGCAACTACTTGACCCCTCATTGACCTGTGACGAGGCCACGAGCTCTCGTCGTCCCGGTAATGATGTGTGTAAATTGGCCTGTGACAGGGGTCCCATGGTAACTGACAGAATGATGAAGAGGCTGAACCAGATTGAAGAGTCCTAAGTCACTGTTAAGTACTGTTAAGTACTGACCTTAACAGTACGTCATACTTGGTAACCTATATACCAACGCTGGAATACTGTCTCATCTGAATTGAGATAATCTGTTAGACTACCCTCAATATGCATTAAACCAAATGGTGAAGTGCAAACATTAACTGAGGATTTCAAGGCGATTGCTGCACCTGAATGGACGCAACATACACATGACGCACACCGCTTTGCAACACAAATTTTAACATTGTAATCATAAGATATTTGCACAGGTCTAGTGTACTGTAAATGGTATACTGTACTTGCAAAAACAACTGTGGCCCTTGTTCTCACTCAAGTGCAGACTTGGTAAAGCATGTTCGTAAGAATACAATGTTCAAATCTTTGGAATGCTAAAAATGCTGGGTTTTATGCACCTCGGGCATAAACACATTGCTAAATGTATCCTTTTGCCAACGCCCGAGGGCGATCAAAACGTGTCTAAGGGAAAATAAGGAGGGAGATGCCAAGTTCTTGTGGATGGAAATGATGAGTTAGCGGAAGAGATTTAGGCTAATTGCTCACAATGGGAGCAACTGGAAATAATTTGACTGTCAGTTTAAACTGAGGATTTTATCTCAGACTCCTTGTTTATGTCTCCCTAATAGATATACACACACTACTGACAGTCAAGTCCAAAATTATTGGCACCCTTGATAAAGATGAGCAAAAAATACTGTATAAAATATATAATACAAACACAGGTAACTGCCAAAATAAAGGAAACACCAACATAAAGTGTTTTAATAGGGTGTTGGGCATCAATGCACCTTGGCATAGATTCTACAAGTGTCTGGAACTCTGTGACACCATTCTTCCACGAGAAATTCCGTAATTTGGTGTTTTGTTGATGGAAAACGTGGAAAGCGCTGGCTCGGGCATCGCTCCAGAATCTCCATAAATGTTCAATTGGGTTGAGATCTGGTGACTGAGACGGCCATGGCATATGGTTTACATTGTTTTCATGCTCATCAAAACATTTAGTGACCACTTGTTCCCTGTGGACTTAGGCATTGTCATCCTATGGCGGCATAGCCATGGTTGCCAAAATAATGGCCTGTCCAGCATTTTTATACATGACCCTAAGCATTAACTCAGGAACCGCACCTGTGTGCACACATGCTATCAATATACTTAGTTACCTGTATATTGTATGCTCCAAAAATTTGGGAAATTCTATTATTTTATACTAATACAATTCCTCAGAGTAAGAGATTTTATTTAACAAGTAAAAAGATAGCGGTAAAAAGATGTCAAAATTATTGACACCCCTGTTTTGAATAATCTAGCACCCCCCCCTTGCGAGAATAACGAGACTGAGCCTTTTTCTAAAATGCTTTATGAGAATGGAGAATATGTTGGAAGAGATCGTAGACCATTCCTCCACACATAATAATTCCAGACATACACATACACACACACAGGTACGCAGGCACGCATACACATCAGTACACACACACATATACTCATAGATCATAGATTACTGCACCTGTACATAGCCCATCTATAATTTAGCCCAAACAACTACCTCTTTACCTACTGTATTTATTTATTTATTTTGCTACTTTGCACCCCATTATTTCTATCTCTACTTTTTCTATCTCTACTATCTCTACTCTACTTTTTTTTTTTTTTTTTTTTACTTGCTATATTGTATTTACTTCGCCACCATGGCCTTTTTATATTTTTATTTATTTATATATATATTTTTTTTGCCTTTACCTCCCTTATCTCACCTCACTTGCTCATATTGTATATAGACTTATTTTTCATTGTATTATTGACTGTATGTTTGTTTTACTCCATGTGTAACTATGTGTTGTTGTATGTGTCGAACTGCTTTGCTTTATCTTGGCCAGGTCGCAATTGTAAATGAGAACGTGTTCTCAATTTGCCTACCTGGTTAAATAAAGGTGAAATAAATAAATAAAATAAAGCACATGCACGCACACACACACACACACACACACACACACAGACACGCACACACGCACACACGCACACACGCACACACACTTCAAGAATGTGGGGAACAAGAGGAGAGATCTCTTACCAGATATCAAAATAGAGGCAATAATTGTGACACTGACCACAATCAATTAGCATGTTTTAACTGACTCATTCAAGTGAGTTGTGTAAGATAAATGTGAAAAGTCGCCTTGCATCTAGGGAAAATGTTCTGAGAGTGCTATTTTCACATGAAGACAACACATAAACAATGATGCGTTTCTCTCCACCTGCTGCTGGAAACGTCATCATTCTCCCTTATCTTCTACTCCTCTCCACTCCTCCTCCTCTCATCATTTCACCTCTCCTTTCCCTTTTCCGTACATATTCTTTCCTTCTAATTTCTCTCCTATCCTCTTCTCCTTTCTTCTTCTCGAGCCTGAAGACTCACACAAAATGATTCCGCTGCTCTGTCATTCGCTACATACTTCAGTCTGAGACTGCCATCATTTGTGGTGACGAGGGGCACGGGGGATGTTTAACTAATCAAAGACGTCAGCGATTGGATTGTCTCCAACCAATCAGAGTATCAAAGCCAGTGACACATTTACAAACCACCACTTTACCCATGTGTGTCCTGTCTCTGGCCCAGCCCATCGGTTTCTGGACCAATCAGACGGTGTTTGCATTCGGTGAAGGGTCGGGAAGGTACTCAGATCCAGACTTATTGCGGAGAAGACACTAATAACCTTGGGCGTGGCGTTGCGTTTGGCCGGAGCAAGGAGTTCGGGTAGCCAGGCAACTTCTTCTTCTCCTCTCCTCCTGTCCTCACTTCTTTACTTCTCTCATGTCTTCACTTCTCCGTTCCTCTTCATTCCTTTCCTGTTCTCTCCTCCTTGCATCACCTCGCCTGTCCTCTCCCCTTCATCTCTGTACCATATTCATTTTAACATCCAGGAGCTCTATGGAAAAAGTTGGAGTCTTGTGAGCCAACTGACACAGTGGCAAATACAAAACATCAAATATAAGATATCAAAGCACATAGTACAGGGTAACACTTAATGTGAACATGTGAAAGTTGAGCCCCTGGCAATGACAATATTATGACTCTGTTACAATGTATATTTGAAATACAATTTCAGCCATAGATAATCATTGTAAAAATTAAGCATCCAAAAGAGGAGCTAGACGGACTGCTTCAGGGTTGAGTGGCAGAAGACTTTCAAGTCAAAAAGGTACCCCAATCCCCTCCGACACACACACACACACACACACACACACACACACACACACACACACACACACACACACACACACACACACACACACACACACACACACACACACACACACACACACACACACACACACACACACACACACACACACACACAGCAGAATAATCACCCTCATAACAATGGTTGTCCATTGGATGGTAATAATCAGAGTAGACAAACAAACAGAAAATCCTCTCCCAAACCCATGAGGCAGGAATCCAGTGCTTACTGACTGCTGGGTCAAGTTCATTAGGCACCAAACGGAAGAAAGTGGACTCATTTTAAGGTTATGCGTTGCATGCCATAATGAACACGACCCAAGTCTATACTACACTTACACCAAACTCCATTTGTGAAACACTACCCATCCTGAGTCAACATGGCAAACAAACACATTGTGGATCACCTTGTAGGTGGACTGCACGTATGAGAAATGTCGGTGTGATTAAGACACATTAAGCCATGCAGTATGAGCCTTCTGTCTGTTCGTCACTCTGTCTGTCTGTCAGTCAGGTCTGTCTGCGTGTGTGTGTATCGTCTGGTGGGTTTCCATGCCATCAGACAATGTGTTGTGTGATATCACCTCGCTCGCCTCGTCTGTTAGCGGGGATCAGTCACTCGTGGGGAAAGAGGGCAGGATTAGCGGGGCTAAGCTATATTTGGGCTGGTAGAGTGTGTCTATGATCGAGCGGTGTGTGTGTGCGTGTGTCAGCATGTGGCGTGGGCGGCCCGCCGCACTCTTTCTTTAACCCTTCTCTCTCTTTCACAGTAGCGCCCCGAGGCCTTCATTAAAGACAGGGAGAGCGTAAATGTAAACCAGCCCCGCCGTCAATAGGAGTATGCCTCACACTTGTACGTGACTCATCACCCGCTCTCTCAGTGTTTCAGACCCAGAATTCTGTCACTAATTTTTGGTACTCAATTAAAAAGTCTGTATTCCATTTCCGCCCACTGGAATTTCACTGTTACTTGAGGAGCACACTTAACCTAATAGATCACTGTTAATTCACAAACATTATACCATTTTAAATGGGAGAAATGTATACAGATTTGTAACATTTTGATGCATTTATCAAAATAATTCAATAACTAGTCCTCAATGGGTCCTAGGAACATATGTCTAAAGAGCAGGAGTAGTTGGCCGTTTTATCTGTGGCTTGACAGGCTCAAAGAGTAAAGAGCCTTGGCACAACCTTAACCCCCATCCATTGAGGAAGCTCCTATTCTCTTTCCCATTGTCTGGTCAATTCCCACCTATGATCAGTGCCGATACACCACAACAGATAAGTAGACAAGCCTTTGTCTCCCGAAATAAATTCACAAACGCACAGAAAAATATAACACAGACACACAAAATGATAAGCACTGACCATATTTATGCGAGTAAAGTACGTCAGGAACAGAAAAAACTCATGACAGGCCTGATGGAAACAATTCAACTTTCCAAATGTAGACCATACAAAAATATGCTTCATAATTGTTTTGTCATATTGATCATATGACAAATGGCAGTGGAATAT
Organism: Salvelinus alpinus; assembly: GCF_045679555.1. Lineage (NCBI taxonomy): Eukaryota > Metazoa > Chordata > Actinopteri > Salmoniformes > Salmonidae > Salvelinus > Salvelinus alpinus. The sequence continues at coordinate 37,414,897 of NC_092095.1, forward strand.
TATTTTGTGCAATAGTTGATAGAATAACCATAATGTTGAAGTAATCTGCAGTCACAGTTTATCAACTGCAGTCACAGTTAACAGGCGAGTAAAGTAAATATGTCGGCTCCATCAGAAATGACCTTTATGTATCAAGCATGCTATACCACGGATCTGCCGCTGATCGGATTGAATCCCGGCCTAAGGATCAGTCCAGACAGAGAAAGTCTGGGAAATGTAACACCAGGTGAGGATTCATAGGTACCTGAATCACATCGGAGGAACTTTGAAACATTACACAACACCGCTTAGTACGATAAGAGATGGAGTGATTCATTGAGGGGGAAGCCTAATAAGGTAACACGCCCTGGTGAGATAAGCACCATATTAATAATCCCAGGGGGAAGCCCAATGACGTAACACCAGCTGGAAAGACTTGGGACTGTCTGGGCATGGGCTACTCATATTTGGAGTCATCATGAGCGAATACCAATAGGTCGTCTCTAAAAAAGGGAGGTGTGGTAAACAAAAACCTGGCATGTTGTTACCTTCCCCATGGCAATGGGTAGCAAGCTATTGGCCCCACATCTGACACGTGAATGGGTGTAACAAAAGCCTGGCATGTTGTTACCTGACCGATAGCAATGGGTAGCAAGCTATTGGCACCACATCCGACACGTGAATGGGTGTGTCGGAGTGACTTTGTATACAAATTTTATTCTATTAAACATCCCCGGGGATGTTCTTCAGTTATCATTATGTCCTTTAAGAACGGTGTCTGGATTTCCAAGAAAATGGGCAGCAAGGCTATGGAGTTCATCTGTCAATCTTCTTTAATAGCTCCTCTCTGTATCATGCTTCACATCTGCTCCGTTTTGCTTGAGGGAATTTATATAGCAGCCTGGCACCATTTTGAGACGTTTGCCATTTGCCTATGACATCCTAAACCGACCACAATTAACTTGGCTAGAGTGTCTGTGCGAGTCGGTTGTTTACTTCATAGGGCCACACCCACTCAGAACAATACTCTGCTTGTTTATAGTGATTAATTTAATGAGGGACAGATTGAAACACTGAATGCACGCCAAAATACAACTGTAGGGATAAGGGCAGTAATCAATTCACTTAAATCAGTCCCATCGTCTGCAAGGAATCAAATTTAGATGCAAACATAGAACAGACTCAGAGTGATTCAGTTTTCAATTATTTATTTAACCTTTTATAGTAATACCATTTGATAGAAACAAGAGGCTCCATCTGATCACCTGGGCTAGAAACTGTTTTTAATATTTAAAAAAATCTTAACTCTATCCCAGTTTGTGCCGTTGAGATAATGAATTTTTAAGAGAGACCACTTTGACCATCATAATGGGTGCAAAGGGCTGTAAGGAAAGGCTCATCCTTACCCATACAAAAAAATTACATTTGCACATGTGAAATCGCATGTTGAGCTTAAATTCCACATGTAAAATCATATACAGTGCATTCAGAACGTATTCAGACCTCTTGACTTTTTACACATTTTGTTAAGTTACAGCCTTATTCTAAAATGGATTAAATCGTTTCCCCCCCTCATCAATCTACACACAATGCCCAATAATGACAAAGCAAAAACAGGTTTTTAGAATTTTTTTAAAATTTATGAAAAATAAAGAACTGAAATATCACATTTAAATAGTTATTCAGACCCTTTACTCAGTACTTTGCTGAAAAACCCTTGGCAGCAATTACAGCCTTGAGTCTTCTTAGCTATCACGCTACAGGCTTGGCATACCTGTATTTGGGGAGTTTCCTCTCAAGCGCTCTCAAGCGCTGTCAGATTGGATGGGGAGCGTCGCTGCACAGCTATTTTCAGGTCTCTCCAGAGATGTTGGATCGTGTTCAAGTCCGGGCTCTGGCTGGGCAACTCAAAAACATTCAAAGACCTCTCCCAAAGCCACTCCTGTGTTGTCTTGGCTGTGTGCTTAAGGTCGTTGTCCTGTTGGAAGATGAATCTTCGCCCCAGTCTGAGGTCCTGAGCGTTCTGTAGCAGATTTTCATCAAAGAGTTCCTCTGTACTTTGCTCCTTTCAACTTTCCCTCGATCCTGACTAGTCTCCCAGTCCCTGCCGCTGAAAAACATCCCAACAGCATGATGCTGCCACCACCATGCTTCACCGTAGGGATGGTGCCAGGTTTCCTTCAGACGTGACGCTTAGCATTCAGGCCAAAGAGTTCAATATTGGTTTCATCAAACCAGAGAATATTGTTTCTCATGGTCTGAGAGTCCTTTTGGTACCTTTTGGCAAACTCCAATTGGGCTGTCATGTGCCTTTTACTGAGGAGTGGCTTACGCCTGGCCACTCTACCATAAAGACCTGATTGGTGGAGTACTGCAAAGATGGTTGTCCTCTGGAAGGTTCTACCATCTCAACAGAGGGACTCTGGAGCTCTGTCAGATTGCCAATCGGGTTCTTGGTCATCTCCCCAGTTTGCTCAGTTTGGCCGGGGGGACAGCAGTAGGAAGAGTCTTGGTGGTTCCAAACTTTTTCCATTTAAGAATGATGGAGGCCACTGTGCTCTTGGGGACCTTCAATGTTGCAGACATTTTTGGTACCCTTCCCCAGAACACTTTCCGAATGCACTGTATATATTTAAATAATGTTTAAATAAAAAGTTCACATGTTAACACCAACCTTTTCACATGTGAGGAGAATAACATGTTTTCAGCTCACATGTGATTTGCAGTCTGACATGTGAAATTTGTGGTTTCACATGTGAAAATCTGATATGCAGTTTCACATACAAGAAAACTCCAACTGTGAAAACCTCACTTTTACATGTGAAAACATCTTGTAACATCTTGCAGTAGTAATGTTTCCACGGAAAAACCACGATTTCATATGTGACATATCCACATTTTGCACATGCGAAATCATGTGTTTTTGGAACACTTCACATGTGATGATATTTCACATGTAATCGCATAACCTTTCATATGTGGATTCACATTTTCACATGAGATTTCACAGGTGATGCCCTGCAAAAAGTAGTTATGATACACAAAGTGTTTTCAACATATTTGATGCACAAGACTATATTGTGAATGTTTATACAGAAATTATTATTCAACGTGTCCATAACTGAGATTTGAACTCTCAACCTCTTGGCGCATTGCATTCTGATCTTCCTGCTACACCGCCATGCCTGTGTCAATAACATATTTCGCCTGTATTTCTGCACTGGACTTCAAAGTACATCTCAGCTTTGTTGAAAATACACAAGAAAAACGATTATATTTATCATAGTGATTCAAGTGTAACATTAAAACAAAATAATATGCCCCACCAGCATTAGATAACTATACAGAAAGCCCTCAAATTGCTGAAATAAGTAAATATAATGAATGATGAGAGAATGAGAGAATAGTCAGAGTAACTGATAACTATATTAGCAGTGCAGATGGCACTCTTCTGATAAGTGCAGAGACGTATTATAGGTAGTAAATGTGTAACCAACTGCATTACCGCTAAAACCAGCTTATGGTTGGTCTTAAATATCCCTATCAGCGCTTCCTGAAATGAGCACTTTGGATCATGTTTTTAAGGACACACCTCAATTATTTCCACCCCCCTCCATCTGAGCGCAAGCGAGCTGATATAACACAGGTAAATTGCTGAATCTGGTGTTAGGGCTGGAAAATGCCAGTGCGCCAGTTTTTGAATGACAAAATTGCAAACTAATGTGCGTGAGACACTAGCGCTGACTAAACACCAACCAAAAACAGCGCCCTTGGGGAGCAACCACACCTGGGATTTGAACTCGTGACATCTTGGATGCCAGTACATTTCTGCACGTTGCTAAAGGTTTCCCGGAATCAAGTCAATAACAGTGCTATTATCTGACAACACCAACGAAAAAGTAGCAGTGCTCAGGGACACTTGACATTAAGGCCTAAATTCAGATCAAGCGTAAACAAACGATAGTTGTCACCCGCATAGTTGGTGTTTTGGCAACGTCAGAGGTATAACGGTGTTACGGTACAGTGTTGTTCCCTGGTGTACAAAAAGGTCAAAGGTACACATAGGAACTCACGTGGTACTGGTCAATACCTTTTAGGGTACATGTGCGGTACATTTTTCGACCCAATATATTCCATTTAATGCTGCATTCATAATCATGTAGGAGGTGGGAATTTACAAGTTGTGAAGTCGTAAATACCAGTTGGATGCATTCAGGTGATTTGAACTACTTAAGAAATGCTGATTGGCTAATGGACAACAAGCTGGTGTAAACCATGAACTAAAAGTACAGCTAGCATGCTTGTAAACAAATGATAGTATTTAAAACCATATTAGTAGATTGCTTTCTATTAATAATGTTTTGTTGTTGGATTTAACTGCCTTAAAACCTGTTATGGCTGCAGGGGGCGTATTGGAAAAACTGGAAAATATGTGCCAATTTTCAAACGGCCTCTTAATCAATTTTTGCTCTTACAATATGCATATTAATATTAATATTGGATAGAAAACAATCTCTAGTTTCTAAAACCGTTCTAATTTTTTCTCTGAGTGGTACAGAAGTCATTTGGCAGCACTTTCCCTGACCAAGAAGTAGAATGTCAGAAATCTATGCTCGCTTCAACGTTATGCCTATACATGGTCATTATACGTAAGACCCTACGTACACTCCGTACTCCTTGCTCTAGGTGTCAAGAGGGTATGAGAGAAGAAATTTAGTGAATATCTTGTTCAGAGGTTGAATAAGAGCTATTTCTTTGACGTGACCGACCACTTCCGGAAGTCTGAAGCGCGCGACTTGGGAGTGATATTGCGTTCTGTTTTGCTGCTGTTTTGGACGGGAACAATCTCCGGCTGGGTTTTTATTTGATAAATGAGACCATATCATCGTAATGTATGTTTTTTCAATATAGTTTAATCAGATTATTTGAATTTTTTTCGGGAGTTTTGCCGTGTTCCGTTCTCTGACTTTTTTTACGCTGGACAAATCCGTGCCAGTCGACCAGTGCCAATGCTAAGTGAGAAGGGAAAGTTGCCATCCTGACTCCAAATAACGACTCATCTGGACAAAGGACACCCTGATCAACATTCTGATGAAAGATCAGCCAAAGTAAGACCCAATTTATAATGTTATTTCATATATCTGTCGTGCATGTCAACTGGTCGCGGGCGCCCAAGTGTGTCTGGCTATTGTGGCTATGCTAACATAGCGCTACATTTTGTTTTCGCTGTAAAACATTTAATAAATCGGAAATATTGTCTGGAATCACAAGAATCCTGTCTTTCAATTGCTGCACAGTATGTATTTCTCAGATATGTTTTATGATGAGTAATTAGTTATTTGACGTTGGTGTCTGTAAATGTTATGGCTGCTTTCGGTGCAATTTCTGATTGTAGCTGAAATGTAATTTATGATTTATACCATAAATATGCACATTTTTCAAAAAAAACATATGCTATACAATAAATATGTTATCAGACTGTCATCTTATGAAGTTGTTTCTTGGTTAGTGGCTATATATATCTTTATTTGGTCGAATTAGTGATAGCTAGTGACGGAGTAAAAAACTGATGGAGTTAGAAATGTGCTCTCTTTTGCTGACGTGGTTAGCTAATAGATTTACATATTTTGTCTTCCCTGTAAAACATTTTAAAAATCGGACATGTTGGCTTGATTCACAAGATGTCTACCTTTCATATGCTGTATTGGACTTGTTAATGTGTGAAAGTTAAATATTTTAACAAACTAGATTTTGAATTTCGCGCCCTGCACTTGAGCTGGATGTTGTCATAAGTGTACCGGTGTCGGGCTGCACCCCAAACAGGTTAAGGTGTAAAGGTACTTCCCTTAGTAGGTGACGTCAGAGGTCAGCATGTGGGAGAAGTGGGAGCTCAGGATAATAGCCAAATTTCCCACTAATAATCACCAGTTGGATGGCCGTTCAAGTGAATTTTTCCCAGTCATATGTTTGGAAATTCCCACTTCCCACTTAGTTACATGCTAGTCGGAACTAGGAAACTCAGAAACGTCCGACTTGCTAACTGGCTGTTGTTATTTCACTTGCCGAGTTCAACAAATTAGAGTTCCAACTAGCATGTGAACGCAGCTTTACTGCACTTTGAAATGTGGGTGGGGGCAATGTCTTGGTGGGGGTTCATTAACATATTTGGGGGCATGGTCTAAAATATGTTGTATTTGTGCCAACCGTTAGTTGGAATATTGTACCAGTTTAAGTGGTGTTATCGTTGTGTTGATCATTGTTGAGCAACTTTGGCACTGTCAGTTCTGCAATCTTTGTAAAAGATAATCAAGAGCTGTGCTGTAAAGAATTTACTGTGCAATTTCTGGTAGGTTGATGGCAGCTGGTTCACAGGAAGTTAATATTTTTTTTTCAATAATTTATGTTCAACTTGCGCAAGTGCGTTATTGAGAAACTCAAATAACAAAAGGATCTCTTGTAGTACATGTACAGTACTTATCTAGGCTGCAGAACTGACAGCTCTGTGTTTATGAACAGAATACAACAGACGAGATTGACTGGGATAACATTCCCTCTCATGGGCGACCCCCCAAAAAATAAAAAATTATCCTCCAATAAACTACACCTGCAGTCTTCTGCCAGATCCTACTGATTTCGCCGTGGTTCCGGTGCTTTTTCCGATTCCAAGCTGCTTTCAAACACCGACCTCTAGTGGACACCGTACTTAGAAATATAGTTAGGATTTTGTACAAAAACTTTCACCTGACTGGTAGTTTAGCAGGTAGAGTAGGGAACTTGGTACCATTCGTGGGTGTGAGGGTATGAGGTTCAATCCTGTTGAAGGTACACTATTTAGATTATAGTTTTATGTGAAACCACACTTTCTGCACTGTTGTTCAAATAATTGGTTTTATTCAGTATAGTATGAGCTTCTGTCTTAAGCATCCTAAATAATGTCATAGATTGTTTTGTTTTTTTTGTAGACAAAAGAAGGGAAACGTGATGTAAGATGCAAACCTGGTATTCCAACTGATTATAGGCCACTAAAGCCAACAACTTAATGATGCGCCACAGAGATCTGATTAAAAAACGTATATCTGATAATCACATGCTGCCATTTATTGCTTACCAGCAGATGTCACTAGTTTGCGTTGTGAACAGATAATTAACGTTTTGGGGGAGGGGGACAGGTTAATGGATCACATTCAAATAATCTGCTGCTGCTTGAATGCACTACCTGTTAAAGGCACAATCCTTAGGCACAATCCTTAGTGCTACATATATTTTTGGACTTTGTTTGGGATAAACTTATGATATGTACCCATTATTCTTGAAGAATATAATGTATAAATGCCTCATGAGCTTAGCTCAACTGTTGTATCCCGACAAACTCAAAATATAAGTTTCATTTGAGAGTGGTTGCATTGCTCCAGTCCCATCCCTCTGTTATTTACTGAAACTGTGGCAGGGAAGACACTTTGTTATTAATGTTTCAATTAAGGTTTACCGCTTTAAGCACCTTTAACTGAGTAATAGTGCTATTATGGTGCAATCCTCTGGTGAGTGAGTTACTTTTGTGGCATGAATATCAAGCAAAACATCTGAAGTCAAGAACACAATTCTTAGTATTGCAAACAAAATTCTTACATAGTGAAACAACTACAAATACGTACAAGTAAGCTATACTATCCTGTCAGTGGTACTGTATTCCAGTGTATTGTGCTACATTGACTGCTCTGTCTATTCATACTGTCAAACAATACTGTCTTGTCTGTTTCAGAGTTATGGAACTAGATGCTGCTGCAGAGCATCATGATTTCATCTACGCTGATGAGGTTGGCTTTAACCTAGCCAAAACAAAACTCAGGGGAAGAAACCACGCCGTCGTCAATGTCCCTGGACAGCGTGGTGGCAACATCACAATGTGTGCAGCCATTAGTCAGAAAGGTTTCCTTCATCATCATGACACTCTTGGTCCTTACAATACTGCCCACATTATCACCTTCCTTGACACCCTGCATAATATCCTCATTCCCAATGACCAAAGGAATGGGCCAGAGCAGTCCAGGTTTGTTGTCATCTGGGACAACGTAAGTTTCCACCAGGTTGCTTTGGTCCGCAATTGGTTCCTTGACTATCCGCAAGTTTTGATGCTCAACCTGCCACCATAATCTCCATTTCTAAACCCAATAGAATAGTTATTTTCGGCGTGACATTGGAAGGTATACGATTGCCAACCCTACCAACGCATACCCCTTCTCCAGGTGATGGAGGAGGCCTGTGGTGACATAGACTAGGGGGCATGCCAGGGCTGGATACGCTACTTCCCCCGCTGTTTAGCCAGAGAACATCGCTTGTGATGTTGATGAGGTGCTGTGGCCAAACCCAAATAGGAGACAATATGCACCCTAATAGTTTTTTTCTTCATAGTAACAAGCCTATTTGTTTATCTTCTACTGTATTTGCTTTGCCTTTTACTGTTCTTTTATTCCCCCCCTTGAATTTCTGTTTATAGTGTAAATATATACTGAATATGCATACATACTGTATATTTTTGTGCACGTGTGAGTGCTATGACAAACTGCCGTGGACTCCACTGAACATGCAAAAGACCTAGTGTTTTACATTTGTCACATCCATGTGTAGTTGCCGTGTATAAGAGCTAATCATTTGATGGTTTGTGTGTCGAGTTTTGATGCAAAAACACAATTTTGAGGAGTTAAAATAGTTGAGTCAAGTGTTTGGTTTTGCAAGAGATGTATGACGTTTTGCATGTTGGGGTTTTGTCTAGAGAAAAGGAGCCATAGTTTCAGAAATCACGTGTAAGCAATTGGCAACTATAAATATGCTGCAGAGGATGAGTTAATTAGTTACCAGCCTCAGAAATGTATTTATTTATTTATTTATTTATTTAACCTTTATTTAACCAGGTAGGCAAATTGAGAACACGTTCTCATTTACAATTGCGACCTGGCCAAGATAAAGCAAAGCAGTTCGACACATACAACAACACATAGTTACACATGGAGTAAAACAAACATATAGTCAATGATACAGTGAAAAAAAATAAGTCTATATACAATGTGAGCAAGTGAGGTGAGATAAGGGAGGTGAAGGCAAACAAATATATGTATAAATAAAAATATAAAAAGGCCATGGTGGCGAAGTAAATACAACACAGCAAGTAAAATAAAAACTAAAAACACTGGAATGGTTGGTTTGCAGTGGAAGAAAGCGCAAAGTAGAGACAGAAATAATGGGGTGCAAAGGAGCAAAATAAATAAATAAATACAGTAGGTAAAGAGGTAGTTGTTTGGGCTAAATTATAGATGGGCTATGTACAGGTGCAGTAATCTATGAGCTGCTCTGACAGCTGGTGCTTAAAGCTAGTGAGGGAGATAAGTGTTTCCAGTTTCAGAGATTTTTGTAGTTCGTTCCAGTCATTGGCAGCAGAGAACTGGAAGGAGAGGCGGCCAAAGGAAGAATTGGTTTTGGGGGTGACCAGAGAGTTAAACCTGCTGGAGCGTGTGCTACAGGTAGGTGTTGCTATGGTGACCAGCGAGCTGAGATAAGGGGGGACTTTACCTAGCAGGGTCTTGTAGATGACCTGGAACCAGTGGGTTTGGCGACGAGTATGAAGCGAGGGCCAGCCAACGAGAGTGTACAGGTCGCAGTGGTGGGTAGTATATGGGGCTTTGGTGACAAAACGGATGGCACTGTGATAGACTGCATCCAATTTATTGAGTAGGGTTTTGGAGGCTATTTTGTAAATGACATCACCGAAGTCGAGGATTGGTAGGATGGTCAGTTTTACAAGGGTATGTTTGGCAGCATGAGTGAAGGATGCTTTGTTGCGGAATAGGAAGCCAATTCTAGATTTAACTTTGGATTGGAGATGTTTGATGTGAGTCTGGAAGGAGAGTTTACAGTCTAACCAGACACCTAGGTATTTGTAGTTGTCCACATATTCTAAGTCAGAGCCGTCCAGAGTAGTGATGTTGGACAGGCGGGCAGGTGCAGGCAGCGATCGGTTGAAGAGCATGCATTTAGTTTTACTTGTATTTAAGAGCAATTGGAGGCCACGGAAGGAGAGTTGTAATGCATTGAAGCTCGCCTGGAGGGTTGTTAACACAGTGTCAAAAGAAGGGCCAGAAGTATACAGAATAGTGTCGTCTGCGTAGAGGTGGATCAGAGAATCACCAGCAGCAAGAGCGACATCATTGATGTATACAGAGAAGAGAGTCGGTCCAAGAATTGAACCCTGTGGCACCCCCATGGAGACTGCCAGAGGCCCGGACAACAGACCCTCCGATTTGACACACTGAACTCGATCAGAGAAGTAGTTGGTGAACCAGGCGAGGCAATCATTAGAGAAACCAAGGCTGTCGAGTCTGCCGATGAGGATGTGGTGATTGACAGAGTCAAAAGCCTTGGCCAGGTCAATGAATACGGCTGCACAGTATTGTTTCCTATCGATGGCGGTTAAGATATCGTTTATGACCTTGAGCGTGGCTGAGGTGCACCCATGACCAGCTCTGAAACCAGATTGCATAGCGGAGAAGGTATGGTGGGATTCGAAATGGTCGGTAATCTGTTTGTTGACTTGGCTTTCGAAGACCTTAGAAAGGCAGGGTAGGATAGATATAGGTCTGTAGCTGTTAGGGTCAAGAGTGTCCCCCCCTTTGAAGAGGGGGATAACCGCAGCTGCTTTCCAATCTTTGGGAATCTCAGACGACACGAAAGAGAGGTTGAAAAGGCTAGTAATAGGGGTGGCAACAATTTCAGCAGATAGTTTTAGAAAGAAAGGGTCCAGATTATCTAGCCCGGCTGATTTGTAAGGGTCCAGATTTTGCAGCTCTTTTAGAACATCAGCTGACTGTATTTGGGAGAAAGAGAAATGGGGAAGGCTTGGGCGAGTAGCAGAGGGGAGGGCAGTGCTGTTGTCCGGGGTAGGGGTAGCCAGGTGGAAAGCATGGCCAGCCGTAGAAAAATGCTTATTGAAATTCTCAATTATAGTGGATTTGTCGGTGGTGACAGTGTTTCCTATCTTCAGAGCAGTTGGAAGCTGGGAGGAGGTGTTCTTATTCTCCATGGACTTTACAGTGTCCCAGAACTTTTTTGAATTTGTGTTGCAGGAAGCAAATTTCTGCTTGAAAAAGCTAGCCTTGGCTTTTCTAACTGCCTGTGTATACTGGTTTCTAGCTTCCCTGAAAAGTTGCATATCACGGGGGCTGTTCGATGCTAATTCAGAACGCCATAGGATGTTTTTCTGTTGGTTAAGGGCAGTCAGGTCAGGAGAGAACCAAGGGCTATATCTGTTCCTGGTTCTAAATTTCTTGAATGGGGCATGCTTATTCAAGATGGTGAGGAAGGCATTTTTAAAAAATGTCCAGGCATCCTCTACTGACGGGATGAGATCAATATCCTTCCAGGATACCTCGGCCAGGTCGATTAGAAAGGCCTGCTCGCTGAAGTGTTTCAGGGAGCGTTTGACAGTGATGAGTGGAGGTCGTTTGACCGCTGACCCATTACGGATGCAGGCAATGAGGCAGTGATCGCTGAGATCTTGGTTGAAAACAGCAGAGGTGTATTTGGAGGGCAAGTTTGTTAGGATGATATCTATGAGGGTACCCGTGTTTACGGAATTGGGGTGGTACCTGGTAGGTTCATTGATAATTTGTGTGAGATTGAGGGCATCAAGCTTAGATTGTAGGATGGCTGGGGTGTTAAGCATGTTCCAGTTTAGGTCACCTAGCAGCACAAGCTCTGAAGATAGATGGGGGGCAATCAGTTCACATATAGTGTCCAGAGCACAGCTGGGGGCAGAGGGTGGTCTATAGCAGGCGGCAACGGTGAGAGACTTGTTTTTAGAGAGGTGGATTTTTAAAAGTAGAAGTTCAAATTGTTTGGGAACAGACCTGGATAGTAAAACAGAACTCTGCAGGCAATCTTTGCAATAGATTGCAACACCGCCCCCTTTGGCCGTTCTATCTTGTCTGAAAATCTTGTAGTTGGGGATGAAAATGTCAGAATTTTTGGTGGTCTTTCTAAGCCAGGATTCAGACACGGCTAAAACATCCGGGTTGGCAGAGTGTGCTAAAGCAGTGAACAAAACAAACTTAGGGAGGAGGCTTCTAATGTTAACATGCATGAAGCCAAGGCTATTACGGTTACAGAAGTCATCAAAAGAGAGCGCCTGGGGAATAGGAGTGGAGCTAGGTACTGCAGGGCCTGGATTCACCTCTACATCACCAGAGGAACAGAGGAGGAGTAGGATAAGGGTACGGCTAAAAGCTATGAGAATTGGTCGTCTAGAACTTCTAGAGCAGAGAGTAAAAGGAAGTTTCTGGGGGCGATAAAATAGCTTAAAGGAATAATGTACAGACAAAGGTATGGTAGGATGTGAATACAGTGGAGGTAAACCTAGGTATTGAGTGATGATGAGAGAGATATTGTCTCTAGAAACATCATTGAAACCAGGTGATGTCATCGCATATGTGGGTGGTGGAACTGTGAGGTTGGATATGGTATAGTGAGCAGGGCTAGAGGCTCTACAGTGAAATAAGCCAATAAACACTAACCAGAACAGCAATGGACAAGGCATATTTACATTAAGGAGAGGCATGCTTAATCGAGTGATCAATAAGGGTCCAGTGAGTAGAGGTTGGTTGGGGTCACGGCGATCCAGACAGCTGGCCGGGTAGATGGCTATCGGTAGCAAGATAGCATAGTATGGAAGTCTATTTGTAGATACCTCGTGCGTTTCCGTCGGTAGGTTAGTGGGGTTCCGTGTGGTAGAGGGGATCAATCCAAATTGGCAAAATAGATATAGTGACCCAAGAAAAAAAATAAAAATAATAATAATAATAATAATCCGATATACTTATTCAGATAGCAGCCGATAAGACAGCTAACGGTTAGCGGGCCCCAGATGAGCGTTCAGGTAACGTCGGGACGGAGGTGCCAGTTGGATAACTCCCTCGGGCAGATAACGTCGGCAGTCAGTCGTGAAGGCCCGGTGGGGCTCCGTATCTGCAGCAACAACAAAAAAAAAAATATTGCAGCCCAAATAAATGCTTCCGAGCTCAAGTAACAGACACATCTCAACATTAACCATTCAGAGGAGACAGGCCTTCATGGTCAAATTTCTACAAAGGAACCACTACTAAAGGACACCAAGAAGAAGAGACTTGCATGGGCCAAGAAACACGAGCAATGGACATTAGACCGGTGGAAATCTGTCCTTTGGTCTGATGAGTCCAAATTTTGGGGATGCAGAGTATGTAAACAGATCTCCGCATGTGTGGTTCCCACTGTGAAGCATGGAGGTGTGTTGGTGCTTTGCTGGTGACACTGTCAGTGATTTATTTAGAATTCAAGGCACACTTAACCAGCATGGCTACCACAGCATTCTAAAGTGATATGCCATCCCATCTGGTTTGCACTTAGTGGGACTATCATTTGTTTTTCAACAGGACAATGAGCCAACACATCTCCAGGCTGTGTAAGGGCTATTTGACCAAGAAGGAGAGTGATGGAGTGCTGCATCAGATGACCTGGCCTCCACAATCACCCAACCTCAACGCAATTGAGATGGTTTGGGATGAGTTGGACCGCAGAGTGAAGGAAAAGCAGCCAACATATGCTCAGCAAATGTGGGAACTCCTTCAAGAGTGTTGGAAAAGCATTCCAGGTGAAGCTGGTTGATTGAATACCAAGAGTGTGCAAAACTGTCATTAAGGCAAAGGGGGAATTCTTTGAAGAATCTCAAATATAAAATATATTTTGATTTGTTTAACACTTTTTTGGTTACTACATGATTCCATGTGGGTTATTTCATAGTTTTGATGTCTTCACCATTATTCTACAATGTAGCAAATAGTAAAAAATTAAGAAACACTTGAATGACTAGGTGTGTCCAAACTTTTGACTGGTACTATATGTCGAATGATTTTTTTTACGACAGGCCTGATGGATAGAACAAATTTGTCAGTCAACTTTCCAAATGTGGACAAAACAATATATGCTAGACAAGGTGGGAAATGGCGGTGGAAACGCCTTTATGCGCAAATATCAATATAATAACCATTATATTTAAGTAAACTTGGAGTCACACCATGATATGGTATGTAGTCCTCCCTCTAAGACACAGGAAAGCATGCAATTTATTCTGCTACAGATTAAATTAGTTAGGATGAACTTCATAGGTGGGTGAAAGTGCATAGTGATGAGCTTGATGCTCCTTTCCAATAAATATTGAGGGTCTTATTCTGGTGACATGATGATTGACGCTTGGCTGCCGTTTGACAAATAAAAAATATCTTGCTCTTTTGTCCATAATAATCTCATCATGTAGGTTGCCTACATACACTGTATCTGCAAGCTTTTGGCTAGAGCACATGTCCCAAGAAGAGAGTGGGCACATTTGCTATATAACGCGAAAAAAATTCTGGCAAAACCATCCGAAGAGTTGAAAATGCAATGGAAACTTGCATTTTAACTTGTATTTTTTATCCGGTACATGGGAATTTGACCGCAAAATGTATTTGTATGTGCACTATGTTATCACGCACAGCCTTTTATTCACAAGTCAATTCGATGGAACCACATCTCTGGTGGGAAAAAAAAGCGCATATTGTTTTATTGCAGATTTTAGAAAATGGTCATGAAAATATGTCACCAATTTGATGGAAACTTGCAGGATTTTTTAAAATGATAACGCAATTAAATAAAACACCACCCTCTTTCCTGCAATTTTCCTTATCTTTGGTTATGTTACCCTGGTCTTTGCTTTCACTGCCTTTTTTCCAGTTGCAAGGTTTGGCATTTTCAGTCCAGCAACATAGTACCCTGCATCCCACTGCTGGTTTGTCTTTGAAGCTAAGCAGGGTCAGTCCTGGTTGGTCTCTGGATGGGGAACCAGATGTAGCTGGAAGTGGTAAATGTGGGGAGAAAGAAATGTGTGGAAAAAGTGATCATGTGGGATTTTTTGGGGGGGAGGGAAACCTGTGAAAAATGCATATGTGAAACTTGTGAGGATTTCAACCAAAAAACAGCAACGACAAAAAAAACGAGTGTTAGGAAACATCAAAAAGGGCCTTTTTGCGGCGTAACTCACATGATATGTGGTTTCACTTGTTTGTATCTTCTGTGCTCTTAATCCCTGATCTTTATTATGTCTAGACTTTCTGGAGAGCACCCCTACTCTGGGCCCACACTGGGGTCATGATGAGCACTCTGCCTCACAAAGGACCACGAACATGAGATCACTGCTAGTCTGGTCACACTAAATAGCTTCCTGAAACTAAGCAGTCCCCAATCAATTGACCAAAGTAAACAAGGATGGTTTTCCAATTTTCCTTAAAAAAAGGGAGATATTATTTGCACTATAGCTATTTCCCAGAGAATTACGTTTCAATGGGGTTTCGTTTTAGGGGGATCTGTTTTCAAAACTCGCAGACTGGTTGCAGTTTTTGATATCCTCCCCAATATAAATGTGCTCTCCCGAATCGACATGATTATTCATTGCATTTCATGGTGCAGCCCGTCACACTTTACTTTGAAGGGACCTTTATTTCAGACACATGTTGGTGGAATAGCATAGTTTATTTGATTTAACCCTTATTTTACCAGGAAAAATGACTGAGAACACATTCTCATTTACAGAAATGACCTGGGGAATAGTTACAGGGGAGAAGAGGAGGAAGAATGAGCCAATTGGAAGCTGGAGATGATTAGGTGGCCATGATAGTATGAGGGCCAGATTGGGAATTTAGCCTAGATACTGGGATTAACACGCCTACTTTTACGATGAGTGCCATGGGATCTTTAGGGACCACAGAGTCAGGACACCCGTTTAACGTCACATCTGAAAGGCGGTCTGTAGGTATCTAATAGCAGCGTTTCCCAAACTCCGTCCTGGGGCCTCGTCCTGGGTGCACGTTTAGTTTTTTTGCCGTAGCACTACACAGATGGTTCAAATAACGCAGGCTTGATGATGAGTTGGTTATTTGAATCACCTATGACGTACACCCAGGGGGGGCCCCAGGACCGAGTTTGAGAAACCCTGCCTTATAGTAGCCACAGTTAGTCTTAATGTAATGCCTCAATACAGCCAATAGGGTTTGTCTTAATGTCGTGTTCAAGTGCTAGTCAGAACTAGGATACGCTGAAATGTCCAACTTTCTTACTGGTTGAACCCGGCAAGTGTATAACTACAATCAGTAGGAAGTGTTTGAGTTTCCTAGTTCCGACTAGCATGTGAACGAGGAATAAGAGTACCTGTGTGACTGCTGAACCTGGGCCATGTTTATTTGGCAGCAAAGAGAATAAAATTGACTGAAAATGGGAGGGACTACATAGCGTGCCTTAATGAACACCCAGAATACACCTTGTTACAATTGTTCTATTAATACAAAAGCTAAGTTTTAAGTGAAACATTTAGCTTTTGTCTGAAGCTGAAAAAGATAAAAAAATTCAAAAGCTAATTTGAGCTATGCACTAACAGGGCTTTTCAGTATACAGTGCCTTCAGGAAGTATTCTCACCCCTCAATTGAGTAGTGAATTTCAACCACAGATTCAACCACAAAGACCGAGGAGGTTTTTCAATGCCACGCAAAGAAGGGCACCAATTGGTAGATGTGTAAAAAAAAAAAGCAGACGCTGAATATCCCTTTGAGCATGGTAAAGTTATTAATTAGGCCTTGGATTTTGTATTAATACACCCAGTCACTACAAAGATACAGGCGTCCTTCCAAACTCAGTTGACTGAGAGGAAGGAAACTTCTCAGGGATTGACCATGAAGCCAATGGTGATTTTAAAACAGTTAACTGAGGATCAACTTCATTGTAGTTACGCCACAATACTAAGCTAAATGACAGAGTGAGGAGAAGGAAGCCTGTGCAGAATTAAATATTCTAAAACATGCATCCTGTTTGCAATAAGGTAAAACTGCAACAAAAAAATGAACTTTATGTCCATGACTGAGTACCACTCTATGTATTTAAGCATGGTGATGGCTGCATCATGTTATGGCTATGCTTGTCATTGGCAAGGACTAGGTCGTTTTATTTGGATAAAAAGAAACTGAATTGAGCTAAGCACAGGCAAAATCATAGAGGAAAACCTGGTTCAGTCTGCTTTCCAACAGACATTGGGAGACAAATTCACCTCTCAGAAGGACAATAACCTAAAACACAAGGACAAATATACACTGGAGTTTGACATTGATGAGATTGAACGTTCCTGAGTAACTTTGACTTAAATCATCTTAAAGATCTATGGAAAACTTGAAAATGGCTGTCTAGCAATGATCAACAACAAACTTCAGAGTTTTGCAAATAACAGTATGCAAATATTGTACAATCCAGGTGTGCAAAGCTCTTAGAGACTTAACAAGAAATACTCACAGCTGTAATCGCTGCCAAAGGAGATTCTAACATTTATTTACTCAGGGGATTGAATACTTATGTAATCAAGACATATTAGTGTTTAATTTTTCATATATATATATATATATTTTTTTTTACAAATGTTCTAATTTTTCTTCCACTTTGACATTACAGAGTATTTTGTGTAGCTCGTTGACAAAAAATGTGAAAACCATTTGAATCCCACCTTCAAGGGGTGTGAACCTGTCACGTTCTGACCATAGTTCTTTTGTGTTTTCTTTGTTTTAGTGTTGGTCAGGACGTGAGCTGAGTGGGCATTCTATGTTGTGTGTCTAGTTTTCCCGTTTCTATGTTTGGCCTGATATGGTTCTCAATCAGAGGCAGGTGTTAGTCATTGTCTCTGATTGGGAACCATATTTAGGTAGCCTGTTTTGTGGGTGGTTGTCTTCTGTCTTCGTGTGTCTGCACCAGACAGAACTGTTTCGGTTTTTCACATTTGTTGTTTTGTATTTTGTAGTGTTCACGTTTATTGTCTTTATTAAACATGATGAACACTAACCACGCTGCGCTTTGGTCCGATCCTTCGTCCACAGAAGAAAACCGTTACAGAACCCTTCTGAAGGCATTGTATAGCGACTTACAAGGGACGTCTTCAAATATGTTAATGAGCCAGTGATTCTTTCTCCTCCCACAACATTTCTCCACAATGCACTATAATTTACAGTATGCTGCAGTAAATATATAGCAAAACAGCAATACAGCATTATGGTATTGTGGGATTTGATTGAGAAAAAAAATCTGCGATTTCCAATATTTAATAATATTTTACAGCATACCAACTGATATTATTATTTTTTCTATCACTCACACTTTAGGAACAACAATACCATGCACACACTAGTGTTCAAAATGCTTTTGGTGCTCCTAAACTGCAGAATGGGACTGTATTCTGAATTACAACAAATTACTGGCAGCAATTGGCTCGTAAGTTACTGTAGAGTTTCAGGACAATATTTTCACACAATGCACCATAACCAATACTGTAAAACAAATATACGGTATTTTACTGAGCATTCTTCGGTAAGCTACTGTATTAGTACCATACTGTTGATTAATACTGTAAGCTACTGATAAAATTACAAAAGTGGCTAACAGTGTGGCATATTTTGGACTCAACCTAACATAGGATTTTAACTGACCATTTCTTGGTTGCTAGGTACCTAAAGTTATTGCTTCGCCACCAGGTCTGTGGACATAATGGAGATATATATTGCCAAGAACACATTTTGTACTTTGCTTTAAGTATATACAACTTGAAGGTGTTATTTCTATCAAATTAGAGTATGCTGCTCCATTCTGATTTCAATTAGTGTACACAAAAAGTATTATTTTGTACTGTGACCACACTTGGGACTGAGCCTTAACTGGTATTTGAACGTTTAACCTCTTGGTCGCTAGCAACCTGAAATGTCCACCAGATCAGTGAGCATAAAAGAGATATGGCTACTGAGTTGTTGGCAAGAATACATTCCTGCACTTTGCTAAAAAAAAGCCCATAATCAAGTAAATAATTGTCCAATTATCACCACCAACGTTACACTAGCAGTGCTCAAGGACACCTGACATAGAGTACACATTCATGTTTTGGGGTTTGAACCTCTTGGTTGAGTGCATCAATGTTTTGCAGTTCCACCAGGCTCATACTGATTGCTTGAAACATGTATTACAGCTTTTTTTACAATCGCTTACACAATAAAAGTGGTACTTGAGGCACACTCAGTGAAACCATTAACTCATGTACCTAATCTTAAGACTAAGTCTGCACACCTACAAGCATATTATCTGCTTTACACTCAGTTTGCAATTGTAAAACACACTTTTTGCAAAACACTAAACACAGTTCTCTACATTAGACACATCATTCAAAACGAACAGGTCTTGTGTTTCGTTTGGAAAACACTGCCATTCCAAATGCCTCACTCATTTACCGATTACCTACACCCAGTGCTGACGTGTGAAAACACTAATAGCTCATTTCTTCGCTTAGGCTTGCTTGGTTTGGACAACAATAGATGCCAATTTTGGAGAGAGAGTTAGAGGAAGAGGAGTGAGAGTTAGAGGGGGACGAGGGGGCATGCCAGGGCTGGACACGCCACCCCAGACGCTACTTCCCCCGCTGTTTAGCCAGAGAGAACATCACTTGTGATATTGTTGAGGTGCTGTGGCCAGACCCAAATAGGATACCCTAATTGTTTTTTCCCTTATAGCAACATGCCTATTTGTTTATCTTCTACTGTATTTGTTTTGTCTGTTACTGTTCATCCCGAAATCTGGATGAACAGAAATTCATTTTATTTTCCCCCCCCTTGCATTTCTGTTCCACCCCCATGCTTCACAGCAGGTATGGTGTTCTTTGGATGCAACTCAGCATTCTTTGTCCTCCAAACACGACGAGTTGAGTTTTTACCAAAAAGTTATATTTTGGTTTCATCTGACATTCTCCCAATCTTCTTCTGGGTCATCCAAATGCTCTCTAGCAAACTTCAGACGGGCCTGGACATGTACTGGCTTAAGCAGGGGGACACGTCTGGCACTGCAGGATTTGCGTCCCTGGCGGCGTAGTGTGTTACTGATGGTAGGCTTTGTTACTTTGGTCCCAGCTCTCTGCATGTCATTCACTAGGTCCCCCCGTGTGGTTCTGGGATTTTTTGCTCACCGTTCTTGTGATCATTTTGACCCCACGGGGTGAGATCTTGCGTGGAGCCCCAGATCGAGGGAGATTATCAGTGGTCTTGTATGTCTTCCATTTCCTAATAATTGCTCCCACAGTTGATTTATTCAAACCAAGCTGCTTACCTATTGCAGATTCAGTCTTCCCAGCCTGTTGCAGATCTACAATTTAGTTTCTGGTGTCCTTTGACAGCTCTTTGGTCTTGGCCATAGTGGAGTTTGGGGTGTGACTGTTTGAGGTTGTGGACAGGTGTCTTTTATACTGATAACAAGTTCAAACAGGTGCCATTAATACAGGTAACGAGTGGAGGACAGAGGAGCCTCTTAAAGAAGAAGTTACAGGTCTGTGAGAGCCAGAAATCTTGCTTGTTTGTAGGTGACCAAATACTTATTCTCCACCATAATTTGCAAATAAATTCATTAAAAATCCTACAATGTGATTTTCTGGATTTTTTTTTCTCATTTTGTCTGTCATAGTTGAAGTGTACCTGAAATTACAGGCCTCTCTCATCTTTTTAAGTGGGAGAACTTGCACAATTGGTGGCTGACTAAATACTTTTTGCCCCACTGTATTTGTGCCAACTGTTAGTAGAAGTGTTGTAGGACTTTTCCAGTGACTACATTGCTGTGAATTTGTCAAAATGTAAATTTGAGTTTGGCAAAATGTAGCCAGTAATCCACAGGCAAAATGGCTGCCACCAGCAATACATGCCAATAACCTAATGTGCCTTCACGGACTCTTACGTTGACAACATTCAACATTTCTTGCTAATTGGCAGCGTACTGTAGCAGTGGTAGCCTATCAGAATATTGCAGGAGTGGCTGTCAGCTAGCTTTTTTTTTGTTGGTCTCCCATGAGATGGAATGTGATCTGTTGTATTCTGTTCATAAATACAAATCTTGTACACTGTCAGTTCTCCGGTCTTGTTAAAGGCTGATATAAGTGCAGGTGAAACCAAAGAGTCATGCATTTACATGTTCGCCCTTTATCAGATGCTTCTATCCAGAGAGACTTAGAGTTAATGCCTTCATCTTAAAGGTGATGAACAGTCAAAATCATGTTTTTCGTGAAATTGGATGATATCTGAAAGTATGAGGACCAAAGCTTGAAAAATGTATCATAAAGTTTGATCATAAAGCTAGGGTTTCAGATGTTTTCAGAAGCTGGACAGGGACTCTGCTGTCCTAGCTCCTGAACAGCTTCTATCCCCAAGCCATAAGACTGCTAAACACACACACACACACACTTTATTTGCTCACACACACATAACATGCACACACATTCATACTGACTCTACACACACACCAACACACACAATCATGTATGCTGCAGCTACTCTATCATAAATCCTGATGCCTAGTCAGCTTATTCCTATACATATCTATCCCTACCACTCCAGTATCTCTGCACATTGTCAATATGGTACGGTTTTGGCACTGACCCTGGAACTGACCCTGTATAAAGCTTACTTAATTTCTCGTGTTCTTTTTTCTATTTCTCGTGTGTTTTTGTTCTACTTTACTGTTTTTAATAATAGGCCTACTACTGATATTGATTACTGCATTGTTGGGATAGAGTTTGCAAGAAAGGCATTTCACTGTACCTGTGCACGTGACAATAAAAACTTGAAACATGCACACACTCCAGACTAAAAGGTCGCAAATCTTGAGAGCAATCCTGAGAGCATTAATGTCAAGTGTCCCTGAGCACTGCTACGTTCTCGCTGGTGTTGTCAGTTAATGAAACAATTATTGACTTGATTCTGGGCAAATTTAAGCAGTGCATTGCCAATATATCTGTTGCCGATCTCTGTCATGGCCACCGACCTGGCGGCGTAGCAGGAAATTCAAATTGCTGGCATCCCTGTTATGGACATGACTTCTCATGGAAAATCACAATTTCATGTGAAAACATGTTTTTGGAACACTTCACATAGTGACATTCCCACACAGAAAATTCTCCAATGTAGATGCTTTAGGTAGTCTCAGCGCTTCGTTTTCCCAACCCCGGCACTCATTCTGATTACACGTTGGAGTTTTGAACAACCATTCCCCCTTTTTGATACGTGCTGACTAAAGACCTAGGTAGCCAGTAATTAGTGATGGAGAAAAAAAGCTTCCTGAAGCAATGAGAATTTCCAGGCAATTGTGTTGAAAATAGGTTCATTACTTGAGGCTTTGATGAACACAGTGTACACTAGTGGCACCTGCTGGTCAAAATAATTTAGAACAGCCACATTTTTATATATGACGCCGTAGCGCATGTGCAGTGTAGCCTTTTCGTTTTCTACCTAAACCCATACCAAACCAATCAGGTGGCTATTCAACTAAATGAAGCTTCAGGCACCATTGATCACGTGCTTCTGATAAAGCTTCAGCACACATCCTCATCTTCAATGAGGTTTAACGATGGTTGGATTCCAATAAATGTTGCATAACCGCCACCTACTACTGTAGACTGGTGTATAACTCCCTTATACTTTGCTTGAATTTTTTTTTACAAATACCCAACCATCTAACACTACACTCACTAAAAAAGAAAATAATAATAATAAATAAATACCAAATACCATAAATAAATACCACACCACCACTTAACACACCCTGTAACTCTTCTGACGTCAAATCTCACACACCCAAATACCTCTCTGCAGCTGCCACCACAACCTACATTTTCTGCGATTCACGGTCCATCCCTGCAGTACAGTTGATAACCATTGCTATAAAATGTAAAATATCCAATGTTACTGAAACATATATCACTTGTTGGTTTATCCCTCTGTACTGGTACAGATCTACTACTCACACCACTCCTCTCAGGATCCCTCCCGCTTGACCCATCTTCCTCTACTTGCTTCACTGCCTCAGCATATGACAACTTCTGCACTACTCTAACCCTGGAAACCTCAACCTGCCTCTCTTGCAAGGGACATTTCTGAACCCTGGCCCCATGGACACCCCTACCATTAACACATACCACTACTTTCCCCAGTGCGACACATTTCTTTGTCTCATGCCCTGCACACTTCTCACTTCTCTTATATATCGTAGCATCACTTTGTCGGACAGACTCAACATCAAAACTCAAGAGAACAGACCGTGACTCTTCTGTTTCACCACTCACGCCACCCTGTCTGCGTCGCACCAAACGATGAGCATCACAAACACCGTGAATCTTCCCCTTCAGTTGGTCAGCTTTTACATTTACAGCTACCCCAGTAATCACTCCTTTCAATGGCTCTCTTTTATTGCCCCCATTCGTTTAACACGGAACGCCCGCTCCGTCTGTCCAGCAGAAACAGAAACAATTATCACAAGACAACTTCTGGTTACCCTCACCGATTCCACAGCACCCAACTCTGTTTTCACCCACCCTGAAACCACAAATGGATCAGCCAAAAGGAAAGGGTCCAATTTTTCCAAATACTTCACTCCTACTGTCACAGACTCATCTTTATCCTGACCCTCGGTGCAAGCCTCGGTGTTCGAGAACTTCACCACACCTACCACCTCCGATACTTCGCCCTCATTCACTTCCATTTCTCCTCCGGTCTCCTCCGGTCTTCAACTCACTCTGCTTCCACTGATAATACTGCACTTCTGACATACATCTTGTTCTTGCCTTGTCAAGGGACACCATTTAACCGGCTGTCACAATTTCCATACAATCAGAAGGAACCCCTCAAGACGTGATGCTTAACAGTGCATCCCACTTGTAAAGCAGCTGCTTCATCTTGATGTTCTTCTTTATCAATAGCTACCGCAACATGTTTCCATTTCAAACAAGCACACTCTCTTTCTCCCGGATTCCTCGATTCGCTTGCTGTGGAGCAACACCCTTTGTCTCCATCCAATCGTGTCCTCGAGTCAGCACAGTGCTTGAAATAAACTGCTTAGTGATTTCGACACATGCCTCAGAGCTCCAGTAACTAGCTAACACCAGACACAGATGAAAGGGGATACATATAAGTATCTTTGCCATAGATTAATAGGGTAAACAGTTTGCTGACACCCTACAGTCAAATTTTGGCACCAGTAGAGTAGCGAACTTGCTATATAAACCACGCCCCTCTGCAAACACGCCTTCTCCGATGTTTAAATTATGCAAGAGGGTATCATGTTAGCGTTGGTGTATTAAAATTAAAGTTAAGGTGATGTCACCTTGTCTCCTTAATAATGAATCAAAGTGTTTGACATGAGGGAGGGGACCAGTAACTCTATGATGAAACTTCATCAATGTAGAAGCAACAGTCATTTCATGTTTTTCATTAAATGTGATGATACGCTTTGATCTGGCTTCCTTAAAGTATCATCACATTTACAGATCACAGAAAAACATGATTTTGACTGTTCCTATTAGAAGGATTTCAGAGTTCCTTTTTCCATTCCCACAAGACTTCCAAACAGGGTTTCTGGAAGACCTGGGAAAGTTCCCAGGACTTCACAACTCTACCTGCAAGTAACATTATTCTATCTTGCAAATCAATGTGTAATTCTCATTGGAATCGAGCTGACTTAGACTATCCAACAGTTAGCATTATTCCTCACAAGCAGTTTTCAACCACATATGTGAGGAGACTACTTAAACAGATTTCAACTGGAACAAACATTACAGAAATGGGTACAAAAAAACTAACAGATTTGATGAGTTTCGACCAAAGAATATTGATTTAACTTTGTGTGGCATAAGATTAATCAATCAATACGCAAACATAAAATCAACCTGAAAAAGAGCATGCTGGGAAATATGATAATGATAGGCGTGGCTTCAAAGTGACGTGTATGAGCAGACAGGAAGCAGCGTCAAGTGCAAAAAGAGGGATACGTGCTCCAGCAGATCAGAGATGGAACCTGACGAGAGTGAGTTTGGACATGATACAGAAGAATGTGGTCCAGTAGTAGTGAATTTTGGGGAGAAAGTGGACACTTGCCTTTTTGGCGGATCCATTTGTGATTTCAGGGTGGGTGAGAACGGAGTTGGGTGCAGTTGAATCAGTGAAAGTAACCTGTAGTGATAGTTCTTTGTGTTTCTTCTGACCAAGGGGAGCAGGCGCTCCATATCACGCAACTTGGGTCAAGCTCTGTTTCTTGCTTTGCTCTTAGGAACAGGGCACCATGGAAAGGAGTGAGTTCTGTGGTAGCGTTAAGTGTTGAAGATTCCTGGTGTTTGTGACACCCGTCGTTTGGTGGGGAGCGTGGTGAAACAGAGGAGTCACTGTCAGTCCTTCTGAGTTTTGAGTCAGAGTCTGTACCCGACAAAGTCATGTTAGGATATATCAGTTATGCTGTTAGAGCTTTTGTGTCAAATCCACTGTGTTGTTTCAGGTGTAACGTTTATGGTCATGTTGCATCAGTGTGGAGGAAGGAGATTCCAAGATGTGGGAAGTGTGCAGGAGGGCATGGGACAGAGGATTGTGTAGTTCTGTTGGATAAAGTTGTGTGTGTTAACTGTAGGGGTGTCCATGTTGCTGGGGATCGGAAATATCCAGTGCGAGAGAGGCAGGTTGAAGTGGCCAGAGTCAGAGTAGTGCAGTGGGTGTCGTATGCTGAGGCAGTGAAAAAAGTAGAGGATGGGTCAAGGTTGAGGGATCCTGAGTAGTAGATTTGTGCCAGCACAGAGGGATAGGCCAACGAGTGATTTATGCTTCAGTAAGTGCAATGAGAGTATGTGGTGGTGTCTAGGACTACATTTCACTTTCTTAGAGGAGCATGACTAATTAATGGAATTTAATGTAGATAGGCCGTGACTGGCCTCACACTTCAGTACAATGGGTGGCGGTGTATGCACCTAAAAGTTCAATGCGATCCGCCAACCAAATCCCAAAGAAGAAGAAGAAGAAGAAGAAGAGGACGCAGCGAAGCGAGAGATTTCACTCTCGCCAACATCTGTCCAAAATAAGCTCATGTCACTTGCATTCCCGCATTTGGAACAACGACTCCCATTGTTAGGGCGGAGACATGACTGAGCATCTCGTCATTATATTCAGATCTCTGGTATGAGTTTCAGGCCCTGTTTTAGGGTAAAACTAGACCCTCAAAATAAGGCCTTATGAAATACATATAGCATTGTGTTAAATTGTTACTTTTTTAAATGATAACATATTAGTTTAGGATCTCACTTGGTAAAGTCCATCAGACCAAAAATGGATGAATGCAACAACCTTGTCTCTGTCATTAACAAATACAATAATGGGTGGTAATGCAATTTACTTGAAATGCAAGACACTCTGGGACATATTTGAATAAGACTTTACACTAAGCATTGTGTAAATTTAAAAGGGAGTTCAGCTCCTACTTCTCAATGGCAGAAAAACATATAATAGTAACTTAGAGCATCCCAATGAATCATTCTCAAATCTTAAATCATTTGTTAGAATATTGTAATGTTTGTTCTAAAAGTTGGGTTTGAGGTTTTCTCCAAATCAGCTCTACTCGTCAATCTGCGGGGCACATTTCATCCCTGAGAACTTCCACGGCTAACAGCAATGGAAGGAGGGCTTCAGCAAGAAGTTGCTCCTCAAAGTGGATTATGTTCCGATCATTAACTGGCTTCTAAAGTTTCTCAAACAGCCAGCAGCACCAGCAGAGGCCAAGCGTTATCACTGCCAGGGAACTGGGTAAGTGAAAGAGCTAGCTGCTCCTCTATGCTAACATTAGCTAGCTATAGAGCTATAGCATTTAGCTCGCGTCTTCCATCTAAATAACACTGATAAAAGGAACCAAATTTAAACATGTCTGCCAGCTGTGGGTAGCTCACGTCTGATGCTATCATAGACAGTACAAACCTATGGGAAAGAGTAGTTTTCAAGGTGTTTGTGGGGGCTGTGCGTTGCGGTAATTCGGTCGTTCTGTGGCTCTGGGGGACTTTTCTATGAGGCCTGCTGGCTAAACTGAAATGCAACGCTTCGGTCATGGATCTGATCACGTATTGCCTGGCATTTTGGAGAAGCCTCGGAGCCAGGCTTTCTTTGGAAGGGTGGAGTGTGGATTTTGGTCAATGGGAACATTTATTTCTGGAGCTCGCCATGAGTTGTGTTTTGGGAGCCGCTGGCTATCTGCACAAGGATGTGTGTGTGTGTGTGCCTGTGTGTGAATGTGTGTGTGTGGATGATTTGTCGAATGGATCCGTGCGGGTTGATGGACTCCTCCAGCAGAATATATTCTGACATCTTCTATGGGCTAGGGCAGGGGCTCCCAAACTTTTTCACTCGGGGCCCCCCTTCCAGCATTTGGGAACATCCTGCACCCCCCTGCGTGCGCGCACGCGCCACATCTATTTCTATGGGCACAAGCATTGTTCATGACAAACTCTCCTCTTGTTGGTGGAGAGAATTTTGCAGGTTTAAAGCTTATTTCCTCCAATTCTACACATTTTATCATGGGTTCAAAGGAAATTGTGCAGTTTTAAACCACATTTTCTTGCAATTCTATACATTTTGCCATGTCTAATGTGAATTCATGTGATATTTGAGTGACTCAAAAATTGCAATAATATCTAAAAAACCTACATCAAAAAAACATTAAAAACATTGATCTAGACATTTCTCACAAGAAATAGCTCTCTAAGGTATGCAATGACTAACGTGACAAAAGGAACTGGTGATGATTTCGAAATTGCATTCTACTTTGGCAACTTTCGAGAGTAAGTTGAACACACATTAGACATGGCGAAAGTTAATTTAAGTTAATTTAAAGCTGGACTGAGTTGCTTAAACAATTGTTTTTAATTAATTCTGTCATTTTGCCATGTCTAATGTGTATTTAACTTACTCTTGAAAGTTGTAATAGTAGAATGCAATTTTGAAATTGGGTAGTGCATCATCAGTTCCTTTTGTCATATTGGTCATTGCATACCTTAGAGATTTATAACTTGTCAGAAATGTCCAGATCAACTAGCCCATGTCAGCTAACATTTATATATATATATTATTGAATATATTTAAGGGGCAGCAGATAATGTAAGCTTGCTATAGCTATCCTCTTCCAACATATATAAAATCTTAAACCTAGCTAGTTAGAAAGTCAGAGCCACAAGCTAAAACCGGGTGAAGAGGGAGGAGATTTCACTTTCTGTTTCATCTGCTGCTGGCTTCCTAATGTTCACTCAAATACATTTGTCCACATGTAACTGATTAAATTAGATTTTTATTCCATAAAGATTGTAATTGTGTCAATATGGTGTGAATATTTTATAAAAATCCTCACAGCCATTTTCCATAGTAAAAAGTGAAGTACCACTTTGATGCGCACCAGTTTACCATGTATAGTAGGCTACAGGCAAAATGTTCCTCCACCGTGTGAGTCATAGAAATTATTATATTGCTTTCGTGGGTTTCAGGCAGTTTTCATTGTTTTAATATGTGGGGAGAATAAGTTGTACAATTAATTGTAAACTTACAAAGAATGTTTTAAGTTAGAACCTATGTATATTAGTTAATATACAGCACCAACTACATAAATATCTGTTAAGGTCCATTATCTGCTACCTGGACTTTAACACTGTTCTGGCGTCTATATGGGTCCACAGACACAACACGTTCAGTGTTGATTTAACACTCTTTTTAACTTTTTCTTTTGTATTTTTTTTAAAGCTAGACCTTTTACTAATCCACATGTTGATTTAATGCAGCATGATAAATGGACAAAAAATAACACGAGAGCCCAGTGCATGTTCACAAATAGACACACAACACATTCCTGGCCTCCAATGACCATTATTTGACTGTGTTGTTTTTCCCCTTAAACATTTTCTGGGAACTCTGTTTATAGATTTTCAGAGCAAAAAATAAATGGCATTTATGATTTCACTCGATTGAAGGGAAAGAGGGTTCACTTGAGGAACGAAGGTCACTCTGTACAGTCATGTAAGACACTATCATAAATACAGGAGAGAAGCGTGTTGCCAACTTCGCTTTCACTGCTCTGCCTTGTTTGTATCCAGCCTCCCCATCACATCTGAATGAATGGAAGCATATGGTTTATAGATCAATGTAGCTGGAAGAAGCAGAGGGCCACCGAAACTGATCTGTAAACCGGAGTGCGTTATTTACATAATGTGAGCCTTGGGAGAACAAACAGTGCATTTAGTAAATTCATTAGTTATTGAGGAGACACCGATGTGTTTGTGGAAGGAAAAAAAAGTCAAGGGGTTTTGAATTATGATTCTCCTTGCTGATAAGGGATGTAGGGTTACAAGTCTACTCATACACATAAGCCAGCAGGAGGATCCTTATAGCTACAGCTTGTGTAACTTTCCAGACAGACTTACAGCTGTTAGAGATTAATGTAAAGAGGCTATTGTTCCCCCGAACAAGTACTTTCTTTTGTTTTCCTTTTATTTGTAGTGGCCTTCTATGTTTACATGAAGCCTATCCACTGTATGTAAGAACCATTTAGACATTCCCAAAGAACAAAATAGAATATGATAGAATATGCTCCCCAGACAACACAAATGCACAGCACACAGTTGCGATTAGCACAAGGTCAGCCGCATTGCAGCAACCCTGGAGCAAGGCTTAGAGGTTAATTATCTTGCTCAAGGGCACAACGGCAGTGGATGGTACCTAGGATCTAAAACTGAGATGTTCCGGTTGTCAGTCAATCTCCCACTTTTATTGTCCGGCCCTGAATTCACCCCCTAAAGATAAAAGACAAAAAAAACGTAACCAGGAAGCCAAAACAGATACCTAACATTTTGTTAGAGCGCAATAGCCTGGTCACAGATAGGTTTGTGCTGTCTTGTCAACTGCTAGACAGTGCCAACAGATCTGGGACCAGGCTTGATTATCTATCCAGTGGGTCTGAAAATACCATTCTTTCACGGGTGACAAGCTATTCTCCAAGGTTGCTTCTCCAACGTGATACATTCGGGCCATCTCCAACTATCCAGGGCTTCAGATGGGATGAGTCACTGCTTGGCATAAGGCACAGCAGCCAGTGACGCAAATGTGGCTGCCCCATATCCAGGACATTAGCTAGGTTCGATGACGGAGCAGTTGTTGAATGACAGCGCCATTGATGAGAGGGAACACGATTACACAGCCAATCCCAACTTGCTGTGGCACAGGGGGCACATGGGTATCCGGAACCAGATGCATTGGATTATGCTCGCCCCCTGAAGCTGCTGCTTGAGGATCATGGGATGTGAGCGGGCAGTGGATGTTTGTTGATGAGTGCTGCCATGTGAATATCAGAGACGGAAGAAGAATGCCCACATCCTCAACTGGCAAAAAAAACTGCAGCACTATAATAGAACCCTCCGTCATAAAGCCTCCATAACACGGTCATAAGGGCCCCATAAAGTTGTCATAATCATGACGTAACAGGTGTCATAACCAAACAGTCACGACAGCTGGTTGTCAGCTCACGACAACAGACTATACACATTTCGTGAGCGAAACTGCTGTTTAGGTCAGCCAATGATCGCAAACGTAGCTTGCCCGGGTTATACTTTGTGTCAGGATGACTGCGGTTGACGTCATCAAAACAACGGATGAGATTCTCTCTGTTGTTTCCGTCATCGTTCGAACGACTGCTGTTCTAGTTCCAGTAATAGACACAGCGCACGCGCACCGGATCACGGCTTTGAACGTGTCCCCATGTCATGTCGTCAGTGGACTCAGTCAGTCGGCTTTCTCAACTGTGAGTACAGGCAAAGATCAGAGAGGGTACTAGAGGAAGGATGCAGATCAGGAACTTGGGTGACACACATTGGAGGCGTCACGCAACCGTATACAGAAGCACTGATGACAAACTTTGCGGTCTAGGTTTTACATTTCAGTATGACGCTATTAATATCAATAACATGTAATGTATCTTGAAGTCACCACTGGATGGACTTGAGGGGGCACGATTTATCTCAATAGGCATGATGGCCCTGATTTGTATAATAGGTGCGACTTACTGATCACGGACTTGTGCGGTACTGGTGTTTCAAAAGACACCCAATAGACAGAAATACGAGCCCTCTCTCTACTCTGAATGTCATAATGATTTCACTTTCTGATGTAACGGTCCTTTTACAACCAGTATACAACCTGACAGTGACGTCACAAAAGACAACAGCCTGATGTCACAGCAACCAGTTTGACCCGCTTGTAAAGATTCTATCCTTTCAACTTTTACGGCTTCAATGTCCTCGCCCTCGAGTTGCTCTGAGTCGAAGCCTAGCTTGTCTAAATGTCATATAGGAATATAGGAGCCAGAGAACTCTGCCTGAGTTATGCCTTCAGGTGCCTAGAGCAGTGGGCCTGGGCAAGGAATTGGAAGTGACAGGTGAGCGTCATCTCCGTATTCCACAGATTAATCCCAGATTGCAACCTACACACAGGGAGCCAGAGGGCCTGTCATTTGAAATCCAGAATATGCGTCCATCTGAGACAAATCTCGTGTGACGATGTAACAGATAAAAGATACAAAAGATTAATAAAGCCTACACCAGCTAGATAACGTGCATATTTTTTATTTATTTTTTACCTTTATTTAACTAGGTAAGTCAGTTAAGAACTAATTCTAATTTACAATGATGGCCTACACCGGCCAAACCCGGACAACGCTGGGCCAATTGTGCGCCGCCCTATGGGACTGAATGACATTGTTTTATGGAATACATTGAAAACTAATATTGGTGTATCACTTTTTCCATATAACAATGCAGTGTAAACCCCAATATATTTTTTACTCAAATAGTCAAATTCAAAGTCAATGAAAATCCATAATTATTTATTAAAATGTTTATGTGGTGCAGCGGTCTAAGGCACTGCACACAGGTGCTAGCGGCGTCACTACAGACCCGGGTTCGATCTGGGGTGTATCACAACCGGCCGTGATCAGGAGTCCAATAGGACGGTGCACAATTGGCCTAGCGTCGTCTGGGTTAGGCGAGGGTTTGGCCGGGGGGGGGGCTTCACTTGGCTCATCGTGCTCTAGTGACTTCTTGTGGTGGGCTGGGCGCCTGCAGGCTGACCTCGGTGGTCAGGTGAACAGTGTTACCTCCGACATATTGGTGCGACTGGCTTCCAGGTTAAGCGGGCGGGTGTTAAGCGCGGTTAGGCGGGTAATGTTTCGGAGGATGCATGACTCGACCTTTGCCTCCCGAGCCCGTTGGGGAGTTGCAATAAGAGACAAGATCAAAATTGGGGAGAGACGACGCATGACTCGACCTTTGCCTCCCTAGCCCGTTGGGGAGTTGCGACGAGACAAGATCGAAATTGGGGAGAAACGGGGTAAAATGCAAAAACAGAAATGTGGTACTGACTCAAGTCACATCAACACATGTTTAAAAAGTTATGGATAACAAATTAACTTTTTACCCAACATGGTCTACTGCAGGTTGATCTGTGTTTTTGCAGGTACATTGAGTGATTCATTGATTAATCTTATGCATAACATATGTTTTTTGCACCCGTTACCAATGTGGTTGTTCCTTTAAATGGCTTACACTTTTTCTAACCCTGACAGTCATTTTGAAGGCAGGTTGCGGATGAATAAAAATGTCAACTGTTTGATAGTCTAACTCTGGCTGGATTCCAATAGGAAATACACATCACTTTGTATGCCAGCATAATGTGACTTGCAGCTATGGTTGCAAAATTCTGGTACATTTCCCAGGTTTTCCACAAATATCTGGATGACAAAAATCTGGGGAAAATTACTGGAATTTTGCAACCCTACTTGCAGGCCTAATGTGGCCTGTTAACCATGAGTTTCAGACAGCTGTATTAGGGTAAAGCTAGGCCTCAACATTTGGCCTAGATATGTAATGTATTGTCATAAAGCGTTTAATGATAATATTCACCTATGAACTCACTTGGTGAAGGCCGCAGGACTGAAAATCAACGAATTCAACAACCATGCCTCTGTCATTAACAAATACAGTCTTGGGTGGAAACTCTACAATTCACTCAAAAAGGCAAGGCTCACTAGGACATTATATTGGAGGCGTGGCATAGTGGTGGAGTTACATAAAAAAACTGATACAACTTAAAATCAGGACCCCCTATAGGGTCACAGTGACTATTAGTTTGAGTAATGACTACAAAATCACTTTAAGTAACTGTACTCAGATATAATAAGAGAAATGGGTTTCCTCAAAAGTTTGGGGTTTACAGTGAAGATAAACTTGTCACGCCCTGACCTTAGAGATCCTTTTTATGTCTCTATTTTGGTTTGGTGAGGGCGTGAGTTGGGGTGGGTATTCTATGTTCTATGTTTTCTATTTATTTGTGTTTGGCCGAGTGTGGTTCTCAATCAGAGGCAGCTGTCTATCATTGTCTCTGATTGAGAACCATACTTAGGTAGCCCTTTTTTCCACCTGTCTTTGTGGGAAGTTGACTTTTGTTTAGGGCACATTGCCTTTAGCTTCACGGTTTGTTTTTGTAGTGTTTATTGTTTTGTTCACCGTCATTTTTATTAATAAAAGTAAAATGTACACTCACCACGCTGCACCTTGGTCCTGTTCATTCAACAGCCGTGACAAAACTGTACTGGTATTAGAAGAGCTGATGTGAACATGCATGACAATATATTGTACGATCATTACTAAAAAGGGGGGCAAATACATTTTATTATCCTTGTTAGGATGGACTGATTGATATTCATGTGAACTGCTTCTTACAAAAACACAAGAACCTGCAAGTGCCTTTTACGTAACGCTCTCTCAAACACTTCAAACTCACCTTGATGAGTCACTCCACGTACTTGGAAGAACTATTTATGTTATGCCCGATTGAATTGTTACTTGAGTGGTCCACATCATCATGCCCTCACTGGTTACACTCCGCCCCCCCCAGGCAAGCTTGTCGTGCCTCTCCAGCTTGGCACCACTAACCTCAAAACAGTGAGGCGCCCCCTTTTTAGTCTCCCTCTGCAGTAGGGAAATGAAGGAGAGATCAGCAGCAAGACAAATGTATTCACTTACAATAGCTTTATTCATATCCCACGTCCACTTTCGCAGCTTCATTTTAAACATAGGTTCCCCTCTAAAGGGGACAGGCTACAGAAAGAAAGGAGGTCATCATTTAACCTAAAGCTTCGATAATCTGTTTCGCAATTCCTCCTTTGCACCGGGCATGTAGAGAAACGGAACCGACAGGGACATTTCCATTGGACATAAAGGTAGGAGCAAATACAGTAAAATCTATGTCACACAAGACGAACAAACACTGTTCCATTGGATGAGCCAATAAAAGTAAAGGGGTGGCCATTACATGACAGTTAGTTGAGAAATGGAAATATGCTACCCACTTGGTTTATATAGCGAGGCCAAACAATGCATGCTGTAGTTTTGAGTTCCTAGTCAGTACACAATTCCGATCATTTTATACAACAATATTTTCAGGGTTTTTATTTATGTGACAGAAGCAATGTCCCTGCCCTCCTACATGACCAATAAATGCTCTCCCCGAGCGGACAGAGAAAGGCTCCTTGTAATGTTCCATGCATGTGATGATTAATATACACCATGGCAACCCACAGGAAAGACAGTGAGGGGCAGGCGGTGAAGGTTTGACTGCACCCCAGTATCCGCTGTTCCGGGTTTATCATGGGGGCCGAGTGCACTGAGGCATCTCCACTCAACACGGTCTAAAACAGAGCTCTCATTAAAACACACACACACAGGGACTTGTTGTTCAGTGCGCTTGAGGATTCTCAGAGGTATCTCCGAGACAAATGCTTTGTCTGAGGCACTGTGTTTTTGTGTTTGTTCTGCGTGAGCATGTAGAAATGTAATAGGGAGGTACAGTTCAAGAGGGCGCCGTCTTGTTGACAGTTTGGATTTACAAGAGCTCCGTAAAATGCCCCGTAAGAACTGTTTGCTTTAACGTACCTGTCCTCACTTGGTTCCTAATGATGTGGTGGATAGACAATGGTGGCATGGGCAGAGAGCGCTCCGGCTTGTGAAGTGTGCTGCTTCTGGATTAACTATCTGCACTGGCCTTTATCTACACTCAGCCTCGTTCCCCTGGGCTGGAGAGGGCCAGGTGCCTCCACTCACTGCTGTGAGTCACAAACCCACAATCCACTAGAAGCACAACTCGCCAATCACTGGAGAACGTTGACTCAATTCCTTTGTTACACTCAAAATAGGCAGCTCTGATCACTAGATCAAGGCTTCTGTCTGTCTGTCTGTCTGTCTGTCTGTCTGTCTGTCTGTCTGTCTGTCTGTCTGTCTGTCTGTCTGTCTGTCTGTCTGTCTGTCTGTCTGTCTGTCTGTCTGTCTGTCTGTCTGTCTGTCTGTCTGTCTGTCTGTCTGTCTGTCTGTCTGTCTGTCTGTCTGTCTGTCTGTCTGTCTGTCTGTCTGTCTGTCTGTCTGTCTGTCTGTCTGTCTGTCTGTCTGTCCATCTATGCATCCCACTAACTAAATCTGACTGTTATCACAATGAGGTATAAAATACAATTAAATGGTAACCATTCGCTTAACCTTACCCTACCACTTACCCAACCTCTCACTACCATGACTAAATCTAACCTGTCGCGCTTGCATGTAAATTTGGGCGTTTTACAATTCGGAGAAAATTAGCGTTTCTCATGCTGTTGGAATTTGGAAATTGTGCCTCATGGTTGTGAGATCAAGTTGAACTTAAAATATATCTGCCCCACTTTTTCACCATCTAACTTTTTCAGCTCGCCAACCCCTCACCGCCTCACCCCTTTCTGTTATTCTCTCTTAGCCGTATATGATGCATCCATTACAATCAAACACCAGCTGCAAATCTGAAATATAATCTAATGATTAACCTGTTCACCTTGATTGGCGTTGGGATGGGGGCTGCATCTGTACACTGACGAAGAGCTACCCAAAGACAGGCGCACAATGACTGTCACCCCATCTGTGGCTCTGTGACAACAACACTAAAGCAGCCACTTTACTACCACACTCCACCTAATTAGGCAATTAGTGTCTCTGCTAGGCTTGCCTGCAAGCGTTGAGTCACATGTCCAAACATTAGATGAAACATACTTATACCCAAATGATCTCCCAAACACAATGAAAATGTACACTACCGTTTAAAAGGTTGGGGTCACTTAGAAATGTCCTTGTTTTAGAAGAAAAGCACATTCTTTGTCCATTAAAATAACATCAAATTGATCAAAAATACAGTGTAGACATTGTTAATGTTGTAAATGACTATCGTAGCTGGAAACGGCTGATTTTCTTTATGGAATATCTACAGTACATAGGCGTACAGAAGCCCATTATCAGCAACCATCACTCCTGTGTTCCAATGGCACGTTGTGTTAGCTAATCCAAGTTTATCATTTTAGAAGGCTAATTGATCATTAGAAAACCCTTTTGCAATTATGTTAGCACAGCTGAAAACTGTTGTGCTGATTAAAGAGGCAATAAAACTGGCCTTCTTTATACCCTGACTACACCGCTCGCGTCGCAAAATAAAATTAGGAATCTATGTTATTAAATTATTTCACCCACACTGCTCGCACGCGTCAACGAGCGTCTGCGTTGCCAAGGGCTAAAATAGAAGTCCTTTCTATTTCTGATGCAGATCGCGCTGCAAGTCCTGCCTCTCCCATCTCCTTATTGCTTTATAGAAGCAGGTACCCACGTGCCATCTCCTCATTGGTTATACCCACGTGGGTGATTGAAAGACGAACTGTGTTGCTGGTTGTTGTGGTAATACTATGAAAGTTTAGATGCCAATCACCATATAAGTTCAAAGATGAAAAAGCCTGGAAGGAGGAGAGATGACTAGAAACGATTCGGTTGACCGTTTTATGTGTGGAATAATTGTCGGAGTAGAGGACCTTGTGCATTTCAGGTAAAATAACAACTCAATGTTTATATCCCAGGACAAATTAGCTAGCTAGAGCAAGCTAGCTAAATAGGACAAATTAGCTAGCAAGTGCAAGCTAACTAGCTAAATTGCCATACATGTTTAATGCTTTTCGACCTGTCCCCAAATTAATGTCATTGGTTCAGAGTTTGTTTTGATATTTTAACCTGCATGTCGTGATCACGTTTGGTGTAGGGGACAAAATAAATGTATGCATGATAGCGCACGATGGCGCACGCGTGCAGCCGGTTTGGGTTCTGTGTTAGACTAGTTGAGTATCTGGACCATCAGCATATGTGGGTTCGATTACAGGCTCAAAATAGCCAGAAACAAAGAACTTTCTTCTGAAACTGGTCAGTCTATTCTTGTTCTGAGAAATTAAGGCTATTCCATGCGAGAAATTGCCAAGAAACTGAAGATCTCGTACAACGCTGTGTACTACTCCCTTCACAGAACAGTGCAAACTGGCCCTAACCAGAATAGAAAGAGGAGTGAGAGTGAGAGGAGTGAGAGGACAAGTACACTAGACTGTCTAGTTTGAGAAACAGATCCCTCACAAGTCCTCAACGGGCAGCTTCATTAAATTACATTTAATTACATTAAATAGTACCCACAAAACACCAGTCTCAACGTCAACAGTGAAGAGGCGACTCCGGGATGCTGACCTTCTAGGCAGAGTTGCAAAGAAAAAGACATATCAATAAAGATAAAAGATGGGCAAAAGAACACAGACACTGGACAGAGGAACTCTGTCGAGAAGTCAAGCATCCCGGACTCGCCTCTTCACTCTTCACTGACCCCAAACTTTTGAACGGTGGTGTATGTGTGTGTGTGTGTGTGTGTGTGTGTGTGTGTGATTGCTAGTGGATTCAGAAGAACAATGAACAAGAGAATGATAACACAAGAGGGAGTGACGTCACACAGCCACATATACCCAATATACACCCATCCACACACGCAAGCAAGCGCATCGGTGGCAATTCCTAGAATTTCTAACGAGTCACAAACCCGGATCCGGGATCCCCCCCATCAAAAAAGCTGACTAGCATAGCCTAGCCTAAAGCGACAGGGATATCATATAATAAAATGTTCATGAAATCACAAGTCCAAGACACCAAATGAAAGATACACATCTTGTGAATCCAGTCATCATTTCTGATTTTTAAAATGTTTTACAGGGAAGACACAATATGTATTTCTATTAGCTAACCACGATAGCAAAAGACACAACTTTTTTTCCCCACCATTTTTTTCCTGCATAGGTAGCTATCACAAATTCGACCAAATAAAGATATAAATAGTCACTAACCAAGAAACAACTTCATCAGATGACAGTCTGATAACATATTTATTGTATAGCATATGTTTTGTTCGAAAAATTTGCATATTTCAGGTATAAATCATAGTTTTACATTGCAGCCACCATCACAACTCTCACCAAAGCAACTAGAATAACTACAGAGAGCAACGTGAATTACCTAAATACTCATCATAAAACATTTATGAAAAATACACAGCGTACAGCAAATGAAAGACAAAGATCTTGTGAATCCAGCCAATATTTCAGATTATTTAAGTGTTTTACAGCGAAAACACAATTTAGCATTATATTAGCTTACTACAATAGCCAACCACACAGCAGCATTGATTCATGCACGTTAGCGATAGCGAATAAACCAGCAAAAGATATTAAATTTTTCACTAACCTTCTCAAAACTTCATCAGATGACAGTCCTATAACATCATATTACACAATACATATATTGTTTGTTCGAAAATGTGCATATTTAGCGGCACAAATTGTGGTTATACAATGAGAATAGTAGCCAAGCTGCCAACAAAATGTCGGGAGAAATCTTGGGAGAGGCACCTAATCTAATCAATAACTAATCATAAACTTGACTAAAAAATACAGGTTGGACAGCAAATGAAAGATACATTAGTTCTTAATGCAACCGCTGTGTTAGATTTTTAAAATTAACGTTACTACGACATACAGCGTGCGTTAAAGCGAGACCGCACCGAAATTAATGGCGGAATAGTAGTGTAACATTTTTCAACAGAACAACGAATTAACATCATAAATAGTTCTACCTTTTTGATGAGCTTCCATCAGAATCTTGTGCAAGTTGTCCTTTGTCCAGAAGAATCGTTGCTCGGTTGTAGATTGTCGTCTTCAACTTTGGAATTAGCAGCAAACGTTAGCCATGTGACGAAGACGTGTCCAACTCACTATAACGCAGCACAAATGAAATACCCGAAAATCGCAATATACTGATATAAACTGATATAACTCGGTTTAAAATAACTACATTATGATGTTTTTAACACCTATATCGAATAAAATCAGAACCGGATATATCTAAAGCCTATAACGAGAGCTTTTCAGAATGCCATCCTGAGGTCCAAGAGCCTTTATACGGCCTCAGATCTACCTAGCAACCCCATTCCAATTCTCACTGCGTACTGACATCTAGGGGAAATCGTATGCAGTGCATGTCGACTCATAGATTACATGCAAATTAATAAACTGACCCTGGAACAGAGTGCCCGATTTCAGATTTCTCACTTCCTGACAGGAAGTTTGCTGCAACTTGAGTTCTGTTTTACTCACAGATATAATTCAAACGGTTTTAGAAACTAGAGAGTGTTTTCTATCCAATAGTAATAATAATATGCATATTGTACGAGCAAGAATTGAGTACGAGGCAGTTTAATTTGGGAACAAATTTTTACAAAGTGAAAACAGCGCCCCCATATTGACAATAATCTCTGCCATGCACAGTTACAAAACATAATGTGTGTGTGGCCCAAGGGAAGTGAAAAATGCTCATGCAGCTCATACTCCCATTTCATTGTGTTTCCAGTTCATCAGGTGTAGCACGGAATTGGGATGAAAAATGGTGACCGGCAAGTTCAGCATGGTGGCAGCACTTTTACTTTATGTGTTTGTTTTAAATGTCACTGGGAAGAATTGCATCTGCAATCTAGATGAAAGAATAGTAAATAATTATCAGCAACTTCTCAAGTCATGGAAACACTTTTGATGGCATCCAGCACTTCAGATTTGGAAGGAATGTTATATAGCAAACTTTCTTAGCACCTTGGCACAAACCAAAACGATCATCGAAAGCCAGTCTGAAATTTCAAAATAATGGTGATCTTATAATAACTCTATGCCTTCTCTTATCGGGTGATATCGATCAATGCACTGTACCTCAGTTTATCACGAACACCATCAAACGGCCTATGCACCCATGCTCCTCATTGGATAAAGAGTAACAGCAAAGCTTTGGTATGTTTGGAATGCGTGCAGTGGATTCATTTTAAATGCAGCGATCCTAGCTTTGGGCATGGGGTCAATGAAGCTTACCATTGCTGTCTGTGTGCTGTACCCGTGGTTTGTGTGAGCATTGAAGGTGGAGTGGGACCAGAGGACATACAGACGGTGGAGAGTGCACCGGAGGAGGGGGGTCCACAGCGGCGCGGAGGCCACCAGAGGCAAGTGACAGGGGACTCGGTGGGGAGGACGATGGATCAGAACCTGGGGAGGGGTGCTCCATGGCGGCAGAGAGGCCACCCGAGGCAGTGCAGCGGGAGGATGGTAGTGCAGTGGGATGCGAGTTACAAGTGGATCGGGAATTCAGTGAGGCCTTTGGAAAGAAGGGCTTACATTTTGTGCACTTAAACGTCTGAAGCCCACTACCGAAGATCGATGAGATACGCCTGTTGGTTTGCAAATCAGAGGTGGGTGTCTTATGTTTTACTGTTTGTGACTCAGAAATTGAGATAGGTAATTACTCTGTTGTCAGGAAGGATCGGAATTTGAATGATGGGGCGATATGTGCATTTGTAAGATCAGACATTGCTTTTAACGTCAGATCGTATTTAGGCGTTGATTTGGAGATTGTCTGGCTGGATATCTGCCTTCCCAAAACCAAGTTGATTTTGTTGGGGGTGTGTTACAGGCCGCACAAGCAGAATGCATTCTATGAAGGTCCCGAAATTGTGTTGTCAAGCTGTAATGATTCCTTGGTGAAGAAAATAATTTTGTTAGGCGATTTCAATACTGATGTCTGCAAAAAGGATAGCCCAACCCACAATGTATTTATGCACTTCTGTAGATCACTTGCTCTGACTCAAATGATAAAAGATCCCACCAGGATATGTGAAACAGTGCAAAGTACGATTGACTTAATATTGGTGTCTGATACATCCAAAATATCGCAGAGTGGAGTAATAGTATATGGAATCAGTGATCATTTTATTACATTTTGCACAACAATGATTTTTAAAGATATCTTTACAGTTGAAGTCGGAAGTTTACATACACTTAGGTTGGAGTCATTAAAACTCGTTTTTCAACCACTCCACAAATGTATTCTAAACAAACTATAGTTTTGGCAAGTCGGTTAACTTCTCTGGGATATGTGGGACGCTAACGTCCCACTTGGCCAAAAGCCAGTAAAAATGCAGAGCGCCAAGTTCAAATAAATTACTATAAAAATCAAACTTT
Organism: Salvelinus alpinus; assembly: GCF_045679555.1. Lineage (NCBI taxonomy): Eukaryota > Metazoa > Chordata > Actinopteri > Salmoniformes > Salmonidae > Salvelinus > Salvelinus alpinus. The sequence goes on from NC_092095.1 coordinate 37,456,286, forward strand.
CATGAAATCACACATGAAAAACACCAAATTAAAGCTACACTTGTTGTGAATCCAGCCAACATGTCTGATTTCAAAAAGGATTTACGGCGAAAGCACACCTTGCGATTATGTTAGGTCAGTACATAGCCACAGAAAAACACAGCCATTTTTCCAGCCAAAGAGAGGAGTAACAAAAAGCAGAAATAGAGATAAAATGAATCACTAACCTTTGATGATCTTCATCAGATGACACTCATAGGACTTCATGTTACACAATACATGCATGTTTTGTTCGGTAAAGTTCATATTTATATCCAAAAATCTGAGTTTAGGCGGGACGCTACTGTCTCACTTGGCCAAAAGCCAGAGAAAATAAACAGCGCCGAATTCAAATAAATTACTATAAAAATCTAACTTTCATTAAATCACACATGAAAGATACACAATTAAAGCTACACTGGTTGTGAATCCAGCCAACATGTCAGAATTCAAATAGGCTTTTCGGCGAAAGCAAACAATGCTATTATCTGAGGAAAGCACCATAGTAAACAAAGAGAGAGAAGCATATTTCAACCCTGCAGGCGCGACACAAAACGCAGAAATAAAAATATAATTCATGCCTTACCTTTGACGAGCTTCTGTTGTTGGCACTCCAATATGTCCCACAAACATCACAAATGGAATTTTTGTTCGATTAATTCCGTCGATATATATCCAAAATGTCAATTTATTTGGCGCGTTTGATCCAGAAAAACACCAGTTCCAAATTGTGAAACGTGACTACAAAATATCTCAAAAGCTACCTGTAAACTTTGCCAAAACATTTCAAACTACTTTTGTAATACAACTTTAGGTATTTTTTTACGTAAATAATCGATAAAATTGAAGACGGGATGATCTTCAATACAGGATTAAAACAAACTGTAGCTATATTTCTGGTCATGTGCCTCTAACAAACAGGACACTTCGAGTGACCCTCGTTCAAGATGGCCGTACTTCTTCATTGCACAAAGGAAAAACCCTCAACCAATTTCTAAAGGCTGTTGACATCCAGTGGAAGCGGTAGGAACTGCAAGAAGGTCAATTAGAAATCTGTATTCCCATTGAAAAGAGTGACCTCAAAAAAAAAATCTGAATGGTTTGTCCTCGGGGTTTCGCCTGCTAAAAGATTATGTTGTACTCACAGACATGATTCAAACAATTTTAGAAACTTCAGAGTGTTTTCTATCCAAATCTACTAATAATATGCATATCTTATCTTCTGGGGATGAGTAGCTGGCAGTTGAATTTGGGTATGCTTTTCATCCAAACGTGAAAATGCTTCCCCCTATCCTAGAGAAGTTAAACAAAAAATGAACTGTTTGGCCTTAATGACCATTGTTATATTTGGAGGAAAAAGGGGGAGGCTCGCAAGCCGAAGAACAACATCCCAACCGTGAAGCATGGGTGTGGCAGCATCATGTTGTGGGGGTGCTTTGCTGCAGGAGGGACTGGTGCACTTCAGAAAATAGATGGCATCATGAGGCAGGAAAATGATGTGGATATATTGAAGCAACATCTCAAGACATCAGTCAGGAAGTTAAAGCTTGGTCGCAAGTGGGTCTTTATGACCCCAAGCATACTTCCAAAGTTGTGGCAAAATTGCTTAAGGACAACATAGTCCAGGTATTGGAGTGGCCATCACAATCCCATAGAAACTTGGTGGGTAGAGCTGAAAAAGCGTGTGCGAGCAAGGAGGCCTACAAACCTGAATCAGTTACACCAGCTCTGTCAGGAGGAATGGGCCAAAATTCACCCAATTTATTGTGGGAAGCTTGTGGAAGGCTACCCGAAACGTTTGACCCAAGTTAAACAATTTAAAGGCAATACTACCAAATGCTAATTGAGTGTATGTAAACTTCTGACCCACTGGGAACATGATGAAAGAAATAAAAGCTGAAATAAATAATTCTCTCTACTATTATTTTGACATTTCACATTCTTAAAATGAAGTTGTGATCCTAACTGACCTAAGACTGGGAATTTTAACTTGGATTATATGTCAGGAATTGTGAAAAACTGAGTTGAAATGTATTTGGCTAAGGTGTATGCAAACTTCCGACATCAACTGTAAGTGTCACAGAAACGTTAGAATCATAGGACTCAAAAAATACTGTCTTGAAATATTTAGGGAGGAAGTGGGTAAAATTGACTGGTCACCTGTGCTGGATAGTGTAGGGGTAAACAGTGCCTGGGAACCCTTTAAATGTAGATTCCTTGATGTGGTGAATGTAATGGCTCCCATTAGACTGGTCAGGGTAAAGCAGAGATCTAGCCCTTGGTTTAATCATGAGATTCTAGAATCTATCCAAGCAAGGAATAAGACCTTTAACCCTCGTGTAGTCTTAACATTCTTTATACTCCCCTTGTCATACGGGTTAAAAAGGACCCACCTTCACTAAACCCCTAAAATAAAGCATCTTAATTTAAATTTAAACCCCAAATCTATTTTGCACGAAGAAACAAACTGTCATTCATCAAAACTTTGTGATATTTGGGTTTTCCCTCTTTACAACGCAGAAAGACTGCATTTAATCAGTGGACACCACTCGTTTTTATTACAACACACCGGTCATAATTGTTGTCTTTACTAAAGTAGAGGTTTATTATTATTATTATTATTATTGCTAAAGGTACTGCATAGGTGTAAACATAACATTTTTAGCAAGAGATAGCACTTGTATAGCCTAAGAAAGTATCAGATATGTGCAGAAAGCAGTTTGAATGCATTTTATTGAAGGGAAACAATAACAGTCTTGAACTTTTTTGGCAACATAGTGATATATTCACATATACTGTACAATGAGGAATTCAACTACAAAATATTAGTCTTCTCCCATTTTTTAAATCATTGCCCCCACCCACAAGGTGTATAAACAACAACAATAAATAATAATAAAATAAGATAATAGATACAAAACATAAAGGAACATAAAGGAACATAAATCAAATCAACTCTAATTAGCAAATGTAGGACAGTATGCAAGTGTGTGCATAGACTTTGCAGGTTTATTTCTCACATGTGCAGCACATAGTATTTGTTTTACAGTCCTTCTTTGGGGGTCAGAATTGGCCTCTCCTCCTCTTACCTGCCCCAGCTGCAGCCTCAGGTGGATCAGGACAAGATTTAGCCCCCAGAACAGCTTTCACAAGCGCTGCAGAGGCTGCTGTGCGGGGGAGGCGCTCCCTTCTTTGAATGTGTGGGGTTACAAGTGCCTTTCCCAGCTGTTCCAGGAACACCCTCCTCTTGTTCCGCTTATCAGGCATCCAGGTAGGGTTGATCTTGTTCCATATCACAAAGGCATTCTATGAGGACTCATCAACAATGTTATGGAAGATGACCAGGGGCCAGCGGGCAGCCATCCTCCTGCAGCTGTAATTTCCAATCACCTTGTCCAGGTTGTCCACGACTATATAATTTGATATACTGAAGAATATACATAACTGTCTTATGATTTATATTATCTTGTTTGATATTGTACATTTAATTGTGGTTGTAGTCCAGGATGATGGCTGGCTTTCTGTCCTCACCATCACTGATCTCAGCCGTTTCGTGGTGGGGGTGAAGGCAAACTTTGATAAGAAGGCCTCTCTCCCCCTTGTTGCGAGGAGTGCAGGGGGGAGCTCAGGCTTGTTCTTTCTAACTGTGCCAACCATGGTGATCTTCCTTTTCAGGAGCTGCTGGCTGAGTTCAATCAGTAGCACACATAATCTCAATTTCTCATTGTGTGTGTGTGTGTGTGTGTAAATTATTTTATAACTGCCGGGTCAAAAATGACCTTAAGACAATCTTTATACCTTGTGGTGTACAGCTTTCATGGAAATATTAAAATATACGATGTTTCACTTTTTCTAATGTTGGGGTCACTCTAGGAAAAGTCATCAAATTTCAAGTTGAAAAAATATAATTTAGGGGGTTTTCTCTGCTGTTAAACATAGTGGTGGGTCATGTTTGACCCTTAAGACAACACAAGTGTTAAGAAATGTAAGAACTCTCAAGAGCAGCCTGATTTTGTCCTATGTTAACTTCTTTGGGCTGCAAGCCCGAAGCCGGGCACAATATGACAACAGCCACTTCAAGTGCAAGGCGCGAAATTCAAAATATATTTTTTAGAAATATTTAACTTTCACACATTAACAAGTCCAATACAGCAAATGAAATATAAACATCTTGTGAATCCAGCCAACATGTCCGATTTTTAAAATGTTTTACAGCGAAAACAGCACGTATATTTATGTTAGCTCACCACCAAATACAAAAAAGGACAGACATTTTTCACAGCACAGGTAGCATGCACAAAACCAACCTAACTAACCAAGAACCAACCAAACTAACCAAGAAACAACTTCATCAGATGACAGTCTTATAACATGTTATTCAATAAATCTTGAATAAGTTTAGTTAAAAAAATGTGCATATTTGAGCTATAAATCAGTTTTACATTGCAGCTACCATCACAGCTACCGTCAGAAATAGCACCGAAGCAGCCAGAGTAATTACAGACACCAATGTCAAATACCTAATACTCATCATAAAACATTTCTGAAAAATACATGGTGTACAGCAAATGAAAGACAGGCATCTTGTGATTCCAGCCAATATTTCCGATTTCTTAAGTGTTTTACAGCGAAAACACAATATAGCATTATATTAGCTTACCACAATAGCCAGAAACACAAGCCATTTACCAGCAGCAAAAGTTAGCGATCGTAACAAACCAGCAAAAGATATATAATTTTTGACTAACCTTGAACAAATTCATCAGATGACAGTCTTATAACATCAGGTTATACAATACACTTATGTTTTGTTCGAAAATGTGCATATTTAGAGCTACAAATCCTGATTATACATTGTGAATAACAGCTTGCGTTATTGCGAGACAGCGCTCGCCAAAACGGCAGAGAATAGGAATCAACATTTTCCACAGAAATACGAAAAAACATCATAAATTGTTTTTACTTTTGCTGAGCTTCCATCAGAATCTTGTACAAGGAGTCCTTGGTCCAGAATAAATCATTGTTTGGTTTTAGAATGTCCTTTTCTTCTGTCGAATTTGCGCCACAATGCTAGCCAAGCTTGATAACGTTCCCATCTTCTCTCTACACAAAGAACGGAAAACTCCAAAAGTGCAAATAAACGTTGAATAATCTGATAAAACTCTGTTGAAAAAACATACTTTACGATGTTATTATCACATGTATCAAATAAAATCAGAGTCGGAGATATTCGCCGTGTAAACCGAACGCTTATCAGAAGACAATATCGAGGTGCTTCACGGGCCTTGGTAGAGAAAGGAAATTCCTGACCTGCCACTCCAAAAGCTCTTGTTCGACCTCAGATCAAGCTAGACACCCCATTCCACCTTCCACTGCCTGTTGACATCTAGTGGAAGGCGTATGAAGTGCATGTATATCGATAAATATAAGCCAGTTGAATAGGCAGGCCCTGAAACAGAGCCCCATTTTCAGAATTTTCACTTCCTGTCTGGAAGTTTGCTGCCAAATGAGTTCTGTTTTACTCACAGATATAATTCAAACAGTTTTAGAAACTTGAGAGTGTTTTCTATCCAATAGTAATAATAATATGCATATTGTATGATCTAGAATAGAGTTCGAGGCCGTTTAAATTGGGCACGATTTTTTCCAAAGTGAAAATAGCGCCCCCCAATTGACAAGAAGTTTTAAATAAAGGTGAAATAAAAAAAATTAAAAAATGAGATGTTCTTCTTCTTTGTTTTTATGTTTTATTATCTCCATGCCATACTGTGTTTAACTGTGTTCGATCTTGCCTAGCCATCTTGTCTCAAGAGGACCACAATGGAAATAAGTCCCAGACTTTGTGTGTTTTCCTCAATGATTTTACTCATGTGCGTATGGTTTTTCAAGTTTTATGTGTACTTGTTTTTTTTTTTTAAATGGTCGAATTAATCAACTAAAAAACTGAACTAAAAAGCAAAGCCGAGAAGACAGTCTGCAAACTCTGGCGGAAAGGGTGAGATGGAGAACTCTCTGGGCTCCGATCATTTGCCATTACTGACGCAGGTTAATCTAGAGATGTGTACTGTATGAGACAGTGGGGGTGTAGACAGGACTATCATTCAAAGCCCTGCTGTGTGGCTTGTGTAGGGCTTGCCTGCGGCAACCTCATGGGGGGACAGTCACAGTGGGGGGTGAGGAGGAGCGGGGGTTGGAGGAAGCACAGAGAGAAAGACTACACCAAGGGAGCAAAGAGCATGGAAAACAACAGGAGAAAACAACACAACACCTGACCCAGTTCACTGGTTTAAACAGGGAGATCTTTGACACGTGTGTAAACCCTGGGAGGAAATCTGCTGCTCTCTCACCAATTGGGATTGCAGTGACCAAAACCAGGACAAATTGATAGAGTAAGAGAACTCACCTTTGAACTTTGATAGAAACTTCCTCTGCAAAGGTGCCAAGGTGTCAGATGCACTTGCATTGTCCCTTCTATGCTATGTATAGCACCAACACTCATGGGCAGGCTTCATTATTACTTGGCCACTGTATAAGTGCCTCATTAGATTATTTGACTCTAGAGTACAAAAAAAAAATATATATATAAATCTTCAATACCAAATTGACCTGTAAAATCACATAATATCCGCAGTCTGACCCAGTTGTATGTGAAAACTTGAAAAGTAAGGCAGCGCTACAGCTGTCTTGGGATGCTTTGTGTTGTAACAAGAGAGATCACGAATCCAAAGGAAAATGATCAAGGTCCAAGAAGAAAGTTCCCTTTTGTCGTACTAGAAGTAATAAAAGTGATCATAGGAAGTGTCTTTGGCTGACAGAAACAGTTAGGCCCTCGCCCTTTCACAGCCCTTCTTTCTGCTAAAGCATTCAGGGGGTGTTTGGTCAGAGCAGGACTGAGCCTGTTCGAGTGATTGGAAAAACGCACACTTCCTTTGTGTTGAATGGGTCAAGAGTGGAAGCCCATCCCCCCCGCCATTTCATTGACCTGAACTTTCTCCCAAAGTGAACTCTCCGGAAAAGAAAATCCCTGAAGGAGACTGTAGACACTACAGTCTCTCTCTCTCTATTTCTCTCTCAGAGTTCAAGAGGGGGTCAACAGTTGCGTTTTGTATTTGCGGAAAACGTTTGTCATTTTCCACTCAATGTGATGACACACTCTACAGTAGTGAGAAAGTAGAGTGAACAACAGGCGCCTACGGATTAGGCCGCAAACCTGTCAGAGCATCCAACCAGAGCGAACTCCATAGGTAGCGAAGCATGAACCAGGGCCCTCTGAATGCGATGAAAGGGAGGAGCATCAGGCTTTTTTATAGGCCCACGCACCTCTGAGTAACAGCTGGACTGGCTGTTTAGACTGGAACTGCCTCCCCACCCCTCATTTCCCAGAGCTCCCAGTAAACAGAGCACGCCCATGGCAAGACTTCAGAAGGGACGGCAGACAGTTGCACTTCCAGCACTGCACTGCATAGGCATGGGGGAAATGGAGGCTTATATGGGCCACGATGCCGTGTGAGGTCCTCTATCGCTGCTCAGACACCAGATTGGTGCAATAGTTTTTTTCTGTTTAATGTCTGAGGTGGTGGACTTTTTTTTTTAAAGAACAAAACAAGTTCAGAAAACTACACAGAATATGGAAAAGCTGCAGCCTGTTGTAATAACATACAAGACTGACATCTTGGTTATAGTACATTTGCAGCCGCCATCCTAAAATATGTTTACAGTACATGCCAATGGGGTTTACTTTAACAGAGGGGCAGAGGTGTAGCTTGGGGGTGTAAACAGAGGTCAGTTTTCTCATCAACACATTTCAATAGAATTCTATCATGTCATCCATTGCCTTCAATTAATACTGTTTGCAAGAGGTTTCAGCCATGGTGCTTTGCCACCAATGTTGAACTGTTATGGGTGTTTGCTTAGCAAAGAAAATACAGCATGAATGAAAAGAGGTTGACGTAATTGAATATTGTGTGACTCTTGGAAGCCCACACAAGGCCCTCTGTTTGACATGCTACTGCGTCGGGGGAGAACTGGGTGTGCGAATGGGAATGTGTTTTTGGGATATTTCTTCTCCACTGCGATCTGTCATCTCCGTTTCCCTCTCAGCCCTCCACCTCGGTGTCGTCCCACCCCCATGTGATGGGGCCATAGCTGGGGCAGGCTGCCTGGGAAGAACATCTGGGACACGTCTGTGGAACCATGAGTGATCACTCTCTCAGCAGAAGCCTCAGCTATCGCTCACTGTCCTGTCCCTACAGTAACAGGGCAACCAAGCACTCAGAGAGAGAGAGAGAGAGAGAGGCAAGAGGAGAGGGGGAGAAATAATTACATTAAAACAGAGAGAGAGGATGACCCAGCTAAATATTATAGGGAGATAGAACGTTTTTGGAATGTTACCCATAATGTTCCCCTAATTTCTGAGTGTCCAGTTGTCTGTTAGTTAGGGGAACGTTCTATCTATGTTAGCAAAAACCTTCTGAGAACCTTTATAGCATGTGTTAAAGTTAGGAGAACATTCCCTTAATGTCAAGCAGAACTTATCTACACTGAACAAAAATATAAATTCAACATGGAAAGTGTTGGTCCTGTGTTTCATGAGCTGAAATGAAATATCCCAGAAGTGCCAAGATAATCCATCCTTCTGGCAGGTGTGGCATATCAAGAAGCTGATTAAACAGCATGACCATTACACAGATGCACCTTGTGCTGGGGACATTAAAAGCACACTTTAAAATGTACAGTTTTGTCACACAACACAATGCCAAGTCTCAAGTTGCCAGAGAATTGAATGTTCATTTCACTACCATAAGCCACCTCCAATGTCGTTTTAGAGAATTTGTCAGTAGATCCAACCGGCCTCACAACTGCAGACCACGTGTAACCATGCCAGCCCAGGACCTCCACATCCGACTTCTTCACCTGCGGGATCGTCTGAGACCAGCCACCCAGACAGCTGATGAAACTGTGGGTGTGCACAACCGAAAAATTTCTGCACAAACTGTCAGAAACCGTCTCAGGGACGCTCATCTGCGTCCTCACTAGGGTCTTGACCTGACTGCATTTCGGCGTCGTGACCAACTTCAGTGGGCAAATGCTCTCCTTCGATGGCCAGTGGCACGCTGGAGAAGTGTGCTCTTCACGGATGGGTCCCGGTTTCTAGTGTACCAGTCAGATGGCAGACAGCATGTATGGTGCCGTGCGGGCAAGCGATTTGCTGATGTCAACGTTGTGAACAGAGTGCCCCATGGTGGCAGTGGGGTTATGGTATGTCAGGCATAAGCTACAGACAACGAATACAATTGCATTTTATCAATGGACACAGAGATACCGTGACAAAATCTTGAGGCCCATTGTTGTGCCATTCATCTGCTGCCATTACCTCGTGTTTCAGCATGATAATGTTGGCCCCATTTGTACACAATTGAGCATGTTTGGGATGCTCTGGATCGTGTTCTAGTTCCCGCCAATATCCACAACTTCGTACAGCCATTGAAGAGGAGTGGGACAACATTCCATCAGTCACAATCAACAGCCTGATAAACTCTATGCGCTGCATGAGGCAAATGGTGGTCACACCACATACTGACTGGTTTTCTTATCCACACCCCTACCTTTATTTAAAGGTACTGTATCTATGACCAACAGATGCATATCTGTATTCTCAGTCATGTAAAATAAATAGATTATGGCTTAATTTATTTATTTCAATTGACTGATTTCCTTATATAAACTGTATTTAACTCAGTAAAATCTTAGAAATTGTTGCATGTTACATTAATATTTTTGTTCAGTGTAAAACGTGGTTACAATGTTCTCAGAATATACAACAACGTTCTAGATAGGTTTTATGGGACGTTGCAAGAACATTAATGCGTCCAGTTTTGTGAAGATTATGAGGATATTCCATCAACATTCCACCAAACATACACAGGACATGGTTGCCATGCTCTCAAAATATACAATATTAATGTTCTAGACACATTTCATGGAAACATTGCAAGAACATTTCTGTGTTTCAGTTGTCAGGACATCACCTGTTACACATTGTTACTGTTGCCAAGCCCATCAAAGCCCTGATTGATGAACTACTTACAGCTCTTTTTGTCTGTTGGCAAGGTTAGGGTGACACACAATGCTTTCAACTTACATATTTGACACACATGATTACATTGTGCATGTTCAGTTATAAAGTCATTATTATTCAACATGTCCTCACCTGTGATTTGAACTCACAACCTGTTGGTTCACAGCATTCAGAGCTTCCTGCTATGCCACCTATCAGTTCATTTGACTATTCTCTCATCATTGATTCTCTCATCAACAATTTAGGGGCTTTCTGTATAGTTGTCTAATGTTGCTGGGGCATATTAGCCTGTTTTAATGATACTCCTGAATCACTATGATAGATAAAGGTTTTTCTTTATCTTTTAAGAGAGCTGATATTTACCTCAAAGTGCATAACCCTATTGCTTACATCTATCAAGTTGTTTTTGATCTACACAATATATCCCTTATTTGGACAGTGGTTAGGTCAGGGGTGTCACACTCATTCCATGGAGGGCCTACTGTCTTCCTTGTGTCTATCGGCAGAATAAACACCAATCAACTGGGATCGCTGGCTGGACAGTACTTTAAAAAAAACACAATGCAAGAGAAGTACGATCACATCTGTTACACTAGTGCCCAGACCAGTCTTCTTGTCTTCGCTGGACAGCTGTTACACAAGCTCCCAGCTACTATCTAATCAACGCAACATTGACATTATAAGACACACATGATTACATTGTGCATGTTCAGTTATAAAGTCATTAAGAACAATCCAACATTTATTTATGATACTGTTGCAAAGCTAACTAAAAAGCAGCATTCCCCAAGTGAGGATGGCTTTCACTTCAGCAGTAATAAATTCATGAACTTCTTTGAGGAAAAGATCATGATCATTAGAAAACAAATTACGGACTCCTCTTTAAATCTGCGTATTCCTCCAAAGCTTAGCTGTCCTGAGTCTGCACAACTCTGCCAGGACCTAGGATCAAGAGAGACACTTACAGTGGGGCAAAAAAGTATTTAGTCAGCCACCAATTGTGCAAGTTCTCCCACTTAAAAAGATGAGAGAGGCCTGTAATTTTCATCATAGGTACACTTCAACTATGACAGACAAAATGAGAAAAAAATTATCCAGAAAATCACATTGTAGGATTTTTTATGAATTTATTAGCAAATTATGGTGGAAAATAAGTATTTGGTCACCTACAAACAAGCAAGATTTCTGGCTCTCACAGACCTGTAACTTCTTCTTTAAGAGGCTCCTCTGTCCTCCACTCGTTACCTGTATTAATGGCACCTGTTTGAACTTGTTATCAGTATAAAAGACACCTGTCCACAACCTCAAACAGTCACACTCCAAACTCCACTATGGCCAAGACCAAAGAGCTGTCGAAGGACACCAGAAACAAAATTGTAGACCTGCACCTGGCTGGGAAGACTGAATCTGCAATAGGTAAGCAGCTTGGTTTGAAGAAATCAACTGTGGGAGCAATTATTAGGAAATGGAAGACATACAAGACCACTGATAATCTCCCTCGATCTGGGGCTCCACGCAACCCTATTACAGGGGCTGAGTCACTGGCTTACTGGTGCTCTTTCATGCCGTCCCTAGGAGGGGTGCGTCACTTGAGTGGGTTGAGTTACTGACGTGATCTTCCTGTCTGGGTTGGCGCCCCCCCTTGGTTTGTGCGTGGTGGAGATCTTTGTGGGCTATACTCGGCCTTGTCTCAGGATTGTAAGTTGGTGGTTGAAGATATCCCTCTAGTGGTGCGGGCGCTGTGCTTTGGCAAAGTGGGTGGGGTTATATCCTTCCTGTTTGGCCTGTCCGGGGGTATCATCGAATGGGGCCACAGTGTCTCCTGACCCCTCCTGTCTCAGCCTCCAGTATTTATGCTGCAGTAGTTTGTGTCGGGGGGCTAGGGTCAGTTGGTTATATCTGGAGTACTTCTCCTGTCTTATCCGGTGTCCTGTGTGAATTTAAGTATGCTCTCTAATTCTCTCCTTCTTTCTTTCTCTCTCTCGGAGGACCTGAGCCCTAGGACCATGCGTCAGGACTACCGGGCATGATGACTCCTTGCTGTCCCCAGTCCACCTGGCCTTGCTGCTGTTCCAGTTTCAACTGTTCTGCCTGCGGCTATGGAACCCTGACCTGTCCACCGGACGTGCTACCTGTCCCAGACCTTCTGTTTTCAACTCTCTAGAGACCGCAGGAGCGGTAGAGATACTCTTAATGATCGGCTATGAAAAGCCAACTGACATTTACTCCTGAGGTGCTGACTTGCTACACCCTCGATAACTACTGTGATTATTATTATTTGACCATGCTGTTCATTTATTATTATTTGAACATCTTGGCCATGTTCTGTTATAATCTCCACCCGGCACAGCCAGAAGAGGACTGGCCACCCCTCATAGCCTGGTTCCTCTCTAGGTTTCTTCCTAGGTTTTGGCCTTTCTAGGGAGTTTTTCCTAGCCACCGTGCTTCTACACCTGCATTGCTTGCTGTTTGGGGTTTTAGGCTGGGTTTCTGTACAGCACTTCGAGATATTAGCTGATGTACGAAGGGCTATATAAACTTGATTTGATTATCCCACACCTGGTTAACCACTATTGGCTTAATTAAAAAGGCAAACCTAACATGCTGACCACACCGCTTGCGTTGCGTGCGTTGCAAAATAAATTGACACATACATGTTATTCAATCTATGATCACTTGGCCCTATGATCACTTGGCTACATAGCTGATGCCTGCTGGACTGTTCACGGTACTCCATTTTGTTTATCTGTCGGCCCCAGCCTCGAACTCAGGCCCTGTGTGTAGTTAACTTACCCTCTCTGCCCATTCATCGCCATTTTACCTGCTGTTGTTTATGCCTCGCTTTATGTCTCTCTCAAATGTCAATATGCCTTGTATACTGTTGTTTAGGATACTTATCATTGTTTTAGTTTACTGCGGAGCCCCTAGTCCCACACATGCGGTGACCTCACCCAGCATAACTGCGTCCAGAGATGCAACCTCTCTTATCGTCACTCACTGCCTGGGTTTACCTCCACTGTACCCGCACCCTACCATACCCCTGTCTGTACATTATCCCCTGAATCCATTCTACCACGCCCAGAAATCTGCTACTTTTATTCTCTGTCCCCAACGCACTAGACAACCTGTTTTGATAGCCTTCAGCCGTACCCTCATCCTACTCCTCCTCTGTTCCTTGGGTGATGTGGAGGTTAACCCAGGCCCTGCGTGTCCCCAGGCGCTGGCATTTGTTGACTTCTGTAACTGAAAAAGCCTTGGTTTCATGCATGTTAACATCAGAAACCTCCTCCCTAAGTTTGTTTTACTCACTGCTTTAGCACACTTCGCCAACCCTGATGTCCTTGCCGTGTCTGATTCCTGGCTTAGGAAGGCCACCAAATATTCTGAGATTTCCATCCCCAACTACAACATTTTACGTCAAGATAGAACTGCCAAAGGGGGAGAAGTTGCAATCTACTGCAGAGATAGCCTGCAAAGTTCTGTCATATTTTCCAGGTCTTTGCCCAAACAGTTCGAGCTTCTAATTAAAAAATGTATCTCTCCAGACATAAGTCTCTCACTGTTGCTCCCAGCTGTGCCCTGGACACCATATGTGAATTGATTGCCCCCCATCTATCTTCAGAGTTTGTTCTGTTAGGTGACCTAAACTGGGATATGCTTAACACCTCGGCAGACCTACAATCTAAGATAGATGCCCTCAATCTCACACAAATTATCAAGTAACCCACCAGGTACAACCCTAAATCCGTAAACATGGGCACCCTCATAGATATTATCCTGACCAACTTGCCCTCCAAATACACCTCTGCTGTTTTCAATCAGGATCTCAGCGATCACTGCCTCATTGCCTGCATCCGCTATGGGTCCGCGGTCAAACGACCACCCCTCATTACTGTCAAACGCTTCCTAAAACACTTCTGCGAGCAGGCCTTTCTAATCGACCTGGCTCGGGTATCCCGGAAGGATATTGACCTCATCCCGTCAGTCGAGGATGCCTGGTCGTTCTTTAAAAGTAATTTCCTCACCATCTTAAATAAGCATGCCCCTATTCAAAAAATGTAGAACTAAGAAAAGATATAGCCCTTGGTTCACTCCAGACCTGACTGCCCTATACCAGCACAAAAATATCCTGTGGCGGACTGCACTAGCATCGAATAGTCCCCGCGATATGCAACTTTTCAGGGAAGTCAGGAACCAATACACGCAGTCAGTCAGGAAAGCAAAGGCTAGCTTTTTCAAACAAAAATTTGCATCCTGTAGTTCTAACTCCAAAAGGTTTTGGGACACTGTAAAGTCCATGGAGAATAAGAGCATCTCCTCCCAGCTGCCAACTGCACTGAGGCTAGGTAACACTGCCACCACCGATAAATCCATGATAATCGAGAATTTCAATAAGCATTTCTCTATGGCTGGCCATGCTTTCCTCCTGGCTACCCCAACCCCAGGCCAACAGCTCCGCAACCCCCGCAGCTACTTGCCCAAGCCTCCCCAGCTTCTCCTTCACCCAAATCCAAAATCAACGAGTGTAACACAATGTCTGCAAATTATTTTCCAGCAATATTGCCCCTGTCTGTCTGTGTGGTGCGTGTGCATTTGTTTATCACTTCATGTAACCAGTTGATGTGATAACCATCTTCTGGTTTGACAGAAATTGTTTCCCCAAAACCTTCTCAGTTAAATGTTAACTGCAAAGTAGGCTTACCTGGCAGAAGTATATCATGAGTAAGTGTATCATTTGTATCTATTATTTGTTATTAGCAACATTTTTCATGAAATGAGCAGCAGCACTAGGCCTACAGAACCATCGCTAGACCGACACATTAGATGGCACATTCCTCACTTGGTAGATGGGCAATTAAAAGGGCCAGATGCGCAATTCAAGTGGAATTACACTCAAAAATCTAAATTTGTTAGATCGGGAAGAAAACTAAAATAAAATGTATTCTTATGTGATTTAACATGGACATGGACTCAGAACATCCAATCTAAATGTTTCTCTATGAACAATTGTAATTTTAAGAGTGAAAAATAAAACTGAGAACAAAATTTGGGAAAATATTCAACATAATATTTTGGGGAAAAAAACAAACACAGATTTTCTCGGGCCTTTAGTTGTTTATGAACCATTATTTTACCTGAAAACAGTGCACTACTTCCTCATACACTAAGGACCTGGGGAAGAGTTGCAGGGGAGAGGACATTAGAAGAATGTGTCTATTTGAAATCTAGAAAAAAATTGTAGCTCGCCACATACATTTTTTAGCTAGAAAAGGTTGTAGACCCCTGCTCTAGGGCATGTGCTTATTGGGCCAGTATAGTTAGGCCCTGTCCAGAATAAACCATAAACCCTCTTCCCTAGGCAAATGTGTAGATCTGAAACAAGTTGATTAGTGTAAGCAAGAGGGCGATTGCACTTTTGAAGTAAATCTCAGTTCTGTTATAAGATCATAGTGATCCATGAGTATCATGAAAACAGGTTAATATGCCCTACCAACATTGGACAACTATACAAAAAGCCCTTCAATCGCTGAAATAAGTAAATCAAATCAATGATGAGAATAATCAGATTAACATGGACATTGTGGCGGAGTATCATGAACCAAGAGGCTCTGAATTCCAATCCCATGTGATGACATGTTGAATAATTATTACACAAAAAATGAACATGCACAATGTAATAATGTAAATTGAAAACACTATGTTAAAAGCACTGTGTGTGTGTGTGTGTGTGTGAGTATCCCTAACCTTGCCAGCAACGAGTTATGAATGGATCAGTGGTTCACCAATCAGGTCCTTGATTGGCTCAGCAACCATGATGTGTAATGAATTTTCCTTAGGACACAAAAGTTCTTGCAACGTTCCCATGAAATGTGTCTAGAACATTAATATCTTACGTTCTGAGAACATGGCAACCATGTTCTGTGTATATTTGGTGGGAAGTTCATGTAATATTCTCATAACCCACATAAAACTGGACACATGAATGTTCTTGCAACATTCTCATCAAACTTGTCGAGAACATTAACATCTTAAGTTCTGTGAACATGGCAACATTTCTTATGAACGTTCTAATTTCTACATTCTACATTCCACGCGCATGGACACTATTTGCATATCGGGGGAACTGATGCTGTAAACACCTCTTCTACAAACTAAGAAAATAATATTATTCAAGGGTTCTTTTTGAACATGGTTCTTTAAAGAACCTTTAAAAAAGGCTTAGTATTGAACCCTTTTTGTTAAGTGTGTATTATTGTTATGTAATGGCCCTTGACACACACACACACTGCATCTAAGCAGACCTGGAATTCAATTCGGCATGCAACAGAGGTAAAATACTTGTTAAACTTTTCCCTGAAAAAAAGGGTGGCAGGTTGCCTAGCAGTTAAGAGCGTTTTGCTGGATAACTGAAAGGCCGCTGGTTCAAATCTCCAAGTTGACTCTGTGTAAAATCTGTTAATGTGCCCTTGAGCAGAGCACTTAACCCTAATTGCTCATGTAAGCCACTCTAGATAAGAATGTCTGCTAAATGACTAAAATGTAAAACTGGCTCCTGACCTGCTTTGTTGGCCAGGATTGCAATGCCTCTCATGCTTTTCCTCAACCCTGTTGTAGCTGCATCTCCAGTGCACAAGTTTTTGTGAGGACATGATGGAGAATTCACATTTCAACCACTAGGGTAATCCATTGGCTGTAGGTTGATCTTCTTGTAGGATCCTCCATCTGGCCTCAAGGATCCCGAATGCCTTCTCCACTGTCATTCTAGCTCGACAGAGACGATAATTATATAGCTTAGGTTGTGCACTGCACAGAAAACTCTCTGGTGTTAAATCAACACTGACAGTGTTAATTTTAACACTGGGCCAGTGTCTATACAGGTCCACCATTTTCAGTGTTAAAACTTCTTAAGTGTAGGGGGCAGTATTTTCGTTTTTGGCAAAAAAACGTACCTATTTGAAACTGCCTATTTCTCAGCCCCCGAAACTAGAATATGCATATAATTGTCAGATTAGGATAGAAAACACTCTAAAATTTCCAAAACGGTCAGAATTTTGTCTGTGAGTTTAACAGAACTGATATTGCAGGCTAAAACCTGAGGAAAATCCAACCAGGAAGTGCCTCTGTTTTTGAAACCTCTCTGTTCTTATGCATCCCTATTACCCATTTAAAGGGATATCAACCAGATTCCTTTTTCTATGGCTTCCCTAAGGTGTCAACAGCCTTTAGACATAGTTTCAGGCTTTTATTTTGAAAAATGAGCGAGAACGATCACATTGCGTAAGTGGATAGGTGGGGGCTCTCAGAGTGAGTTGTGCGCAACAGAGAAAGGCAGCCATTGTTACTCCCGGTCCTAGTGAAAAAGCAACACTCCCGGTTGATATATTATCGAATAGATATTTGAAAAACAACCTGAGGTTTGATTATAAAAAACGTTTTACATGTTTCTGTGAACATTATGGATATTATCTGGAATTTTTGTCTGCGTTGTCGTGAACGCTTTTTCCTGTGGATTTCTCAGCATTACGCGCGAAACGAACGGAGGTATTTGGATATAAAAATATCTTTATGGAACAAAAGTTGTCTAACTGGGAGTCTCGTGAGTGAAAACATCCGAAGATCATCAAAGGTAAACAATTAATTTGATTGCTTTTCTGATTTTCGTGACCAAGTTACCTGATGCTAAGTGTATTTAATGTTTTGTCGAGCGATCGATAAACTTACACAAACGCTTGTATTGCTTTCGCTGTAAAGCATAATTTCAAAATCTGAGACGACAGGTGGATTAACAAAAGGCTAAGCTGTGTTTTGCAATATTGCACTTGTGATGTCATGAATACGAATATTTTCTAGTAATATTATTTGACTGTGGCGCTATGCTATTCAGCGTTGCTGATGACAATTATCCCAGATCCGGGATGGGTGGTTCAGAAAGGTTAACCAATTAGCTATCCGGACTATCTATTTAGCAGTCTTATGGCTTGGGGGTAGAAGCTGTTTAGGGTCCTGTCAGTTTCAGGTGCATCGGTACCACTTTCCGTGCAGTAGCAGATTGAACAGTCTATGACTTGGGTGGCTGAAGTCTTCGCAATTTTTAGGGCCTTCCTCTGTCACTGCCTGGTATAGAAGTCATGGATGACTGGGAGTTCGGCCCCAGTTATGTACTGGACCGTCCACCTTACCCTCTGTAGAGCCTTGCAGTCGGATGCCAAGCAGTTGCCATACCATGCGGTGATGCAATGCAGCCAGTCAAGATGCTCTCAATGTACAGCTCTAGAACCTTTTAAGAATCTAAGGGCCCATGCCAAATCTTTTCAGCCTCCTGAGGGGAAGAGGTGTTGTCAGGCCCTCTTCACAACTGTGTTGATGTGTTTGTACCATGATACTGTAGATCTTCAGTGATGTGGACACCGAGGAACTTGAAGATCTTGACCGTGTGAATGTGGGCGTGCTCTGCCCTCCATTTCCTGTAGTCCACGATCAGCCCCTTTTTTTTGCTGACTTTGAGAGAAAGGTTGTTGTCCTGGCATCTATGGATCTGTTGTGGCGATATGCGAATTGGAGTGGGTCCAGGGTATCTGAGATGATGGTATTGATGTGAGGCATGAACAGCCTTTCAAAGGATTTCATGGCTACAGATGTGAGTGCTATGGGACGATAGTCAAGTTACCTTGGCTTTCTTGGACACAGGGACGATGGTTGTCTGCTTGAAACATGTACTGTAGGTACTACAGACTGGGTCAGGGAGACATTGAAAATTCCAGCTGGTTAGCGCATGCTCTGAGTACGTGTCCTGGTAATCCTTCTGGTCCTGCAGCCTAGTGAATATTAACCTGTTTAAAGGTCTTACTCACATCGGCCACAGAGAATGTGATCACACAGTCGTCCAGAACAGCTGGTGCTCTCACGCATGGTTCGGTGTTACTTGCCTCAAAGCAAGCATAGAAGGCATTTAGCCCATCTGGTATGTTCGCATCAATGGGCAGCTAATAGCTGGGTTTCCCTTTGTAAACCCTGATAGTTTGCAAGCCCTGCCACATCCGACGAGTGGCAGAGCCGCTGTAATAGGATTTGATCTTAGTCCTGTATTAATGCTTTGCCTGTTTGATGTTAGGAATGTTGTGAGGAGACTACCAAAACCATTTAAACTAGAACAACCATTTCAGTAGCGGGTGCAATAAATCTAACTAACTGATTGTATTGGTTTAGAAAAATGTAGTTATTTATCTTCGTGTTGCCTAAGATTAAGTAATTAATCAATGTACACCATGGAGTGCATTTGGCAAGTATTCAGACCCCTTGACTTTTCCCAAATTTTGTTACGTTACAGCCTTATTCTAAAATGGATTTAAAAAATGACAAAGTGAAAACAGGTTTTTTGAATTTTTTACAAATGTATTCAAAATAAACAGAAATACTTTATTTACAGAGGTATTCAGAACCTTTGCTTTGAGACTCGAAATTGAGCTGAGATACATCCTGTTTCCATTGATCATCCTTGAGATGTTTCTACAATTTGATTGGAGTCCACCTGTGGTAAATTCAATTGATTGGACATTATTTGGAAAGGCACACACCTGACCTTATACAGTGGCTTGAAAAAGTATTCACCCCCCCTAAGGCATTTTTCCTATTTTGTTGAATTACAACCTGGAATTAAAATACATTTTTTGGAGGGTTGTATCATTTGATTTACACAACATGCCTACCACTTTGAAGATGCAAAATTATTTTTTATTTTGAAACAAACAAGAAATAAAACCAAAAAAACAGATGACTTGAGCGTGCATAACTATTCACCCCCCAAAGTCAATTTCTAGAGCCACCTTTTGCAGCAATTACAGCTGCAATTCTTTTGGGGTATGTCTCTATAAGCTTGGCACATCTAGCCACTGGAATTTTTACCCATTCTTCAAGGCAAAACTGCTCCAGCTCCTTCAAGTTGGATGGGTTCCGCTGGTGTACAGCAATCTTTAAGTCATACCACAGATTCTCAATTGGATTGAGGTCTGGGCTTTGACTAGGCCATTCCAAGACATTTAAATGTTTCCCCTTAAACCACTCGAGTGTTGCTTTAGCAGTATGCTTAGGGTCATTTTCCTGCTGGAAGGTCAAACTCCGTCCCAGTCTCAAATCTCTGGAAGACTGAAACAGGTTTCCTTCAAGAATTTCCCTGTATTTAAGCGCCATCCATCATTCCTTCAATTCTGACCAGTTTCCCAGTCCCAGTCAATTAAAAACATCCCCACAGTGAAGCATGGTGGGGGCAGCACCATTATCCCTCTCGGGGTAATGAGAGGTGTTGGGTTTGCGCCAGACATAGCATTTTCCTTGATGGCCAAAAAGCAAAACTTTAGTCTCACCTGACCAGAGTACCTTCTTCCATATGTTTGGGGAGTCTCCCACATGCCTTTTGGCGAACACCAAACGTGTTTGGCCACTCTTCCATAAAGCCCAGCTCTGTGGAGTGTATGGCTTAAAGTGGTCCTATGGACAGATACTCCAATCTCCACTGTGGAGCTTTGCAGCTCCTTCAGGGTTATCTTTGGTCTCTTTGTTGCCTCTCTGATTAATGCCCTCCTTGCCTGTGAGTTTTGGTGGGCGGCCCTCTCTTGGCAGGTTTGTTATGGTGCCATATTCTTTCAATTTTTTTTACAATGGATTTAATGGTGCTCCGTGGGATGTTCAAAGTTTCGGATACTTTTTAATAACTCAACCCTGATTTGTACTTTGTCCCTGACTTGTTTGGAGAGCTCATTGGTCTTCATAGTGCCGCTTGCTTGGTGGTGCCCCTTGCTTAGTGGTGTTGCAGACTCTGGGGCCTTTCGGAACAGGTGTATATATACACTGAGATCATGTGACAGATCATGTGACACTTAAATAATGTCCACTTGTGTGCAATCTAACAAATTATGTGACTTCTGAAGGTAAATGATTGCACCAGATCATATTTAGGGGCTTCATAGCAATGGGGGTAAATACATAAGCACGCACCACTTTTCAGTTTTTTTATTTTGTAGAATTGTTTGAAACATGTTATTTTTTTTTCATTTCACTTCACCAATTTGGACTATTTTGTGTGTGTCCATTACATGAAATCCAAATAAAAATCCAATTAAATTACAGGTTGTAATGCAACAAAATAGGAAAAACACCAAGGGGGGTGAATATTTTTGCAAGGCACTGTAAGGTCCCACAGTTGACAGTGTGTGTCAAAGCAAAAACCAAGCCATGAGGTCGAAGGAATTGTCCGTAGAGCTCAGAGGCAGAATTGTGTTGAGACACAGATCTGGGGAAGGGTACCAAAACATTTCTGCAGCATTGAAGGTCCTCAAGAACACAGTGGCCTCCATCATTCAGTTTAGAACCACCAAAACTCTTCCTGAACTGGTCGCCCGGCCAAACTGAGCAATCGGGGGAGAAGGGCCTTTGTCAGGGATGTGACCATGAAACCAATGGTCACTCTGACAGAGCTCTAGAGTTCCTCTGTGGAGAACCTTCCAAAAGGACAACCATCTCTGCAGCACTCCGTCAATTGGGCCTTTATGGTAGAGTGGCCAGACGGACGCCAATCCTCAGTAAAAGGCACATGGCAGCCCGCTTGGAGTTTGCCAAAAGGCACCTAAAGGACTCTCAGACCATGAGAAACAAGAATCTCTGGTCTGATGAAATCAACATTGAACTATTTGGCATGAATGCCAAGCGTCACATCTGGAGGGAACCTGGCACCATTCCTACGGGGAAGCATGGTGGTGGCAGCATCCTGCTTTTGGGATGTTTTTCAGCAGCAGGGACTGGGAGACTAGTCAGGATTGAGGCAAAGATGATCAGAGCAAAGTACAAAGAGATCCTTGATGAAAACCTGCTCCAGAAAGCTCAGGACCTCACACTGGGGCAAAGGTTCACCTTCCAACAGGACAACAACCCTACGCACACAGCCAAGGCAACACAGGAGTGACTTCGGGACAAGCGTCTGAATGTCCTTGAGTGGCCCAGCCAGAGCCCGGACTTGAACCCGATCGAACATCTCTGGAGAGACCTGAAAATAGCTGTGCAGCAACACTCCCCGTCCAACCTGACAGAGCTTGAGAGGATCTACAGAGTTAAAATGGGAGAAACTCCCCAAATACAAGTGTGCCAAGCTTCATACCCAAGAAGACTCAATGCTGTAATCAGCACCACAGGTGCTTCAACAAAGTACTGAGTAAAGGGTCTTAATACTTACGTAAATGTGATATTATATTTTTTATTTAAATAAAATTAGCAAACATATGGAGTATTGTATGTAGATTGATGAGGGAAAAAATGATTGTCAATTTTAGAACAAGGCTATAACGTAACAAAATGTGGAAAAAGTTAAGAGGTCTGAATACTTCCCGAAGGCACTGTATATACAAAAGTATGTGGACAGCCCTTCAAATTAGTGGATTTTGCTATTTCAGCCACACCCGTTGCTGACAAGTGTCAAATCGAGCACACAGCCATGCAATCTCCATAGACAAACACTGGTAGTAGAATGGCCTTACTGAAAATGACAGTGACTTTCAACGTGGCACCGTCATAGGACGCCACCTTTCTAACAAGTCAGTTCGTCAAATTTCTGCCCTGCTAGAGCTGCCCCGGTCAACTGTAAGTGCTGTTATTGTGAAGTGGAAACAACTAGAAGCAACAACGGCTCAGCCGCGAAGTGGTAGGCCACACAAGATCGCAGAACTGGACCGCCTAGTGCCTAAAACCACAATGCACAATACCAAGCGTTGGCTGGAATTGTGTAAAGCTCGCCACCATTGGACTCTGGAGCAGTAGAAATGCATTCTTTTGAGTTATGAATCACGCTTAACCATCTGCCAGTCCGATTGAAGAATCTGGGTTTGACGGATGCTAAAAGCACACTACCTATCCGATTGCATAGTTCCAACTGTAAAGTTTGGTGGAGGAGGAACAATGTCTGAGGCAGCTTTTCATGGTTCGGGCTAGGCCCCTTCATTCCAATGAAGGGAAATCTAAACACTACAGCATACAATTACATTTTGCATGATTCTGTGCTTCCAACTTTGTGGCAACAGTTTGCACAAAGCGAGGTCCATACAGAAATGGTTTGTCGAGATCGGTGTGGGAGAACTTGACTGGGCTGCACAGAGCCCTGACCTCAACCCCATCAAACACCTTTGTGATGAATTGGAACGCCGACTGAAAGACAGGCCTAATCGCCCAACATCAGTGCCCGACCTCACTAATGCTCGTGGCTGAATTGAAGCAAGTCCCCGCAGCAATGTTTCAAAAGCCTTCCCCGTAGAGTGGATGCTGTTATATCAACAAAGGGGGGACCAAGTTCATATTAATGCCCATGATTTCGGAATGAGATGTTGGACCAGCAGGTGTCCACAAACTTTTGGTCAAGTAGTGTACATGCAAAAACAGATATTGAAACAAACAATTCTAAAAATCTAACTGCAATAGAGCATGCTGGGAAATAAGATAATGATTGGCGTGGTTTTGAGTGTTTTACTCTACACAGAGGGAAAATGACACAGTCACACTCAACTCTGGTAATAAAAACATATATACGGAGTGTTAATTTCAGCCTTTGAAGAGTTAATTTAACTCTTGAGTGAAATAAAAATGACTATGTAATAATGACTCTCCATTATTTCCTGTGTGGGCATTTTGGGGCACTTGCAGAGGTGTTGCCGCCATACAATTGCAGAGTTGGCATAAACTCAGCAGTTGATGTTTCTCCCAAAATTCCCCAACTTGAATAGTTGTGAAGTGGTAGTTAGCATCCACAAGGGCAAGTAGTAACAATGAGAAGGTTCTTTATAGTTAAAGTAACGGCTCCCAGATTGGTGGTCTAGTGATTGTTGTATGTTTTTCATCCATCATTCGCCAAAAGATGAGGAAAGTCCCATTTTTCCTTAAACTCTTGAGCAGGTTGTCTCCAGGATTCCTCAGTGGGTTGTGGCAGATCGGTCACCAGCATCCTCTTCTCTATGGCCTCACATATTTTCATTGTGGTGATCTTAAATAAATTGCTTAAAAATGTTAGAAACATAGCATAGTAGGCCTAGGCTACACAGTACATCTAGCCTACTAGGCATACTTGGGTTAAAGACATAATAATAATGTATACATGTTTGAACTTGTATAGCTCTTTTCAAAGAAATCTCAAAGCGCATAAAAAGTAAAACAAGAAACAAAACATTTAAAATTATGGAGATTGGAAGTCTCAGTTGGCTTAGGATGAAGTTGAGGTAGTTTGGGCTGGAAAGGCAGTGTACGTTCAATGTAGGGGGCATCGATGGGACATCCAAGGAGAAACAAAGACAGTCTGAAAAAAACACACCTGCTTTTCCGAATGGTCAGTCATTCCATTGGAGCCGTTTCTCTTATACTGGTCCTCCACTGCCAGGAATATAAACTCAGCAAAAAAAGAAACGTCCTCTCACTGTCAACTGCGTTTATTTTCAGCAAAAATCATGTGTAAATATTTGTATGAACATAACAAGATTCAACAACTGAGACATAAACTGAACAAGTTCCACAGACATGTGACGAACAGAAATTGAATCATGTGTCCCTGAACAAAGGGGGGGGGGGGGGGGGGTCACAATCAAAAGTAACAGTCAGCATCTGGTGTGGCCACCAGCTGCATTAAATACTGCAGTGCATCTCCTCCTCATGGACTGCACCAGATCTGCCAGTTCTTGATGTGAGATGTTACCCCACTCTTCCACCAAGGCACCTGCAAGTTCCCGGACATTTCTGGGGGGAATGGCCTTAGCCCTCACCCTCCGATCCAACAGGTCCCAGACGTGCTCAATGGGATTGAGATCCGGGCTCTTTGCTGGCCATGGGAGAACACTGACATTCCTGTCTTGCAGGAAATCAAACACAGAACGAGCAGTATGGCTGGTGGCATTGTCATGCTGGAGGGTTATGTCAGGATGAGCCTGCAGGAAGGGTACCACATGAGGGAGGAGGATGTCTTCCCTGTAACGCACAGCGTTGAGATTGCCTACAATGACAACAAGCTCAGTCTAGTGATGCTGTGACACACCGCCCCAGACCATGACGGACCCTCCACCTCTAAATCGATTCCACTCCAGAGTACAGGCCTTGGTGTAACGCTCATTCCTCCGACGATAAACACGAATCCGACCATCCTCCCTGGTGAGACAATACCGCGACTCGTCAGTGAAGAGCACTTTTTGCCAGCCCTGTCTGGTCCAGCGACGGTGGGTTTGTGCCCATAGGCGACGTTGTTGCCGGTGATGTCTGGTGAGGACCTGCCTTACACCAGACCTACAAGCTCTCAGTCCAGCCTCTCTCAGCCTATTGCGGACAGTCTGAGCACTGATGGAGGGATTGTGCGTTCCTGGTTTAACTCGGGCAGTTGGTGTTGCCATCCTGTACCTGTCCTGCAGGTGTGATGTTCGGATGTACCGGTCCTGTACAGGTGTTGTTGCATATGGTCTGCCACTGCAAGAATGATCCGCTGTCCGTCCTGTCTCCCTGTAGCACTGTCTTATGCGTCTCACAGTACAGATATAGCAATGTATTGCCCTGGCCACATCTGCAGTCCTCATGCCTCCTTGCAGCATGCCTAAGGAAAGTTCACGCAGATGAGCACAGACCCTGGGCATCTTTCTTTTGGTGTTTTTCAGAGTCAGTAGAAAGGCCTCTTTAGTGTCCTAAGTTTTCATAACTGTGACCTTAATTGCCTACCGTCTGTAAGCTGTTTGTGTCTTAGCGAACGTTCTACAGGTACATGTTCATTAAATGTTTATGGTTGATTGAACAAGCATGGGAAACAGTGTTTAAACCCTTTACAATGAAAATCTGTGAAGTTATTTGGATTTTTATGAATTATCTTTGAAAGAAAGGGACGTTTCTTTTTCTGCTGAGATTAGCACCCACTTGGGTGATGCCACGGCTGCTGAAAAGCGCACACACAGCCACCACACCTGGCAGTGGTTTGGAGCATTCCCTGGACTTCCTCTGCTACCTCAGGACACAGCATGCAGTCCTTTGTGTAATACTTCCGAACATAAATGCCATATTATTTGAATACAAACAGCCAGCTAGATAGCTAGCTATCTATCAAGCCAGTCAAGACCACAGGATATAGTGATCAAACCCTAGAGCAGCCAAACCCCACCAAAATAAATACAAAATGCAACAAAAAAACACTTTAAAAAAATGAAAATGTACAATATTTACAGAGCTCTCTGCTTAGTCTTCCTCGCGGCGCCATGGCAACCACAGAACCCTGGTAGATGCCAAGTAACACTCATGTCTATTTTATTCTTCACAGATGTTGAATTGTGCAAAACCAGATGGAAGTCCCTCCATGACACTGGGAAGACCCAACTCACTGGGCAAACCAAGTCATTTCAATGTGGATACTTGGGTAATATTCAGTGCTCGACTTGGACTGATATAGGTGCCGGTACTCATTTTAGATGCTGGTACTGTTTATATTTAGGTGTAGGAGCTCCACAATACTTTTGAGCTGCCTGGCACCACTCACTGGGAGATGAATTCACCTTTCTGTAGGACAATAACCTAAAACACAACGCCAAATACACACTGGAGTTACTTATTTCTTTTTTATTTCACCTTTATTTAACCAGGTAGGCCAGTTGAGAAAAAGTTCTCATTTACAACTGCGACCTGGAACAGATAAAGCAAAGCAGTGCGACAAAAACAACAACACAGAGTTACACATGGGATAAACAAACGTACAGTCAATAACACAATAGATAATCTGTATACAGTGTGTGCAAATGAAGTAAAGAGGTAAGGCAATAAATAGGCCATAGTTGCGAAGTAATTACCATTCAGCAATTAACACTGGAGTGATAGATGTGCAGATGAGGATGTGCAAGTATAAATACTGGTGTGCAAAAGAGCAAAAATAAATAAATAAAAATATGGGGATGAGGTAGGTAATTGTTTGGATGGGCTATTTACAGATGGGCTATGTACAGCTGCAGCTGCTCTGACAGCCGATGCTTGAAGTTAGTGAGGGAGATTTAAGTCTCCAACTTCAGTGATTTTTGCAATTCATTCCAGTCATTAGCATCAGAGAACTGGAAGGAAAGGCGGCCAAAACAGGTGTTGGCTTACCAAGATGACATGAATGTTCCTGACTGGCCTAGTTACAGTTTTGACTTAAACAACTGTATTAGCACGAGAACCAAAAACGTATTTTACTTACTGATCGAAAATTAACATTACCTTCTCCTTCCAATTTTTCTCAGGCGCAGGACTCCTCGTGTCACTCTCCTGGTCAATTTCTGAAATAATCTCATTCAAATGTGTATACTCCAAGTTCGATATAGTGTTTATACTCATAGCCATGGTGTATTTTTTCAGTTTTGCGCAAAACTTTGTAGAATGCTGCGTATCGTTCTGTGGATTTTCAATGGAGAATGACTCGCGTTGCGTGCAGCAACAGGATAATGGCTGTTAGTCCTACAAAGAACAATCAAATACTAATGTAAAGCAAAGCTCATTGGCTATCTAGCTAGCTATGTTTCAAAATAGGTGGTCATGGACCAAGAGACTGTCAGTCAAGTGAACAATGCCCGTCTCATTGGTGCGTAATGATGGCTGTCCTTCATGGGCTAATTGACGTGTTGTGTAGCCACTACGTAATGTAGAATGATGAAACATTGTTTGCATTCAACTGAGACTGCTCTTCTCTGTGTCACGGAGGCGCTCCGCACTGCTAAAGCTAACTCTCTCTCCTCTGCTCTCATCCTTCTAGACCTATCGGCTGCCTTTGATACTGTGAACCATCAGATCCTCCTCTCCACCCTCTCCGAGCTGGGCATCTCCGGCGCGGCCCACGCTTGGATTGCGTCCTACCTGACAGGTCGCTCCTACCAGGTGGCGTGGCGAGAATCTGTCTCCGCACCACGTGCTCTCACCACTGGTGTCCCCCAGGGCTCTGTTCTAGGCCCTCTCCTATTCTCGCTATACACCAAGTCACTTGGCTCTGTCATATCCTCACATGGTCTCTCCTATCATTGCTATGCAGACGACACACAATTAATCTTCTCCTTTCCCCCCTCTGATAACCAGGTGGTGAATCGCATCTCTGCATGTCTGGCAGACATATCAGTGTGGATGACGGATCACCACCTCAAGCTGAACCTCGGCAAGACGGAGCTGCTCTTCCTCCCGGGGAAGGACTGCCCGTTCCATGATCTCGCCATCACGGTTGACAACTCCATTGTGTCCTCCTCCCAGAGTGCTAAGAACCTTGGCGTGATCCTGGACAACACCCTGTCGTTCTCAACTAACATCAAGGCGGTGACCCGTTCCTGTAGGTTCATGCTCTACAACATTCGCAGAGTACGACCCTGCCTCACGCAGGAAGCGGCGCAGGTCCTAATCCAGGCACTTGTCATCTCCCGTCTGGATTACTGCAACTCGCTGTTGGCTGGGCTCCCTGCCTGTGCCATTAAACCCCTACAACTCATCCAGAACGCCGCAGCCCGTCTGGTGTTCAACTTTCCCAAGTTCTCTCACGTCACCCCGCTCCTCCGCTCTCTCCACTGGCTTCCAGTTGAAGCTCGCATCCGCTACAAGACCATGGTGCTTGCCTACGGAGCTGTGAGGGGAACGGCACCTCCGTACCTTCAGGCTCTGATCAGGCCCTACACCCAAACAAGGGCACTGCGTTCATCCACCTCTGGCCTGCTCGCCTCCCTACCTCTGAGGAAGTACAGTTCCCGCTCAGCCCAGTCAAAACTGTTCGCTGCTCTGGCACCCCAATGGTGGAACAAACTCCCTCACGACGCCAGGTCAGCGGAGTCAATCACCACCTTCCGGAGACACCTGAAACCCCACCTCTTTAAGGAATACCTAGGATAGGATAAAGTAATCCTTCTAACCCCCCCCCCTTAAAAGAGTTAGATGCACTATTGTAAAGTGGTTGTTCCACTGGATATCATAAGGTGAATGCGCCAATTTGTAAGTCGCTCTGGATAAGAGCGTCTGCTAAATGACTTAAATGTTAAATGTTAATGGTTGCCTTCTAGAGTGGCTGAGGATTGCACAGAAACCGAACTTGACCAGGTGAAACAAGGTTTAGCTGGTTAGATTTCATAGATTGTTTTGTTGCAATTTGAAAGAGACGGAATTCATGCAAAATGCTGTATGAAATCAAATCAAATCCAATTGTATTTGCCACATGCACCGAATACAACAGGTATGAAATGCTTACAATGAAATGCTTACTTAGTAGCCCTTAACCAACAATGCAGTTTTAAGATAAATATATGGGAGAGGTTGAGGGTAGAGGAAGGACAGGCGTTAAAAACAAACAAAATAAAATAAAACTATTATAAAATAGACTGTCTCCATAAAATGTATATAGCATGTATAAGCTGGAAATACAGGCCTAAGCGTTGTTAAAAATAAATAAATAAATAAGTGTTTAGTGAAAATAGATAAGTTAGAAATGTAATAAAAATAAAAAATAACATAATTAAAGAGCAGCAGTAAAATAACAGTAGTGAGGCTATATACAGGGGGTACCGGTTAAGAGTCTACAGCTGCACCATTGAGAGAATCCTGAATGGTTGCATCACAGCCTGGTATGACAACTGCTCGGCCTCCAACCGCAAAGCACTACAGAGGGTAGTGCATACGGCTCAGTACATCACTGGGGCCAAGCTTCCTGTCATCCAGGACCTCTATACCAGGCGGTGTCAGAGGAAGGCCCAAAAATGGTCAAAGACTCCAGCCACCCTAGTCATAGACTGTTCTCTCTGCTACCACACGGCAAATGGTACCCGAGCGCCAAGTCTAGGTCCAAGAAGCTTCTAAATAGCTTCTACCCCCAAGCCATAAGACTCCTGAACATCTAATCAAATGGCTACCCAGACTATTTGCACACACCCCCCCTTTCGCACTGCAGCTAGTCTCTGTTTACTATCTATGCATAGTCACTTTAATAACTCTACCTACATGTACATATTACCTCAATTACCTCGACTAACCGGTGCCCATGCATATTGACTATGTACCGGTACCCCCTGTATATAGCCTTGCCATTGTTATTTTACTGCTGGTCTTTAAATATTTGTTCCTTTTATTTCTTTTTTTTTTTTGTATTTTTCTTTAAACAGCATTGTTGGTTAAGGGCTTGTAAGTTAGCATTTCACTGTAAGGTCTACACCTGTTGTATTCGGCGCATGTGACAAATAAAACTTGATTTGATTTGACTTATTACAGACTTAGTCAGGGAGAGGTTGAAAATGTCAGTGAAGACACTTGCCAGTTGGCCAGCGCATGCTCGGAGTGCACATTCCGGTAATCAGTCTGGCCCTGCGGCCTTGTGAATGTTGACCTGTTTAAAGG
This sequence comes from Salvelinus alpinus, assembly GCF_045679555.1. Lineage (NCBI taxonomy): Eukaryota > Metazoa > Chordata > Actinopteri > Salmoniformes > Salmonidae > Salvelinus > Salvelinus alpinus. Next base: position 37,486,755 of record NC_092095.1, read on the forward strand.
TTTTACTCAGATTGGCTATGTAGAGTGTGCTCACACAGTCATCCGGAACAGCTGATGCAATCATGCATGCTTCAGTGTTGCTTCACTCGAAGCGAGCATAGAAGTAACTTATCTCATCTGGTAGGCTCGTGTCACTGGGCAGCTCATGGCTGTGTTTCCCTTTGTAGTCTGTAATAGTTTGCAAGCCCTGCCACATCCAACGAGTGTCGGAGCCAGTGTAGTACGATTCAATCTTAGTCCTGTATTGACGCCATGCCTGTTTGATGCTTCATCGGAGGGCATAGCGGGATGTCTTATAAGCGTCTGTGTTAGAGTCCTCCTTGAATGCGGCAGCTCTACCCTTTAGCTCAGTGCGGATGTTGCCTGTAATCCATGGCTTCTGGTTGGGGTATGTACGTACGCTACTGTGGGGACGACATCATCGATGCTCTTATTGATTAAGCCAGTGACTGATGTGATGAACTCCTCAATGCCATCGGAAGAATCCCGGAACATATTCCAGTCTGTCCTACAAAACAGTCCTGTAGCTTAGCATCTGCGTCATCTAACCACTTCTTTATTGAACGAGTCACTGGTGCTTCCTGCTTTAGTTTTCGCTTGTAAGCGGGAATCAGGAGGATAGAATTATGGTCAGATTTGCCAAATGGAGGGCGAGTGAGAGCTTTGTACACGTCTCTGTGTGGAGTAAAGCTGGTCTAGAGTTTATTTTCCCTCTGGGTACACATTTAAAAAGCTGGTATAAATTTTGTAAAACGGATTTAAGTTTTCCTTGCATTAAAGTCCCCGGCCACTAGGAGCACCGCCTCTAGATGAGTGTTTTCCTGTTTGCTTAAGGCCTTTTGCAGCTCATTGAGTGCGGTCTTAGTGCCAGCATCGGTTTGTGATGATAAATAGATAGCTACGAAAAATATAATGAGGTCTACAGCTTACCATGAGATACTCTACCTCAGGTGAGCAAAACCTTGAGACTTCCTTAATATTAGATTTCGTGCACCAGCTGTTGTTTACAAATATACACAGACCGTCAACCCTTGTCTTACCGGAGGCAGCTGTTCTATCTTGCCCATGCAGTGTAAACCCCACCAGCTGAATGTTATCGGTGTCGTCGTTCAGCCACGACTTGGTGAAACATAAGATATTACAGTTTTCAATGTCCCGTTGGTAGGATATTCGTTATCGTAGCTCGTCCATTTTGTTATACAACATGGATCGTGTTAGGATATAAAAATTGATTTTATCAAACAAAACTACGTTACATTTTATCTCTGGGACGCTCCGGATGACAAATCCGAGCAAGATTACTGAATGTAAGTGTATTCTATACCATCAGAGGTGAACATATCAAACCAGTTGCCTTGATAAACCATGGTATTTTTTCGCTCTAATAACTACTGTATTTTGGACACTGCAGTTAGATTAACAATCATTTAAGATTTCTGACCATATAAGACATTTCTATGTCCCGGAAAGTTGGCTTTTGTTTACAACGCCATTCTAGTCAAATATCGCATATTGAGCAGCAGCTGTCCCGATTTCGGATCCAGTAGAGTTTAAATCAGCTTGAAAATATATGGCAAGACTTGAAAATGGCTGTCTAGCAATGATTAACAACCAAGCTGATGAGACCAGGTGAGAAACAAACACAGGTGAAATCAATTAACAAAAATGAAAGACAGGGCTACTTTCAAGAACACAAAGAAAAAGAACACAAGGTTGACTAAGAAAAGAAAAGCAGAACCTTACAAGAGACTTACACAAAAAGACTCACAGCTGTTATTGCTGCCAAAGGTAATTCTAATGTTTTGTCTCCGGGGTGTGAATATTTACGTAAAAGAGATACTTCGGTATTTAATTTTCAATAAATTTGCAAAAATGTCTAAAAACATGTTTTCATTTTGTCATTATAGGGTATTGTGTGTACTGTAGATAGGTGAGAAAAATATATACTTAATCAATTTTGAATTCAGGCTGTAACAAATCAAAATGTGGACTAAATCAAGCGGTATGAATCATTTTTGAAGGCACTGAGCATACATTACCGTTCAAAAGTGTGAGGTCACTTAGAAAATTCCTTGTTTTCCATGAAAACATACATGAAATGAGCTGCAAAATGAATCGGAAATATAGTCAAGACATTGACAAGGTAATAAAAAATTATTTTTAATTGAAATAATAATTGTGTCCTTCAAACTTTGCTCTTGTCAAAGAATCCTCCATTTGCAGCAATTACAGCCTTGCAGACCTTTGGCATTCTAGTTGTCAATTTGTTGAGGTAATCTGAAGAGATTTCACCCCATGCTTCTTGAAGCACCTCCCACAAGTTGGATTGGCTTCATGGGCACTTCTTATGGTCAAGCTGCTCCCACAACAGCTCAATAGGGTTGAGATGCAGTGACTGTGCTGGCCACTCCATTATAGACAGAATACCAGCTGACTGCTTCTTCCCTAAAGTGTGCTTGCATCGTTTTGAGCTGTGCTTTGGGTCATTGTCCTGTTGTAGGAGGAAATTGTCTCCAAGTAAGCGCCGTCCACAAGGTATGGCATAACCTTCAAAATGGAGTGATAGCCTTCCTTGTTCAAGATCCCTTTTACCCTGTACAAATCTTCCACTTTACCACCACCAAAGCACACCCAGACCCTCACATTGCTTCCACCATGCTTGACAGATGGCGTCACGCACTCCTCCAGCATCTTTACATTTTTTCTGCGTCTCACAAATGTTCTTCTTTGTGATCCGAACACCTCAAACTTCGATTTGTCTGTCCATAACACATTTTTCCAATCTTGCTCTGTCCAGTGTCTGTGTTCTTTTGCCCATCTTAATATTTTATTTTTATTGGCCAGTCGGACATATGGCTTTTTCTTTGCATCTCTGCCGAGAAGGCCAGCATCTCGGAGTCGCCTCTTAACTGTTGACGGTGAGACTGGTGTTTTGTTGGTACGGCAAGGTGAGGTGTCTGTTTCTCAAACTCGACACTCTAACGTACTTGTCCTCTTGCTCAGTTGCGCACAGGGGCCTCCCACTCCTCTTTCTATTCTGGTTAGAGCCAGTTTGTGCTGTTCTGTGAAGGGAGTAGTACACAGCGTTGTACGAGATCAAATCAAATCAAATCAAGTTTATTTTATATAGAGAGCATGTAATCGAACCCACAAATGCTGACGCTCCAGATACTCAACAAATCTAAAGAAGGCCAGTTTTATTGCTTCTTTAATCAGGACAACAGTTTTCAGCTGTGCTAACATAATTGCAAAAGGGTTTTCTAATGATCAATTAGCTTTTTAAAATGATAAACTTGGATTAGCTAACACAACGTGCCATTGGAACACAGGAGTGATGGTTGCTGATAATGGGCTGATAATGGGCCTCTGTACACCAATGTACACCAATGTTTCCAGCTACAATAGTCATTTACAACGAGATCTATATAGAGATCTTCAGTTTCTTGGCAATTTCTCGCATGGAATAGCCTTCATTTCTCAGAACAAGAACAGACTGACGAGTTTCAGAAGAAAGTCTTTGTTTCTGGCCATTTTGAGCATGTAATCGAACCCACAAATGCTGACGCTCCAGATACTCAACAAATCTAAAGAAGGCCAGTTTTATTGCTTCTTTAATCAGGACAACAGTTTTCAGCTGTGCTAACATAATTGCAAAAGGGTTTTCTAATGATCAATTAGCCTTTTAAAATGATAAACTTGGATTAGCTAACACAACGTGCCATTGGAACACAGGAGTGATGGTTGCTGATAATGGGCCTCTGTACACCAATGTTTCCAGCTACAATAGTCATTTACAACATTAACAATGTCTACATTGTACTTCGGATCAATTTGATGTAATTTTAATGGACAAAAAAATTAGCTTTCTAAGTGACCCCAAACTTTTGAATGGTAGTGTACATTTTCTCCATATTCTACAGTAGGTTATACAAGGCACGGAAAGGCAAACATGGTCGTATTTATTCCAAGTTGCTATTTCCAAAGCACATCTCTGCCTTTTCTGTTTAAAAAAATGCAGCATAGCAAATGCAGAGCTCCAATCGCAACACATGTTTTCTGTAAAGATGCAAATCTTTGCTAAACATTTATTTTATTGATTTAACATAAAGTTGCACACCTTCAATAGCCCTGCCTGCGCTGTTTGTTATAGACAATGGATACGATGTGTTCCAATTGGGTCATCAGCGTCATTCCCTCGCAGTCCAGACCCAACGTGGTGGTAGTGTTGGTCTGTGATCCACTCCAAACTGTCAATGCATAAATCATTCATCAAAATTGTGTTGATAATGCAAGAAAAGATATTGTTATTTCACATAATCATACCACAAGCTAGCTGGTCTACCAGCTTCATTCATGACGAGAAAACTAATTGGAACAAGCCAAGTTGCTAGTTAGCGAGCTAGCTAAGTTAATTAGCTAGCAAGCTTATATTAACCAGTAATACAAAATATGCCTAAAGGTTTTAAAACGTTAATTTCATTATTTGTTAGCTAGATAGGCTAACAGCTGGCTTTTAGCGTTACCCCCATATCAAACCTAGCTAGTTAGCTAGACCTACTGAGTGCTGGCCAAATCAGCTAACATCCTTGATTCTAGTTAACGTTACTAAGAAAAATAAAACATCTCAAATTACATACAGTAGCTACTCACTTTAGCTTTTACTTCTTTGAGGTATTTTCTGAACAGCTTCACACTTCCTTGTTTATCCAGTTGTCAGTTCGACCACACACCCTTTATACACTAATTTGTTGCGCCCAAATAAAAAAATGACAGTTGGAACTCCACAGCAGAACATATGTGATTCTTGTTGTTAGGCTACCATTTACAGTGTTTTTAGCTTGCGGTTTGCGCACGACTTTACCTTGACGGAATACAACAATTATAGCTGGTGTCTGAAAGAATGATATGTAATTAAAATTTGTCAAATTATTAAGCATGTCCTCAAAACTCAAATAAGCATCAAGTCCTTATTTAGCATATCAAAATGAATATCAAGATTCTGATATGGACCTCAGTCAAGGGCATATTCATTTTATGTGCTGAGAAAATATAATATGTAGGCCTACTGTCATTATTTGTAATCATATCAAGAAAATATGATGTCCGCATAGGCCTATCTCAGAATATATAACGAGTCAATATCTGGCCATACCATGTATGACATCTGGAGGGAATCCAACAATTATATGTGCATGAAAAAAAAACATATGGATTTCAATGCTGTCAAATTATTGAGCATGTGCTGGAAACTCAGAAATGCACCAGAAATTGTCCTTATTTTCAGCATATCAAAAATCCTATCAAGATCCGGATATGGACCTCAGCCAAGAGCAGTATATGTTCAATCTACATCGCTTCATATCTTGAATGTGCTGAGAAAACGCAGATGTGATGTATACAGTTAGTATTTGTCAACATGAAGAGAGAAAATAGGATGTCACATATTTCAGGATATTGAATGTGTCGATATCCGGCCATAGGAAATGTCCATGTGTGAAATTTGCAGTAATCCCCAACATCATATACGCTGAGTGTACAACAATTTAGGGCATATAATGACCAGGTGGATCCAGGTGAAAGCTATGATTCCTTATTGATGTCACTTGTTAAATCCACTTCAATCAGTGTAGATGAAGGGGAGGAGGCAGGTTAAAGAAGGATTGAGAGATGGATTGTGTATGTGGGCCATTCAGATGTTGAATAGGCAAGACAAAAGATTTAAGTGCCTTCGAACGGGTATGATAGTAGGTGCAAGGCGCACCGGTTTGAGTGTGTCAAAACTGCAACGCTGCTGGGTTTGTGGAAAAAGTACCCAATTATCATACTTGAGTAAAAGTAAAGATACCTTTATAGAAAATGACTCAAGTAAAAGTGAGTCACCCCGTAAAATACTACATGAGTAAAAGTCTTAAAGTATTTGGTTTTAAATATACTTAAGTATCAAAAGTAAATGGAATTGCTATAATATACTTAAGTATCAAAAGTAAAAGTATAAATCATTTCAAATTCCTTATATTAAGCAAACCAGACGGAACAATGTGTTTTTTAAGTTTATGGATGAAAGCCAGGGACACACTCCAATTTACAAACAAAGCATTTGTGCTTAGTGAGTCTGCCAGATCAGAGGCAGTAGATATGTCTAGGGATATTCTTTTGATAAGTGTGTGAATTGGACCACTTTCCTGTTCTGCTAAGCATTTAAAATGTAAAGAGTACTTTTGGGTGTCAGGGAAAATGTGTGGAGTAAAAAGTACACTATTTTCTTTGGGAATGTAGTGAAGTACAATTAAAAGTAGTTGTCACGTTCCTGACCTTATTTCCTTTGTTCTGTATTGTTTAGTTGGTCAGGACGTGAGCTGGGTGGGCATTCTATGTTATGTGTTTCTATGTTGGGTTCATTGTCAACTAGCCTGATATGGTTCTCAATCAGGGGCAGGTGTTTTACGTTTCCTCTGATTGAGAACCATATTAAGGTAGGCTGTTCTCACTGTTTGTTTGTGGGTGATTGTTGCTGTGTCTGTGTTTGTTTCACCACACGGTACTGTTTCGTTCGTTCGTTCATCGTTTGTGCCTACCTGTTCGTGCGTTCATGTTTTATGTGTTCTCAAGTTCAGGTCTGTTAACGTCGTTTTGTTATTTTGTAGTTTGTTCAAGTGTTTTTTTCGTCTTCGTTATTATTATTAAAATTATTATGTATTCAACCCACGCTGCGTTTTGGTCCGATCCTTGCTCCTCTTCAGACGAGGAGGAAGACGAGCGTTACAGTAGTCAAAAAAATGTGCAAAAAAGTTAATTAGTCTGTCTGGGAGCAAGACATCCTGGTCCGCGACGCGGCTGGTTTTCTTTTTGTAATCCGTGATTGACTGTAGACCCTGCCACATACCTCTTGTGTCTGAGCTGTTGAATTGCGACTCTACTTTGTCTCTATACTGGCACTTAGCTTGTTTGATTGCCTTGCGGAAGGAATAGCTACACTGTTTGTATTCGGTCATGTTTCCGGTCACCTTGCCCTGGTTAAAAGCAGTGGTTCGCGCTTTCAGTTTCACGCGAATGCTGCCGTCAATCCACGGTTTCTGGTTTGGGAATGTTTTAATCGTTGCTGTGGGTACGACATCATCAATGCACTTTCTAATGAACTCGCTCACCGAATCAGCGTATTCGTCAATGTTGTTGTTGGACGCAATGCGGAACATATTCCAATCCACGTGATCGAAGCAGTCTTGAAGCGTGGAATCAGATTGGTCGGACCAGCGTTGAACAGACCTGAGCGCGGGAGCTTGCTGTTTTAGTTTCTGTTTGTAGGCTGGAAGCAACAAAATAGAGTCGTGGTCAGCTTTTCCGAAAGGAGGGCGGGGGAGGGCCTTATATGCGTCGCGGAAGTTAGTATAATAATGATCCAAGGTTTTACCAGCCCTGGTAGCACAATCGATATGCTGATAGAATTTAGGGAGTTTTGTTTTCAGATTAGCCTTGTTAAATCCCCAGCTACGATGAATGCAGCCTCAGCGTGTGTGGTTTCCAGTTTACATAAAGTCAGATAAAGTTCGTTCAGGGCCATCGATGTGTCTGCTTGGGGGGGAATATATACGGCTTTGATTACAATCGAAGAAAATTCCCTTGGTAGATAATGCGGTCGACATTTGATTGTGAGGAATTCTAAATCAGGTGAACAGAATGACATTCCTGTATGTTGTTATGATCACACCACGTCTCGTTAATCATAAGGCATACACCCCCGCCCCTCTTCTTACCAGAAAGATGTTTGTTGATGTCAGCGCGATGCGTGACGAAACCCGCTGGCTGCACCGACTCCGTTAGCGTCTCTCGAGTGAGCCATGTTTCCGTGAAGCAAAGAACGTTACAATTTCTGATGTCTCTCTGGAATGTTACCCTTGCTCGGATTTAGGGAGTGGGAGTGGAGGGAGTGGAGCGCGATGTGCCCGTCTCCGAAGCCTGACCAGAAGACCGCTTCGTTTGCCCCTTTTACGGCGTCGTTGTTTAGGGTCGCCGGCTGGGATCAGATCCATTGTACTGGGTGGAAGGCAAAACACAGGATCTGCTTCGGGAGAGTCATATTCCTGGTTGTAACGGTGGTGAGTTGACGTTGCTCTTATATTCAGTAGTTCCTCCCGACTGTATGTAATGAAACCTAAGATTACCTGGGGTACCAGTGTAACAAAATACTGCATAGTTTCCTAGGAACGCGAAGCGAGGCGGCCATCTCTGTCGGCGCCGGAAGTCAATGAGATTCAATGAGATATCAATGAGATTGCAACCTATATTCACCCACTCAAAAAGACAACCAAAAGTTTGTTGAATTTCCCATGTGTTATGATTGCTGTGCTTTTAAATGGTGGAAAGCACAGAGATATTTTGTTTATTTATACAACAGATTCAAGTGTTATCACAGTGCTTCATCTAATAGCAGAACCAAGCTGGATTGCAGTTGAGATTACATTAAAAGTGATCAATGCAGTTCACGATTGTGTACCGATTTTTACAGCAATTGTGAAGTTCTCTACAGACCTGCAACAACCTATATATGCTATCTTGAACATGCACGCTTTATTTGATTACATAAGACTATCCAACCTACCTACAGAGGAGGAGAAGACAATGAACGAGGTGCCTGATGGAAAAACTCCATGCCATCGAAGTTCTCTACGCTTAAAATACTGCCTAGCCTTTCTGAACTGCCTGTCTGAACAACACCTTATCATCTCAAGCTGTGGAAGACCATCGCCCAAGTTTGTTTGTGTTTGTTTTTACAGTGTCTTTGAGATTCTCTATGTAATGAAAAGAGCTATATAAACTAGATGGTAATTAACTCTTTAAAAGCATTTTTGTGGTAGAAGGTAAAAAATACTTTTTACCTTCACCATTTAAAGCAAAACAGTGACATATAGTCAAAGTTAAATGTAGTAAAATATCTGGTCTGATTACGTTTATAGACTACTATATCAACCATATTAATTTGGATTGTGGGGCAGTTAGATCACAAAAATGTCTAAACTACAGTAGTTGAAGAACTATGTAGAATAGGTTTGTATGTAGACCTACTGATAGCTAGCTGTAGTTCTATCTAATAAATCAACTCTTTAGGCTAAAAGTACATTTTCTGAAGAAAATGTGGTGTGTTTGCTAGCTTGTTCTAAAGTATGTATGGTTTAGAAATACGTTATCGTAGTAGTAGTATCTGCAGTGGTTATGATGGTGACTGGTTATAGTTGAAAAAGTAGGTATATGAAAAGTTAGGATAGGCTGAACATACGAAAGTTGGTTTGGTGTATTTAGCTTGAACGGTTCAAGAGTTACTGTTGATGGGTTATTTTATTGAAATGTATACAAATTGATATACCTGTAGCTGATAAACATTTTACCGAAGTTGAAGTTAGGATAGCCTGAACATGTATGTGAAAGTTGGTGGTAGTGTCTGCAGTAGCAATGGTGGTAACTGGTTATAGTTGAACTGAAAGTTGGTTTGGCTTGAACGGTTCAAGAGTTACAATTACTGTTGGTGGGTATTATATGCTAATTTATGCTTATTTATATAAGTAGTTATAATGTATAGTGAAGACCACTGCTGGACCAGAGCTAGTGCAGACAAGAGCAGTATTTCTGGTCAGTAGTTGTGGTCGGTAGTTGTGTCGTTGTGTTGCAGGTTCTTTGGGCCCTACAGTATGGACGTGGTCAGTAGTTGTGGACAGTAGAGGTCAAGCAATACGCTTTACTCTTTACTAGAGGATGCTGGCCTACTAATCTCACTGCGGCCAGATCTCTGATCACTACTTTGTTTCCTTTTCTTTTTCCTCCAACCCTAAACACTCAGCCCCTACCCAGATGGTGATGCGCCGTAACAATCTTCACTCTCTCTATCCCACTACTCTCTCCTCTTCTATGCTATCATCTTTCCCTTCTGCTAATCCTTTTCCTTCCTGTCTCCTGATTCTGCCTCTTCCACCCTACTCTCCTCCCATTACGCATCCTATCACTAGCACTGTCCCCTTTCCTCCCGGCTGGCTTGGCACTCCCCTCCTGCTCCGTGGCTGAGGGACTCATTGCAGAACAGGGCCGCAGACATATGAGCGAAAATGGAGGAAAACTAAACTTCCGGAGGACCTATCATCCTTTCACTTCCTTCTCTCTGCCTTCTCTTCCTCTGTATCCACTGCTAAAGCCACTTTCTACCATTCAGAATTTCCCTCGGAAACTCTTTTCCACCTACTCCTCCCTCCTTAATCCTCCAGCCTCCCCCCTCCCTCTCTGCCAATGACTTTGTCAACCACTTTGAAAAGAAGGTTGACAACATCCGCTACTCATCCGGCCTAATAAGTCCACTGGTCTCACTCACACATAACTACCCTACACCTTGACCTCTTTCTCCCCTCTCTCTCCAGATGACATCCTGTGACTAGTGAGGTCTGGCCGCCCATCAACCTGCCCGCTCGACCCCATTCCCTCCTCCCTTCTCCAGACCATCTCTGGAGACCTTCTCCCATTCCTCACTTCATTCATCAACTCATCCCTGACCACTGGCTGCGTTCCCTCTGACTTCAACATGTCCCGAGTCGCTCCCCTCCTCAAGAAACCAACACTCGACTCATCTGATGTAAAAAACTATAGACCTGTATCCCTTCTTTTTTGTTTACAAAACTCTTGTGCGTGCTGTCTCTGATCAACTTTCTCATCATCGCTCTCAGAACAATCTTCTGTAATACAGCTTTACTCTATCCAATCAGAGCAGCAAGATCAACGAACAGCCCGCCCTTCTCTTTTATAGACAGCCAGCTGAGTTCTTTAGACCACGTAGAACCTTGCACGTTACTGACTGACATGAGAAATATAGATAATTACAAAAAAGTAGTTGTGGTCAGTATTTGTGTGGTTTTGATCAGTAGTTGTGGTCAGCAGTTGTGTGGTTGTGTTGACTATTTGTCTGGTTTAGTAGTTATGTGGTCACTAGTTGTGTGGTTGTAGTCAGTAGGTGTGGTCAGTAGTTGTGGTCAGTAGCTATGTGGTTGTGGTCAGTAGTTGTGGTCAGTAGGTATGTGGTTGTGGTCAGTAGCTGTGGGCAGGAGTTGTGTTCAGTATTTGAGTCAGTAGTTGTGGTCAGTAGTTATGGTCTGTAGTTGTGTTGTTTTGGTCAGTAGTTGTGGTCAGTAATTATGTGGTTGTGGTCAGTAGTTGTGTGGTTGTGGTTAGGGGTGTGCCAACATGTCCATACTCATATTCGTATCCGTAAAATGACAGTTGATAGTCGGATCAGATGATTCTCGTGATCGGAAAAAACGGAAGTGTTTTAATATGCCAAAGTAAATGTTGGCAAAATACCTCCCTGCACATTCTCACTGCAAAAAGCTACAGATTAGGAGCACCGCACGGAGGTGTTTGTGTATGTGTTTGTCCTCAGCTTGCAGCAGGCAGCCACATTTGCTGTCCCTCAGTCAGAATGCGCATCAGTGTTTCATATTTTCCCCCTACCCTTGCCCCGCTTGTTAGACATTATGCACATCGATAGCTTGATAGCAAACATCCTTATCACAGTAGCAAGCAGCAGCAATCGAAATTATCATACCAAAAACATGCAAGGAAAACGGATTGAGTGAAATTATGAAGTGAGTGGATGGAGTAATACATCTTTACTCTATCCAATCAGAGCAGCAAGATCAACGAACAGCCTGCCCTTCTCTTTTATAGACAGCCAGCTGAGTTCTTTAGACCACGTAGAACCTTGCACGTTACTGACTGACATGAGAAAGATGGATAATTACAAAAAATACTTGGATCATAATCGTATCCAGAAAATTGCCCACATCCATTACGATACTTGTTTTGTCCAATTACTCGGCACACCCCTAGTTAGAGTTAGTAGTTGTGTGGACAATAGTTGTGTTGTTGTGCTCAGCAGTTATGTGGTTGTGGTCAGTGTCTAAACTACAGTTATTTCATGTGAAAATTGAAAGAAGTGCAATGAGAAGTGATCGGGTGAAATATGAAGAGAGTGAACTGTTGCAGTTGTTGTCTGAGGCAGTTGTTGCTATGCAACAGTTGCCCTGGCAGGCCTGTTCCCAGAGGTGAGGTGTAGACTTGAGTCGCATGACTTGGACTCAGACTCGAGTCACAAATTTGATGACTTGAGACTTAACTTGGAGCCTCAAGACTCGTGACTCGACTGACTTGAGACTGATGACTTGAAATGATCTGGCCAGGTCTTGTAATGATTTGTCAGTAATTTTGTGGCGCAGATTCTCCGTGGATTACTCTCCACACAGCCAAACTGATTGGCTGGTGAAACGCAAACTTGGCACTCTGATTGGACTGTCAATCACAGGTTGGGTGAGCTAGCGCAGTGAGAAGACTTGAGGGTTGCTCCAAATTAGTTTAGCAAAAACATCTAATATGCTTCAGAACCAAAAAATGGTGCACCTTGATTGTTGACCAATGACCAATCATCAGCATTGGCACACAAAAACGGGCGCACATATCCAGATTAGCGACCAGAAAGCGCTTCTTTAATTTTCTCTGGTTTTGCCTGGCAAAAACAGAGTAGCCTACCTACATTAATATTATCCATATAAAGTACAGTTTAGTAATCTGCTATGGATGTGTCTTTGCCGCAGCAATAGCCTACCTTTCATTGCTAATGGGTTATAGGTTATAGGGTTTAGGTGGGTTATAATTACTTTTACATTTAAGTCATTTAGCAGACGCTCTTATCCAGAGCGACTTACAAATAATTACATGCCTCAGTGGTGTTATTGACTATATTTCTAAGAGATGTAACATCTCACTGCCTTCAGTGCCTTATGGCATGAAGATGTAACATATTCTGGCCAAATAATTGTGATAATTGTGACATTTGTGAGGAAGAAAAAGGATACAGACATATCATGCATTCCATCTGATCCTGCAGCCTCTGCTGCATACAGGTAGGCCATATGATCCTGCTTGCTCTGGATTTCAGAGAAGTGACATTGTAACATGATATCCCTAGTTGATATTGACTTTTAAGAATGACTTTCAGCTCAAAATGCAGGTGTAAAACAGTTTATTTCTGTATCTTGTGATATGAAAATGCATCGCCGTTTATGGCTGTAATGACAGGCTACATTTGCAGAGCGATTGTGTGTGCATGTTCGCCCTGTGCGCGCGTGCATGTACGGGGGTTGCAAGCTTTGAACCACTCCAAAACAGATTGATGATTTGCTGTACTGCTATAGGATTGGGTGCAGCACAAACGTCAAATTGTAGGGAGAGAGGATTGCCATAAATTAATATGCAGTTCCAGAAAATGTTGGTGATCAAGAATAGGAACTGTTTACCTTGCAAGCTCACCAGCAATGGGACATCATCAACAATTGCTAGCATAGGCCTACTGGTATTTTGGTATGTCAAAATTACTTAAAATGTATAATTTACTGATGAAGCTTGCGTTTGGAATTTGTTGTTCAAATTAATTATTACATCATCAAAATGTGTTGAAGACAAAATAATGAAAAGGGCTGTCTGGTAGCCTCAATAAATAGACAACGATTTGTAGTTGAACAAGTCATTGTTTTTAACATAACTTGAGACTTCACTTGAAAAAACTTGTGACTTGACTCAACTTGCTCTTAAAATGCACGACTTGGACTTGACCCCGAGACTCAACCCGTTCTACTTGGGACTCGACTTGAGACTTGGTCCCACCTCTGCCTACTCCCTCCATGGCTAAAGCCAGTGTGAGAAACATGCTAACAAACATTCAAGCTTTGTAACTAAATAAATATTTCACTGTGACCCACAAAACTGCTAGATTCGTGGTAGTGTTGTTAGACAAAGCAATGAATTTGCAGCTGTTGTTGGTAAGTAATGAATCTGCTAGCTTCTGACATGACTTACTGCATCTATAAAAAGAGCAGTTGATGAGTTAGTAAACCAGATTTGAAAATCAGAAAAATATTTCATTCACTATAAGTTTTTGTTTGAGTTGTTGGGGGAGTGGTCAAAACGGAAGTTGTTTGGAAAAAGGTTTTTAAAAATTGTTAATGCAGTTTATGAAAAAGCTGTATCCTTAGATATTTTTGTTCCGTTGTCAGATTTTAATAGCAGAGAAGTAGACAAAGATGTCATACCCTCTAACTTCTGTCTAACTTGTTTGAGTTGTTTATAAAAAGTTGCAGAAAATGTTGTTGATGCAGTTGCTAAAACAGCTGTAACTTTTTATCGGAATAAGATATTTTTGTTCATATGGTTTGTTTTTGTCTGACTTGTTGAGGGAGTGGTCAAAATGGCAGTTGTTTGGAAAAAGTTGGATTAAAATCCATAGTGGATATTTTTGTTCTGTTGACAAATTATGATAGCAGAGAAGTAGAGGATGATTTCATATGCTTTAACTTTTTGTCTAAGTTGTTGGCCAAGTAGTAAAGTAGATGATTTGTGTCAAGAGTTGCATTTACTGTGAATGGAATGTTGGAAGGGATGAGGTCACAACGGGGCCTTTAGAACGTTGAGGAAATGCCATGAAAGTGGATGGATGACAAAAAGAAAGACAAAAGAATTTACAACTGAAATAGTATAAAAGATATCAAAAATATATACGGAACCACACTGGTCCTGACCAGTCTACATGTTTTAAAGTTTGAACGGCATTTCTAGTTTGAACGGTGTAAGAGGAGTAGCGTGCTAAATAATAATAAGAAAAAGTCTGCAGTATAATGAAGATTTAAAGCCTTCGCTTTTGTAAGTACCACCTAATAAATACACTATATATACAAAAGTATGTGGACACCCCTTCAAATTAGGGGATTTGGCTATTTCAGCCACACCCGTTCCTAACACGTGTATAAAATTGATCACACATCCATGCAGTCTCCATAGACATTGGCAGTAGAATGGCCTTACTGAAGAACTCAGCGACTTTAAACGTGGCATCGTCATAAGACCATAGTTTGTCAAATTTCTGCCCTGCTAGAGCTGCCCTGGACAACTGTAAGTGCTGATATTGTGAAGTGGTAACATTTAGGAGCATCAACGGCTCAGCCGCGAAGTGGTAGGCCACAGAAGCTCACAGAAAGGGACCGCAGAGCGCCTAAGATCACCATGCACAATCTCAAGCGTGGAGTAATGAATCACGCTTCACCATCTAGCAGTCCGACGGACCAGGTGGAGGAGGAATAATGATCTGGGGCTGTTTTTCATGGTTCGGGCTAGGCACCTTAGTTCCAGTGAAGGGAAATCTTAATGCCACAGCATACAGTGACATTCTAGAAGATTCTGTGCTTCCAACTTCGTGGCAACAGTTTGCACAAAGCGAGGTCCACACAGAAATGGTTTGTCGAGATTGGTGTGGAAGAACTTGACTGGCCTGCACAGAGCCCTGATCTCAACCCCATCGAACACCTTTGGAATGAATTGGAATGCCGACTGCGGGCCTAATCGCCCAACATTAGTGCCTGATCTCACTAATGATCTTGAGGCTGAATGGAAGCAAGTCCCCGCAGCAATGTTCCAACATCTAGTGGACAGCCTTCCCAGAAGAGTGGAGGCTGTTATAGCAGCAAAGGGGGGACCAACTCCATATTAATGCCCATTATTTAAAAATGTTTGACGAGCAGGTGTCCGCATACTTTTGGTCATGTAGTGTATATTATTAGAATTATTATAAGAAGACATTTACAGTTACCACAAAATATGACCATGGATGTTTCTCATTTCAAAGTTGAATGTTATATTAGTTTGAAAAATAGCCTTAACTGTAAGCTATTTATTGTATTTCAAAAGTACTATTGAATTGGGATTAGTTGACAACGCAACCAAACATCAACATATAAAAGAGATAGAACTATCCAAAGCAGTAGATATATCTGAGCCACTGGCTTAATCCCATTCTTTCACTTTTTTGGTTGAGTTGGAGAAGTGAATCCAACATATAATTTGTTAACTTGTCGACAAGTTAATAGGATATTTATTGTATTTCAAAAGCGATATTGAATTGTTTGGTTGCCAACTGAACCGAATATAAACATTTGAAGGAGATGTATCTTCTGCATTGATAGTTCCATCTGTGCCAATGACAAGTGTCTGGCTTTAATTCCAGTTTGTCTAAAAATGTATAATTGATATGTTGGATTCACGTCTCCAGCTCAACCAAAAATCTAAGTTTAAAGAATGAGGGGCCCCCGTATTGAGGGTCAGATGTTTGGCGGGTGTCTCAGCGTAGAGATTGCGTCATGTAGGTATTATAGACTGGCTCAGGGAGAGGTTAAAAACTTCACTGAAGACACTTGCCAGCTGGTCAGCGCATGCTGTGAGTACGCATCCTGATAATTATTTTGGCCTTGTAAATGGTAACCTGTTTAAACGCCTATTCAAATCGGCTACAGAGAGCAAGATCACACAGTCGTCCGGATCTGCTGGTGCTCTCATACATGGTTCAGTGTTGCTTGCCTCCAAGCGAGCATAGAAGACATTTAGCTCATCTGGTAGGCTTGCGTCACTGGGAAGCACGGGGCTGGATTTCCCTTTGTAATCTGTGATAGTTATTAAGCATTGCCGCATCCGACGAGCGTCAGAGCTGGTTTAGTAGGATTTCAATCTTAGTCCTGTATTGACACCTTCCCTGGTTGCTTGCTCAACGATATGCCATGTCGTTGGAGGAGAGAGAGTGTCGAGTGATACACACAGCGTTTGATTTGATATTAACTGCCAGTGATTGGCAAGAACTGCAGGAGGAATGTTTGTCAATTATTTTGATAAAGCTATGTAGCCTTCCTTCTTGATAAATAAATAAAACAAAAATGCTTTGTTGTTTATCTATAATACTAGCCACTTAGCAATTTTATGAAGTTGGCTTTAGCTAGCCAGCTAGATAGGAACCCAATCGCCTGACCTCATAATTAGCTACTAAACCCTTTCAGGCTTTCAATTCAGTTACAGTAGCTTGTCCAAATATCTTAGCAGGGATGCCTTCTGGCAAGGTTGCTAGACTTTAGAAAATACTTTAATTATGATACTATCTCCCAGTGTGGCAGTTGTACTAAACTAATAAAAATTCTTAAAGAATAAACATGTATCATTAAATTACAATTGAACAAGTAAAGAGTTATGCTTAGATAACCTATATATGTATTTATATTTTTACATAGAATTAGGGTAGTGTATAATGATTATGTCTCTAGGTTTCAGGAAAAATCTGTTTCAGGTGTGAACATACAGTTGAAGTCGGAAGTTTACATACACCTTAGCCAAATACATTTAAACTCAGTTTTTCACAATTCCAGACATTGAGTCCAAGTAAAAATTCCCTGTCTTAGGTCAGTTAGGATCACCACTTTATTTAAAAAATGTGAAATGTCAGAATAATGGTAGAGAGAATTATTTATTTCAGCTTTTATTTCTTTCATCACATTCCCAGTGGGTCAGAGGTTTACATACACCCAATTAGTATTTGGTAGCATTGCATTTAAATTGTTTAACTTGGGTCAAACATTTCGGGTAGCCTTCCACAAGCTTCCCACAATAAATTGGGTGAATTTTGGCCCATTCCTCCTGACAGAGCTGATGTAACTGAGTCAGGTTTGTAGGCCTCCTTGCTCACACATGCTTTTTCAGTTCTGCCCACAACTTTTCTATAGGATTGAGGTCAGGGCTTTGTGATGGCCACTCCAATACCTTAACTATGTTGTCCTTAAGCCATTTTGCCACAACTTTGGAAATATGCTTGTGGTCATTGTCTATTTGGAAGACCCATTTGCCACCAAGCCTTAACTTCCTGACTGATGTCTTGAGATGTTACTTCAATATATCCATATCATTTTCCTACCTCATGATGCCATCTATTTTGTGAAGTGCACCAGTCCCTCTTGCAGCAAAGCACCCCCAAAACATGATGCTGCCACCCCCATGCTTCAAGGTTGGGATGATGTTCTTCGGTTCGCAAGCCTCCCCCTTATTCCTCCAAACATAAGGATAGTCATTATGGCCAAACAGTTCTATTTTTGTTTCATGGGACCAGAGGACATTTCTCCAAAAAGTACGATCTTTGTCCCCATGTGCAGTTGCAAACCGTAGTCTGTTTTTTTATGGCTGGTTTGGAGCAGTGGCTTCTTCCTTGCTGAGCGGCCTTTCAGGTTATATCATTATACGACTCATTTTACTTTGGATATAGGTACTTTTGTACCTGTTTCCTCCAGCATCTTCACAAGGTCCTTTGCTGTTGTTCTGGGATTGATTTGCACTTTTCGCACCAAAGTACGTTCATCTCTAGGAGACAGAACGCATCTCCTTCCTGAGCGGTATGACGGCTGCGTGGTCCCATGGTGTTTATACTTGCGTACTATTGTTTGTACAAATTAACATGGTACCTTCAGGCGTTTGGAAATTGCTCCCAAGGATGAACCAGACTTGTGGAGGTCTACATTTCTTTTTCTGAGGTATTGCCTGAATTATTTTTATTTTCCCATGATGTCAAGCAAAGAGGCACTGAGTTTGAAGGTAGGCCTAGAAATACATCCACAGGTACACCTCCAATTGACTCAAATGATTTCAATTAGGCTATCAGAAGCTTCTAAAGCCATGACATCATTTTCTGGAATTTTCCAAGCTGTTAAAAGGCACAGTCAACTTACTGTATGTAAACTTCTGACCCACTGGAATTGTGATACAGTGACTTATAAGTCTGTAAACAATTGTTGGACAAATTCCTTGTGTCATGCAGAAAGTAGAGTAGTAGTAGTAAAGTAGTAGTCCCAACCGACTTGCCAAAACTATAGTTTGTTAACAAGACATTTGTGGAGTGGTTGAAAAACGAGTTTGAATGACTCCAACATAAGTGTATGTAAACGTCCGACTTCAACTGTAGCTAGCTACCTAACTTTTACTCTACAGATAATGAGCTTATCTAAAAAAAAACACTGAATGAATGGTAGCTAGCTAGTGTTGTTACAGGTAGTCTTATGCTTGAAACAACTTTGGAACCAATTATCCACAGTTGCCAATAGTTAGTGGTAGCCACTTGGCTAGCTAGGTTTATTGGTCCAGGGAGTAGGTTAGCTATCCGGTAAAACTATAGAATTACAGATACAGTGCCTTCAGAAAGTATTCATACACCTTGACTTCATCGAAATTGTGTTGTGTTACAGTCTGAATTTTAACTGAACACAATTTAGATTTTTTGGTCACTGGCTACACACCAAACCCCATAATGTCAAAGTGGAATGATGTGTTTTTACAATTTTATATTTTGTATAATTAAAAATGAAAAGCTAAAAAATGTCTTGACTCCTTTACTTTTTCCACATTTTGTTGAGTTACTACACCATTACAGATTTTTTGTCACTGGCTTAAACACAATACCCCAAAATGTCAAAGTAGAATTATTTTTAAAGAAAATAAATCTGAAATGTCTTCAGTCAATAAGTTTTGAACCCCTTTGTTATGGCAAGCCTAAAAAAGTTCAGGAGTGAAACTTAAGGACGGACCCTTTTTTCCCAATTTTCGTCTAAAATGACATACCCAAATCTAACTGCCTGTAGCTCAGGACCTGAGGCAGGGATACAGTACAGTATGCATATATTCTTGATAGCATTTGAATGGAAACACTTTGAAGTTTGTGGAAATGTGAAATTAATGTAGGAGAATATAACACATTAGATCAAATAAAAGATATTACAAACAAAAAAACATGTTTTCTATTTTTGTTTGGGTTCCATCATCTTTGAAATGCAAGAAAAAGGCCATAATATCATATAGGAGTTTAGATTTTGGACACCAGATGGCAGCAGTGCAAAGATTCAGACTGATCCAGTGAAGCATTGCAATACTGCACAATATTTTCTACCAAGTCTGCCCAAATGTGCCGAATTGGTCAATTGATACATTTTCAAGTACATAACTATAGAGAAGATACAACAATGATATGGTAATACAAAATGTAAGTTTACATACTCCCAGGAATGTCATACATGATGGATAATTCTACAGTGGTTCGTCCTTTAAAAGTTGCAGTGTACTGCAGGAGCGGTAGAGATACTCTTAATGATCGGCTATGAAAAGCCAACTGACATTTACTCCTGATTATTATTTGACCATGCTGGTCATTTATGAACATCTTGGCCATGTTCTGTTATAATCTCCACCCGGCACAGCCAGAAGAGGACTGGCCACCCCTCATAGCCTGGTTCCTCTCTAGGTTTCTTCCTAGGTTTTGGCCTTTCTAGGGAGTTTTTCCTAGCCGCCGTGCTTCTACACCTGCATTGCTTGCTGTTTGGGGTTTTAGGCTGGGTTTCTGTACAGCACTTCGAGATATTAGCTGATGTACGAAGGGCTATATAAAATAAACTTGATTTGATAATTAGCTTCCCCACAAAAGAAACATTAACCTTCACACATCTAGATGGTTGTGGGGCCAGAGACAGCAGGGGTTCAAACTGTAGAACCCAGTTCCTACATTTGAATATAAAAACGTGTGCAATAATAGTGTTCAACACTATTTTTTAATGGCTACCTCATCTCTGTACCCCACACATACAATTATCTGTAAGGTCCCTCAGGCAAACAGTGAATTTCAAACACAGATTCAAAAACAAAGACCAGGGAAGTTTTCCAATGCTTTGCAAAGAAGGGCATCTATTGGTAGATGGGTAAAAATAAAAAAGCAGATCATGAATATCCCTTTGAGCGTGGTGAAGTTATTCAGAACACTTTGGATAGTGTATCAATATACCCAGTCACTACAAACATACAGGTGTCCTTCCTAACTCAGTTTCCGGAGAGGAAGAAAACTGCTCAAGGATTTCACCATGAGGCCAATGGTGAATTTAAAATAGTTACAGGCCAAATATACACTGGAGTTGCTTACAGTGAATGTTCCTGAGTGGTCGAGTTACAGTTTTGACATAAATCTACTTGAAAATCTATAGCAGGACCTGAAAATGGTTGTCTAGCAATGATCACCAACCAATTTGACAGAGCTTCAAGAATTTCAGAAATAATCATGGGAAAATATTGCACAATCCAGGTGTGGAAAGCTCTTAGAGACTTACCCAGAAAGACTGCCAAAGGTGCTTTCACAAAGTATTGATTCATGGGTGTGAATACATACAGTTCCAGTAAAAAGTTGAGACACACCTACACACCACACCTTCACGGGTTTTTCTTTATTTTTCCTATTTTCTACATTGTAGAAAGACACATCTGAGATAATGCCAAGAGTGTGCAAAGCTGTCATCAAGGCAAAGGTTGGCTACTTAGAAGGATCTCAAATAGAAAAAAATATAATATAAAAAAAATTGTTTAAAGCTTTTTGGGTTACTACATGATTCCATCTGTGTTATTTCATAGTTTTGATGTCTTCACTATTATTCTACAATGTAGAAAATAGTAAAACTAAAGAAAAACACTTGAATGAGTACAGTGGTTCGTCCGTTAAAAGTTGCAGCGTACTGCAGCACAGCTTGCATGGTGCCGCAGAATTCAATGGCACGCTATTTATGTGTCAGTCATTGTAACCATTAAAGCGAGTTAGTGCTAGTTTGACCACCAGAGGGCATCTTTGAGAAGCATTTGATAGCCTTCAACAGTGGCTGTACAAGATAATTGAAAACCTTTTTTTGTAAAAACATAGTATATGGGACGGATTTTAAGAAATGTTGCTTAATTAATTTGCTTAATATTATGGTGTTTCTAAAAACGAAAAAAACCTCAGGATTTCCGTTAGGATGGAACGGAAAATATGGCGCTGTACAACATGACGGTCAGAAGTAGCTTACAGTACTAAGAGTGTTACATTTCCACACCCTAATTGTACACCCGTTAAACACCAGTCTCAACATCAACAGTGAAGAGGCCTTCTAGGCAGAGTTCCTCTGTCCAGTGTCTGTGTTCTTTTGCCCATTTTTATCTTTCTTTTTATTGGCCTGTCTGAGATATGGCTTTTCCTCTGCAACTCTGCCTAGAAGGCCAGCATCCCGGAGTCGCCTCTTCACTGTTGACGTTGAGACTGGTGTTTTGCGGGTACTATTTAATGAAGCTGCCAGTTGAGGATTTGTCAGGTGTCTGTTTATCAAACTAGACACTCTAATGTACTTGTCCTCTTACTCAGTTGTGCACCGGGGTCTCCCACTCCTCTTTCTATTCTGGTTAGAGACAGTTTGCACTGTTCTATGAAGGGAGTAGTACACAGCGTTGTACGAGATGTTCAGTTTCTTGGCAATTTCTCGCATGTAATAGCCTTAGTTTCTCAGAACAAGAATAGACTGATGAGTTTCAGAAGAAAGTCTATGTTTCTGGCCATTTTGAGCTGTAATATACTGTAATCGAATCCACATATGCTGATGCTTAATAAGGACAACAGTTTTCAGCTGTGCTAACATAATTGCAAAAGTGTTTTCTAATGATCAATTAGCCTTTTAAAATGATAAACTTGGATTAGCTAACACAACGTGCCATTGGAACATAGAAGTGATGGTTGCTGATAATGGAACTCTGTACGCTAATGTAGATATTTCATAAATAATCTGCAGTTTCCAGCTACAATAGTCATTTATAACATTAACAATGTCTACACTGTATTTCTGATCAATTTTATGTTATTTTAATGGAAAATAATGTGATTTTCTTTCAAAAACAAGGACATTTCCAAGTGACCCCAAACTTTTGATTGGTAGTTTACACCCCTTTTAACAGCACATTACTCAACACTAGTGAGACTCATTTTGCCTACAGTAGGCCTACAGTATATCAACAAATAATTACATATGGGTCTCCCTGTGGCGGCCAGCACGGATATCAAACCTGCATCTGTAGCAACGCATTTTGCACTACGATGCAATGTCTTAGACCGCTGCGCCAATCGAGAGGGCTAATATAATACTGTACATGGTGTCCAGGTCAGGATAACCAAAACATGTATTTTTTAAAGACTATCAGAAAGAATGAATCAGAACTTATTTATTTGATCCAAAGCCATGAATGATTGAGTCACTCAGCTTTATGCATGTACCGGTCTATATGGCTGTGCCATCAACCTGATAATATATAACGATATTTTGGAGGTTATTTCATTTTCAAAAAAACGAAAGTGAGCAATTGTAATCTGAATAAAGGCCAATATAATATTTGTAAAGGCCAAAGCATGTATTTCTGTTTTTAGAGGGAGAGAAACGCTGGGCCAATTGTCCCTATGTTACTCCCAATCACGGTCGGATGTGATACATAATAATAATAATAACACTTTTTGTTGTATTATTTGTTTTGTCTTTTCTGGTGGATTAACTTCTACCATCCCGGATCCGGGAGCATCCTCATCAGTAAAAAAGCTGACTAGCATAGCGCCACAAGTAAATACTAGCATATAAATATCATGAAATCACAAGTCCAAGACACTTTGTCAATTTTCCGACATTTTGCGGGTGCATGAGGTCGCCCACACACAGCTTTATGTAGGTGCCGAGGCTATATGACTGTGCCATCGACTTTGCAGACATCACTTGCTTATATTCAGTCAACACATATATCTTAAGAATACCACGGAATATAATTGAACACTTTCGTCTCTCAATGCTTGTCTCAAAGCAGAGCGAAATGGTGCTGAAATAGTCGTCCACAGCGGGTAGGCTAAATATAACAATATTTTGGAGATTATTTCATTTTCCAAAAAACGACAGTGAGCGATTGTAATCTGAATAAAGGCCGAAATAGAGCCCTGCTAATAGCCATAATGGCGCTATTATTATTTATCATTATTTTATTAACGAAAGCATAAAGATGCTGATGAAGAAATACAGTACTGTACAGTATATGCTTTTACATTTGGATAATAAAGCATTTAAAGCATTTTGAAGATACAAGCCACCTGCATTTGTTCATTACAGCAGTTAGCTTTAAGAGGCGGCAGGTACCCTAGTGGATAGATCATTGGGCCAGTAATCAAAAGGTTGCTGAATCAAATCCCTGAGCTGACAAGGTAAACATCTGTCATTCTGCCACTGAACAGGGCAGTTAACCTTGGTAGGCTGTCATTGTAAATAAGAATTTGTTCTTAACTGACTTGCCTGGTTAAATAAAAATTAGGCTACTGTGCAGTCTGACAAGTAAACATAGCCTATAGTACATACTGTAGTAAACATGGGAAAGTGCTTAATTCCTTACATAAGAGAGAGCAAACCATGTCTAGACTCTCTTGGTGTACTCATTAGCTCTGTTTTTAATGTTTTTTTGGGTTGCATCAGTCATGGACAGGAACTTCTGAGACACAGTATTAATGATGAACACCCAAAAGTTCACTGGTAAGCTACATTTGCCTTGGTCAAGTTCTGTTGTCAGAAGAATGGAAATGTCAGGGTGAACCGACAACCTGACAAACCCGCCAGGTATGTTGACTCTGCCTGTCGGAGGTGGAGTTCCAGAGCTCACAGGTGTGCCTGGCATGGATTGTGACTTCAACGCATCATTCTCCGCCTGACTCCTTGCCAATGCCGCCTGGCTCTGGACAAATGCATCAGCTGTTGCCCGTATCTCTGCCCTCAGATAATGTTTCTCTTTCTGCTGGTGTCGTGTCTTTGTCATCATTTAAAGTGAAGACTTATTTTATCAAATCAATTCTCTGTAATTATTATTACGTGATTAAACTAATCATGTAAATGTAATTAACCAGGAAGTCGGGGCACCAAGGAAAATCTTCAGATTAGAAAGTTATACATTTCCTAATATAACTTTTCAGATATTTTAATATCTGACCAATTAGTCTTCTAATTAATGAATCATTCTTAACCTCACGTTAGTCTCATTCCAAACGTCGAAAGTTGTTGGTGATCTACATGAACCCAGTCTTTGCTATGAATCATCCATACATCAATTGTCTTAATTATGTATTTACTAACTAAATAAATAATCAGAGAAATACATAACAAACAAACAGTAGATACGGTTACAAGGAAATGATAGGGGATGTGCCCTAGTGGGCTAAACCGATATGGCGGCTTGGTAGACCAAGGGACTGAGAAGGGCGCGAAAGACAAAAGACACTACACAGTTGATAAATAGAATAATTGAAATGCTAATCCTTTGCACATGAACGCTCACTCATTAGGGAATAATTGCAATCAATACATATATTTACGCTCAGTGTGTCGTCATGATCTCTGTTGGAATCGTCTGTCTTTCTGTTGGAAAGTTCATCTGAACTTCTCTTTGCGTCCCTGGAGTCTTTTGTGGTTAGAATGGATAATTCAGAGTCCCATTCAGAAATGTTCTTATAGAATAGATGTTTCGGCGGTTGTCGGTCTTCGCATTCAGTCGACATAAATTCTAGCTGCAGACTAGTAATTAGTATAGAAGATTTGCTCTTATTCTTTCGGTATCGATAGTCTCAGAGTTAACCCACGTAGCCAATGCTCCACGTGGTTTGGTTAGGAATTCAACAACCGAGGAATGCATGGTCTCTACTCAAACCCTAGCCCTCTCGGTAATCGAGGTATGCATGATCTGCAGATGATTTCTGTAGGTGGGGGTTTTATTCGGAACAGCAGAAAAGGCTGTCCCATGACGCCAGATCAATGTCTGTGCTCATGGGACGGGCCAATGACTTAGTTAACTTTAAAGGGAATTGGATTCTCTTTAATTTAACAGATTAAAATCACATTACATAATTTCACAAATAGTTTAATCTTTACTCATTAATGTTATACAATAATTAGATGCAAATCTCATAACGGAGTCTCTTGTATAAACAGAGTTATGGTAATGTGGCTGTATTGTCTCTCAATGAGGTCACAAACATGAAACAAAATAGACCGGTCGTAGCTGGATTCTCCACCGACCGTTTACACATTCTCCAAAACATGGACATTGTTCAGTTCTCAAGTTCTGTGAGGTAGAATAAGTTCCTTTGTTCTACTGTGAACCCTCTCTCTATACTGCATGGCCAGGAGGGGGAGAGTTTCCTTCAGGAATTTACAACCTGAGATAACAGAGCCTGGGTGTAGGGGGAAGAGAGAGGTGGTGAGAGAGAGATGGTGCTTGCTATATCCAAAGAGGGCCACATCATGACACCGGTCTGCCTTCAATCTCGGTCTTCAAAGTGTGAAACTGATCCATGTGCACCTTCATCAGATGAGCAGAATGGTACTGCTCTGAGCCCCCATCGATTACAATGGCCTATGATTGAAACGGTAGATCAATTGAGAATTTAGCAAAACTAACCTCTTTCTTGGCAACCATGCGTTTTTTTTGGTGCGGCCCATTGTCTAGCCCTTTGTCCACTGATGGTCGTCGGCATTGTTGTATGCTCTGCAAAAACACATTCACGTTTTTAGAACACAATCATTTTTATTGAACCTTTATTTAATTATTGATTTTATAACACAGTATTGCCTACACATTGATATGCTATATACATTTTTTTTAAAGAAAATGCACTGAAACCAAAATACCTTTAGTTTTGGTGATCCTCTCAGTTCCGGCTCATTTTCAAGTGGTTACAGTCCTAACCCTGGAACGGGTAGCACCATAGAAAGCAGCTGGCTTGATGAAAATTATGTCCATTTCGTCTGTTCTCTTTGGTCGCAATGTCATTTTTTTGTTTAGATAAACAGCTCGTTTTTGAATGGTAACTGTGTTAAGGGTGGATTTTGGGGTGGGGTGAGGAGTACTGGAAAGGTGTGACTTTCAGTTTACAACAGGCCGTAAGTATACAGCAGATCGCCGATTGTCCTCACTTTGATTATGCTGCTAATCGGGCCACAAGTGTTTGAAAAACTGTTTTCAAAATGCCACCAGCTGTCCATCACTACTGTAAATTAAATTTTATATTTAATAATATCTGCCCTACGAATTGATATCTAAGGGGCATTTTTCATACCATTATTAGTTACATTGTTTTAGTTTGAAAGTGCAGATTGGCACTAAGAACAGCGTGTACATTTCCCTAGTCAGCGCCATTATTAGTGCAGTGCCCCCTTCTACTCCTCCTTCCCCTTCCTCCCTTCCCCATGGGCTAGGTCCGTCTTCTGTGTGCGGCTCCTGCCCTCGTGCCTTGAACCTCGCGCACCCACCGCTATTTCAGTGGCTACAGCTGGAGAACTGGCAATCCCATTGTGCGCCACTAGGGAGCCATGACCAATATGACCAATATATATTGTCCTGCTAATAACACGGTTAATAATATATCTGTGAGAATATCCAAGGGGCTTTTATATAATTCTAAATGAATAATAATAATAAAAATAATCACTTTGTTAAAAAAATGAACAATATTTTGGAGATTATTTGGTTTTCAAATACCGTAAAATGAGCGAGAAAAAAGCCATTGAACATGGGGTGAGACATCGTTACTAATTTGTAAATAAAGCCAGGTTGTTATTTAGAATTATTTCTTTCTGTTTTTAGAGAGAGAGAAACCAAAAACCTAAAGTCATCATATGGGTCTCACAGTCAAGGACCGCACAGGTTTTGAACCAGCATCTGCAGCAACACAGCGATGCAGGTGCCACTCAGGTGCTGTACAAAGTGACCAGTCGGGAGTAGGCTACACTACTAAAGAGCAAATTAATCCTAACATTTCCATACCCTAATTGTAGTCTAAGTTTATCCTAGAATAAAAACCTAAGTGTAACAACAGTTTTAGTAAGTAATACTGAAGTTGTGCACAATTATCAGTTTCTATTCAGGTGCACCAAGCTTGTAGCGTCATACCCAAGAAGACTCTAGGCTGTTATCGCTGCCAAAGGTGCTTCAACAAAGTACTGGGTGAAGGGTCTGAATACTTATGTAAATGTGATATTTTTGGAAAACTTTCTACAAACCTGTTTTTGCTTTGTCATTATGGGGCATTGTATGTAGATTGATGAGGGAAAAAAACAGTTTAATCAATTTTAGAATAAGGCTGTAACGTAACAAAATGTGGAAAAAAATCAAGGGGTCTGAATACTTTCCGAAGGCACTGTATACGGGTAAGAGTCTAGCTACAGTATATTTTCTGATATTACAAGTTTCTAATTTTGGCAGAAAGATGTTTGCCTTGCAAGTTAAAGAGTACTGTTAGCTAGCTAGCGAACTTTAACGTGCTGGCTCATTTGCTAACATTACGTGTATGATCTGTGTAGTATTATTATTTGTATCTCAGAAAGCCATTTGCATTGCTAGTTATATTCTAACGTTAGCTAGCTAGCTAACATTGAACCTAGTTGGCTAGCTTTAGCTACCTGCAGATTCATCCTACGGCATTTCATGCATGGTGGCTAGCCATGACAATCCGCCCAAAAGGTCACAAGAACACAGGGGAGATGGATGATACCTTTCCTGTGTGTCAGACAAAATGCTGTCCCACAAACTGAACACAGGCCTGCCTGCCACCTTTGAGTGTCTTTTTAGCTGTGTTGGACTGTTCTTCACTGCAAAGTGAGCCAGGGTAGACTCGATTCATTTGAAAATCAGCGCCTCCTGAAACTGAACAGCAGATTCAGAGAAGAGGCGTTAGAACAGAACTCCTCTGTTTTTGCTCAAGGAACACTACATAACCTAATGTACTCTGTACATGTAGCCTATATATAGTTTGTCAATCTAATGCAACATTCAAAGCTCCTTCTCTATTTCAAGGGGTTTTCTCATGAATTTATATTTCCATGATGTTCCAGAGCTAATTTGACAGAATCATTTAGGTATGTATAGTGTGCCCTGACACTTCCCATTTAGCCTTTGATGGTTGAGTGAGTGGAGAAGACATTCTACCAGCCAATGGCAAAATCTACCAGCATTTTGCTGTTGGCTGGTGTTATTCCCACCCCGAAAATGAACCCACCAGCCCAAAACCATCTGAATTGAATTCTCAGGGGCCCTTTTACCATATCTCTTTGTTATGTTTTCACCAAAGAAGAAGTCAACCATAGGCTGGGCAGGCATGTGAACCCAGTAAGTATGTATGGAGAGCGTGCCATTGTTAGAGGTTAAGTTCCGCTTCCTGCTACCTCAAACCATGAACCCTTTGTGACCCCTTGGGGGAACAGAGTTCAATACACCCAGAATGGGTAAGGATTCAGCATGCGGATGAAACTATTTATATTCGGGTGGAAATTGTGGTATTTATTTTATTTCCATTTGACGAGCACAGGAGAGGAAGGGGAAAGAGGAAAGCCAGGACAAGCCGCAACAGGCAGGGCACAATGTCCTCCTCAGAGAATGCATGCTTAAATCATTACCCTATGAAGGGGAAACCACAACAAGGACACAATGCATGTTATCACAATAAAAAAAATATTAAATGGACGAAAAGATGGATAATGGAAGACATGAACAAATGAGAGAGATTGCTCAAGGCTGTGGTATGTGGATTAGAGGTTGACACGGGACAGGACTCCTGCAGGTCTTGTGGGTCCCGCGGGATTCCAGCAGGAATGGGAGTGAAGTTCTAGAGTCAAGTTCGAGACAAGACAGGACAGTAGAGGTTAACATGGGAGTGAATATTCATTCCTGTCCCGTCTTGTCAAATTGTTTCCCGTACTTGCCTGATCCCGCAACAGTTCCTTAGCCTGGAACAGTTCCATAACCTAGAACTTTCCTGTCCCATTCTGATAAAAATCACTCCCGTCCCTTCCAGTGCTCATTTTTACACACAAAAATCAAAAACAACTTCCTCCCAGTTGCTAATCTTTCTGTCCCCACTCTGCGGCACAATCGCATTAGTGGAAACCAATACTGTTCTTAGGGCAAACTTTGCTGTACCCAGATATATTTGAGTTACGTCAGGGACAATTTTAGCTAACCCTAACCCTTTTCCTAACCTTAACCTAATTCTCCTAACCTACCACGCTAATTTTCCCAAATCTCGTAATTATCCTATCTGCTACGAAAAGCCACTTCCGCTAGCTATATCCGGCAGATATGCCCTGAGAACTAATTCCACTACTGCATTACAGCCGCTCTGCTTGTGAGTAGCCATAGAAACTTCTTAGTTTGCTGCTGCTCAGCGCTCAGTTGCCTGAACAGAGGTGATTTTGGCAATGAAGGCAGCCCTTGTACTTACCCAGAGTTGGCTTGAATATTCACTCCTGTGTCAACCTCTAATGTGGATTGACCAGGTTTTTGAAAACTTAAATTAATTGACTTGCTTCACGTTCTTGCTGATCGATCGACTCTATACTGCCTGTCACGATAATGTCCCAAATGGTATAGACGGGTTAGCTGACAACTTCACGAAAATGGATGTTCAAGATAGCTAGCAACAATGACAAGAAGCTGCAATGTGGGGAATCATTTGTGGCTCGTTTCAGCTCGTTGTATCTTGTTATTGGTACCATGTTTTGAGGTGTTTTGATTCGACATGTTTATGCTAATATGGCTAAAATTCAAAAGATAGCTAACCAAAAAATCAAATCAAATTTTATTTGTCACATACACATGGTTAGCAGATGTTAATGCGAGTGTAGCGAAATGCTTGTGCTTCTAGTTCCGACAATGCAGTAATAACCAACGAGTAATCTAACCTAACAATTCCACAACTACTACCTTATACACACAAGTGTAAAGGGATAAAGAGTATGTACATAAAGATATATGAATGAGTGATGGTACGGAACGGCATAGGCAAGATGCAGTAGATGGTATCGAGTACAGTATATACATATGAGATGAGTAATGTAGGGTATGTAAACATAAAAGTGCATAGTTTAAAGTGGCTAGTGATACATGTATTACATAAAGATGGCAAGATGCAGTAGATGATATAGAGTACAGTATATACTGTACATATACATTATATTAAGTGGCATTGTTTAAAGTGGCTAGTGATACATTTTTGATCAATTTCAATCCATTTCCATTATTAAAGTGAGCTGGAGTTGAGTCAGTATGTTGGCAGCAGCCACTCGATGTTAGTGGTGGCTGTTTAACAGTCTTATGGCCTTGAGATAGAAGCTGTTTTTCAGTCTCTCGGTCCCTGCTTTGATGCACCTGTACTGACCTCGCCTTCTGGATGATAGCGGGATGAACAGGCAGTGGCTCGGGTGGTTGTTGTCCTTGATAATCTTTATGGCCTTCCTGTGACATCGGGTGGTGTAGGTGTCCTGGAGGGCAGGTAGTTTGCCCCCAGTGATGCGTTGTGCAGACCTCACTAGCCTCTGGAGAGCCTTACGGTTGTGGGCGGAGCAGTTGCCGTACCAGGCGGTGATACAGCCCGACAGGATGCTCTCGATTGTGCATCTGTAGAAGTTTGTGAGTGCTTTTGGTGACTAGCCAAATTTCTTCAGCCTCCTGAGGTTGAAGAGGCGCTGCTGCGCCTTCTTCACAATGCCGTCTGTGTGGGTGGACCAATTCAGTTTGTCCGTGATGTGTACGCCGAGGAACTTAAAACTTACTACCCTCTCCACTACTGTCCCGTCGATGTGGATAGGGGGATGCTCCCTCTGCTGTTTCCTGAAGTTCACAATCATCTCCTTTGTTTTGTTGGCGTTGAGTGTGAGGTTATTTTCCTGACACCACACTCCGAGGGCCCTCACCTCCTCCCTGTAGGCCGCCTCGTCGTTGTTGGTAATCAAGCCTACCACTGTAGTGTCATCCGCAAACTTGATGATTGTGTTGGAGGCGTGCATTGCCACGCAGTCGTGGGTGAACAGGGAGTACAGGAGAGGGCTCAGAACGCACCCTTGTGGGTCCCCAGTGTTGAGGATCAGCGGGGTGGAGATGTTGTTACCTACCCTCACCACCTGGGGGCGGCCCGTCAGGAAGTCCAGTACCCAGTTGCACAGGGCGGGTTCGAGACCCAGGGTCTCGAGCTTAATGACGAGTTTGGAGGGTACTATGGTGTTAAATGCTGAGCTGTAGTCGATGAACAGCATTCTCACATAGGTATTCCTCTTGTCCAGATGGGTTAGGGCAGTGTGCAGTGTGGTTGTGATTGCGTCGTCTGTGGACCTATTGGGACGGTAAGCAAATTGGAGTGGTTCTAGGGTGTCAGGTAGGGTGGAGGTGATATGGTTCTTGACTAGTCTCTCCAAAGCACTTCATGATGACAGAAGTGAGTGCTACGGGGCGGTAGTAGTTTAGCTCAGTTTCCTTAGCTTTCTTGGGAACAGGAACAATGGTGGCCCTCTTGAAGCATGTGGGAACAGCAGACTGGTATAAGGATTGATTGAATATGTCCGTAAACACACCAGCCAGCTGGTCTGCGCATGCTCTGAGGACGCGGCTGGGGATGCCGTCTGGGCCTGCAGCCTTGCGAGGGTTAACACGTTTAAATGTTTTACTCACGTCGGCTGCAGTGAAGGAGAGTCCGCAGGTTTTGGTAGCGGGCCGTGTCAGTGGCACTGTATTGTCCTCAAAGCGAGCAAAGAAGTTAATTAGTCTGTCTGGGAGCAAGACATCCTGGTCCGCGACGCGGCTGGTTTTCTTTTTGTAATCCGTGATTGACTGTAGACCCTGTCACATACTTCTTGTGTCTGAGCCGTTGAATTGCAACTCTACTTTGTCTCTATACTGATGCTTAGCTTGTTTGATTGCCTTGCGGAGAAAATAGCTACACTGTTTGTATTTGGTCATGTTTCCGGTCACCTTGCCCCGGTTAAAAGCAGTCGTTCGCGCTTTCAGTTTCGTGCGAATGCTGCCATCAATCCACGGTTTCTGGTTTGGGAATGTTTTTATAGTTGCTGTGGGTACAACATCGCCGATGCACTTTCTAATGAACTCGCTCACCGAATCAGCGTTTTCGTCAATGGTGTTGTTGGACGCAATGCGGAACATATCCCAATCCACGTGATCAAAGCAGTCTTGAAGCGTGGAATCAGATTGGTCGGACCAGTGTTGAACAGACCTGAGCGCGGGAGCTTCTTGTTTTAGTTTCTGTCTGTAGGCTGGAAGCAACAAAATGGAGTCGTGGTCAGCTTTTCCGAAGGGAGGGCGGGGGAGGGCCTTATATGCGTCGCGGAAGTTAGAATAACAATGATCTAGGGTTTTACCAGCCCTGGTTGCGCGATCGATATGCTGATAGAATTTAGGGAGTCTTGTTTTCAGATTAGCCTTGTTAAAATCCCCAGCTAAAATGAATGCAGCCTCAGGATATGTGGTTTCCAGTTTACATAGAGTCAAATAAAGTTCGTTCAGGGCCATCAATGTGTCTGCTTGGGGGGGAATATATACGGCTGTGATTATAATCGAAGAGAATTCCCTTGGTAGATAATGCGGTCGACATTTGATTGCGAGGAATTCTAAGTCAGGTGAACAGAAGGACATTCCTGTATGTTGTTATGATCACACCACGTCTCGTTAATCATAAGGCATACCCCCCGCCCCTCTTCTTACCAGAAAGATGCTTGTTTCTGTCAGCGAGATGCGTGAAGAAACCAGCTGGCTGCACCGACTCCGATAGCGTCTCTCGAGTGAGCCATGTTTCCGTGAAGCAAAGAACGTTACAGTCTCTGATGTCTCTCTGGAATGTTACCCTTGCTCGGATTTCATCAACCTTGTTGTCAAGAGACTGGACATTGGCGAGTAGTATGCTAGGGAGTGGTGCGTGATGTGCCCGTCTCCGGAGCCTGACCAAAAGACCGCTTCGTTTGCCCCTTTTACGGCGACGTTGTTTAGGTTTGCCGGCTGGGATCAGATCCATTGTCCTGGGTGGAAGGCAAAACACAAGTTCCGCTTCGGGAAAGTCATATTCCTGGTCGTAATGATGGTGAGTTGACGTTGCTCTTATATTCAGTAGTTCCTCCCGACTGTATGTAATGAAACCTAAGATTACCTGGGGTACCAATGTAAGAAATAACACGTAAAAAAACAAAATACTGCATAGTTTCCTAGGAACGCGAAGCGAGGCGGCCATCTCTGTCGGCGCCGGAACAACTGTAACGATGTATGCCTCCCGATTGGTGCAGTGGTCTAAGGCATTGCATTGCAGTGCTGCATCGCAGCCGGCTGCGACTGGGAGACCCATGGGGCGGCGCACAATTGGCCCAGCGTCGTCTGGGTTAGGGGAGGGTTTGCCAGCTTGGATGTCCTTGTCCCACCACGCACTAACAACTCCTGTGGCGGGCCGGGCGCAGTGTACGCTGACACGGTTGCCAGGTGTACGGTGTTTCCTCTGACACATTGGTGCGGCTGGCTTCTGGGTTAAGTGGGCATTGTGTCAAGAAGCAGTGCGGCTTGGTTGGGTTGTGTTTCAGAGCACGCACGGCGCTCGGCCTTCGCCTCTCCCGAGTCCGTACGGGAGTTGCAGCGATGAGACAAGACTATAACTACCAACTGGACACCATGAAATTGGGGGGAAAAAAGGGGTAACAAAAAATAATAACTGTAACGATGTATTTGAGAGACAGCAAGTTCTCTTTGTGCAAATGTATTTATATTTTCAATAAAGATTTGGAAAGGAAATATAGTTGACATGTTGTCAACAATCCTTTGATTCTAAGCCAACCTCGCCTGTTGTGCTCCACGCTTGCACACACATCAGTTTTGTTGCTAAACAACATACCTTTCTATAGTCATATTTGGTAGGAAGTTAACAGAAGAAAACACTCTGGAAATTAGTAAAACTGGAAGGTACCATCTGTCCAATAAGAAACACTTTGTTTTATTTTCATTTACACTTAGCTTGCTCAGTCAATGATAATACTTGATAATACGTATTTTCTTTTCGTAGTACCAGTGAATTTAACTGCTTGCCATATGAAATAAAGAAAGCTAAAATACTTCCATATTCCTCAGGCAGCCACACAGATGTGTTATGCATTCAACCTCCTGTCCTTCCCCAGCACTTCAGTTAAAACCATAGATTTGTCTTTAGTCTGGTTATTTAATCTCATTGCATGTTATTTCTTTTGAAAATATGGGGTAGGGGTGGGAATCAATTGCTGCTATGGAAATGGGGTACACACACGAAACTGGAAGTGATGGTGGTGCGGTTCAGTTCCCATTGGCTGAGGCCAGGGCAGTGCAGCGTGGGCCGTGGGGGGAAAGGTAATGTCATGAACAGCTGCCCCAGCTGGATAATCGGTCCGTCCCCTTAAAGCGTCAGCAGACCGCATACGGAAAACAGGAAGTCTTTTCCACAGCTCTCCTCAGACTTCATATCAATGTGCTCAAAATGAGATGATGAGGTCTTATATAAAATATTACATAAAAACAACATTGCTTGAACTTTGGACCATTTGTTGTTTATCTTTGGTATTTCGTGCATTAGTCCTCTTTTATTCACCTATTTGCAACCGAATTCTGAACCCTGAATGTTTATCAGATATATTTCCCAAATCACCGGCATCCCTATAATCGCTCCCGAGGGAGACAGTCTGAAAATAGAAGCAGAAAAACATTATAATGTGCATCACACTATCCGTCCGCTGTGGTGGCTTTAGAAACATAATAATATCCATGGGTCCTTATGCCATGTCTATTTGCATGACACCCATAGCAATTCAAGTTCCCTGTTTGGTTACCCCATGTTTAATCATCTTTAGGGTTCGACTCAATCCGCAATCGTGGAAGATGCATGTTATAGTGTGATTGAAATTTAAAGGCATTGCTCCCACATTCGCAGACTGCATTCACGGTAAACACTGCATATGTCGGCTCATTCGGAAATTACCTTTACATTTAAATCGCGCTACACCACGGATCTTCCACGATACAGATTGAATCAGCTCCTTACTTCCTCCCTTCCTTGAATAATCACTGTTTTGACATGACTAGATTGGGGTAAAATAGCTTTCCATTGCAAGGCTTTCACCAATTATGTCTTGTCAGATTAGTGACTTTAAAGAGGCGATGAAGGAAGGATGCACTTGAAGTGTATTCGAACAAGGCCTAGTTCAGGATTGTTCATAGTCCTATGTGGATCAAAAATGAACAATGGCTGTGTATTCCTGAGGTGTATTCACCATGAACCAAATGGAAGCAAACAGGCCGAAACTGGGAGGGACTAACCTGGGCTTATCCAATAAGAATTGTTTGTTTCCGTTGCAGAAGCATCACTGTAACTCATGAGAATTAGAGCCACGTAATAGCACAGGAGTGACTGAAGTTGCTCAAGACCACCACATTTTGGGTTATGATCAGAGGGATTATGTTTAAAACAGCAGTATACAGCACTTTATTGATAATTTCATTGCACACAGATATTAAGAGCTATTTGAATGAGGAATTGTAAGCACTGTCAATATAATGCTGGGAATGATAAAAATAAAAAAAACACTGGAAAGCCCGTTAATTACTATGTAAATACATAGTAACAAAAACAAAATATGTAGTAACCATTTAGTCTTAAACTTACTTACTAGTAATCAAGCAAGCAAGCACTATATACTTAATTAGTAAATAAAAAAGTACATTTGTTTTATTATAGGTAAATACAAGTAAGTAAAAAGGTAGGTATAACTAAGTAACAACTAATAACTACAGTATGTAAATACCTAGTCACACCACTATTTCAATATAATATATAAGAAACACCAAGGAACACAGTCACAAAATGTAATTATATACTAACACATTTTAGTCCTAAAGGTAAGTACAAGTAAGAACCAGCTTAATCCTATGGGAATACATAGTCATGCCAGTCTCTTTCAAAGAAATACCTAAGAAATACCAATAAACATACATGGTAATTTATCATTTATTACCACGTAATTACCCAAAAAATACCTTCCAAGTCACCCTCGTGTTTATATTATCTCCAGTTATTTCGATGTACTTTACCTTTACCTACCATGTATGTTCGTAGCTTAGTGTGGCTGAAGATGACGTGTTACCGATGGCGTCTTTCAAAACTTACCCAAATCAAAAACCGTGGGTTGATGGCAGCCTTGTCGGGAAACTGAACGAGACAGATGCTGCTTATAACACGGCAAGTTGACCGGAGACAATTTTATGGTTAAACAGTACAAATGCAATCTATTCAGATCCATCAAGATGGCGAAACCCAAGTACAGGGACAAAATGGAGGAGCAATTCAGCGGGTCGGATATGAGGCGTATGTGGCAGGGGCCAGTGGTGAAAAAGGTACCCAATTGTCATACTTGAGTAAATTAAAAAATATCTTAGTAGAAAATGACTCAAGTAAAAGTCACCCAGTAAAATAATACTTGAGTAAAAGTCTAAAGGTATTTGGTTTTAAATATTCTTATGTATCAAAAGTAAAAGTTAAACTATAAATTACTTCAAATTCCTTTTGTTAAGCAAGTCAGATGGCACCATAAAATATTTTATTTTCTGATAGCCAGAGGCACACTCCAACACTCAGACATCATTTATAAATGAATGATGTTCTCTTGATAAGTGTGTGAATTGGACAATTTTCCTGTCTTGCTAAGCATTCAACATGTAACGAGTACTTTTGGGTGTCAGGAAAAATGTATGGAGTAAAAGGTACATTATTTTCTTTAGGAATTTAGTGAAGTGAAAATAAAAGTTGTCAAAAATATTAATAATAAAGTCATGTACAGATACCCAAAAAAACTGACCAGGGTGCCAGTGTTGGAACTCAGCGATGAGACCTGGGTCCAGGATGTCTCTAGCGGGGACCCAGCACCTCTCCTCTGGGCCACAACCCTCCCAGTCAACCAAGTACTGGAATCCCCTGCCCCATGGTCAAACCATCAGGAGGCGCATCATCGTGTACGCCGGTTGGCCGTCGATGATACGGGGAAGAGGGGTGGGCCTAGAAACAGGAGACAAAGGGCTGTGAGACAGGTTTAATCCTAGACATATGAAAAGTGGGATGCATACGGAGGGTATGGGGTAACAGAAGACGAACAGCAGAGGGGCTAATAATCTTGGAGATGCGGAAAGGGCCGATAAAATGAGGGGAAAGTTTGTGAGACTCCACCCGGAGGGGCAGGTCTCGAGTGGACAGCCATACCCGCTGCCTGAGACGATACCGGGGAGTTGGGGTTCGGTGATGGTCCGCTTGTCGTCGATACCTGCAGGTGGTCTTGAGAAGAGCTGACCGGTCTCTCTTCCAGGTACGGCGACAGCGGCGGATAAACATCTGGGCTGAGAGTATGCCGACCTCTTCGAGAGGCGAGAGCCCAGTGGCAGAGCAGGGGAGGATGTTGCGGGCGTATTCAACCCACACGAGTTGCTGGCTCCAGGTGGTGGGGTTGGTGGAGACAAGGCAGCGAAGAGTCGTCTCAAGGTCTTGATTGGCTCGCTGACTGGCCGTTGGACTGAGGGTGGAACCCAGAGGACAGGCTGGCCGATGACACAATGAGCATGCAGAATGCCTTCCAGGAACGGGACGAGAACTGAGGAATCTGGTTGGAGACCATGTCCACCGGGAGTCCATGGATCCGGAGGACGTGTTGTACCATGAGCTGGGCCGTCTCTTTGGCAGAGGGTAGCTTGGGGAGGGGAATGAAGTGGGCGGCTTTGGAAAACCGGTCCACCACTGTCAGGATAGCGGTGTTGCCATCAGACGGGGGAAGACCCTTGATGAAGTCCAGGGATATGTGAGACCAGGGACGGTGAGGGACAGGCAGAGGTTGAAGGAGACCAGCCGGAGCTTGCAGAGGAGTCTTGTTCTGCACACAGACCGTGCAGGCGGCGATGAACGCAGAGACGTCCGGGACCATGGTCAGACACCAAAAACATTGCCGCACAAAGGCCAGGGTTTGACGGTAGCCCGGGTGGAAGGCATGCCTGGAGGAGTGGGCCCAGTCCAGGACCGAGGAGCGGACAGCGTTAGGAACAAACATCCGATATCTGGGCCCCCCTGGGGTTCGGCTGGGAACACAGTGCCTCACGGACCTGCTTCCCTATTTCCCAGCTGAGTGCCATCATCAGGCACGAGGTGGGAAGGATGGTCTTGGGGTGCGAGAGTGTAGCCACGGGGCTATAGTGGCATGTGGCATCACGGTCGATAGGAGAGGGAGAAGTTCACTTCTCTAGGCTAGGTGGGACGGTAGCGTCCAGTGAAAGTGCAGGGCACCAAATTCAAACTACAGAATTGTAAATATTTAACATTCTTGAAAATACACATGCAATATGTCAAAATAAAGCTTAACTTCTTGTTAATCCAGCCGCGGTGTCAGATTTTAAAAAGGCTTTAAGGCGAAAGCAAACCATGCGATTATCTGAGGACAGCACCCCACCATACAAATGCATAACAATCATTTTCAACCAGGCAGGTGGCGATACAAAAGTCAGAAATAACAATATAATTCATGCCTTACCTTTGAAGATCTTCTTCTGTTGGCAGTCCAATATGTCCCAGAAACATCACATATGGTCCTTTTGTTCGATAAACTCCTTTTTTATATCCCCAAAATGTCCATTTATTTGGCGCGTTTGATTCAGAAAAACACTGGTTTCAACTCGCCCAACATGACTACAAATGATCTAATAAGTTACCTGTAAACTTTATCCAAACAACTGTCCTAATCCATCCTTAGGTATTCTAAAACGTAAATAATTGATCAAATTTAAGATGGAATATACTGTGTTCAATAGCGGATAAAATCAAAGTGGAGCGAGCTACAGGTCGCGCGCCCCAAACAAAAGAGTCCACTTGGCTTGACACTCATTCTGAATAGCCATACTTCTTCATTTCTCAAAGGAAAAACATCAACCAATTTCTAAAGACTGTTGACATCTAGTGGAAGCCACAGGAACTGCAACCAGGTGCCTCTTAAATCTAGTTTACCCTAGAAAACCAATTGAAAACAGTGAACTCATCATTTTTTCCCCCTGGATGGTTTGTCCTTGGGGTTTCGCCTGTCAAATAAGTTTGGTTATACTCACAGACATCATGTTAACGGTTTTAGAAACTGTAGAGTGTTTTCTATCCAAATCTACCAATTATATGCATATCCTAGCTTCTGGGCCTGAGTAGATGGCAGTTTACTTTGGGCACGCTTTTCATCTGGACGTCAAAATACCACCCCCTATCCCAAAGAAGTTAAACAGGGTGAAAAGCAGTGCCCACCTAGCTTGCCTGGAATTGAGACACTTGTGATCTGTCCACACAATGAACGGATGTTCCGCCTCCTCCAACCAGTGTCTCCACTCCTCCAACGCCATCTTCACCACGAGAAGCTCACGATTTCCCACATCGTAATTCCTCTCTGTGGCATTGAGGCGATGGGAGAAAAAGTCGCAGGGATGTAACTTGAGGTCCAGGGCAGAATGCTGGGACAGGACAGCCCCCACTCCGACATCCGAAGCATCAGCCTCCCCACGAACTAACAGGACGGGTCAAGATGAACCAATATGGGAGCTGTGGTGAAGCGGTGTTTGAGTTCCTGGAATGCCCGGTCAGCAACTGGGGACCTCGTGAATGGAACCTTGGGAGAGGTTAGTGCAGACAGGGGGGAAGCCAGGGTGCTGTAGCCCCAGATAAAGCGGGGATAAAAGTTGGAAAATCCCAGGAAACGTTGCAGCTGTACTCTGGACGTAGGCTGGGGCTAATCCACCACCGCTCTCTCCTTCCCGGGATCCATCTGTACATACCCTTCAGCAATGATGTAACCAAGGAAGGGGATGGTGGAGCGATGGAATTCACATTTCTCCGCTTTCATGAAAAGCTGGTTCTCCAGGAGGCGCTGGAGGACCTGTTGGATCTGGAGCACGTGTTCTTGGGCTGAGTGGGAGAAAACGAGGATGTTGTAGACGAAGATGAACCGGTTCACCATGTCGTGGAGAACGTCATTGACCAGGGCCTGGAACACTGCTGGGGCGTTGGTAAGGCTAAACGGCATGACCAGATATTCGTAGTGACCGCTGGCCATGGTGAAGGCAGTCTTCCACTCGTCCTCCTCCCGTATCCACACCAGGTTGTAGGCATTCCGCAAATCCAACTTGGAGAAAAAGGTGGCCCCCTGGAGTGGCTCGAAGGCTGAGGCGATGAGTGGTAGTGGGTAGCGGATCTTAACCGTGATGTTATTGAGGCCCCGATAGTCAATGCACAAGTGCAGGGTTTTGTTCTTCTTCTCCACAAAGAAGAAGCCTGCGCTGGCGGGGGAGGCAGAAGAACAGATACACCCTGCAGCTAGGGAGTCCTCGATGTAGGTCTCCATAGCCTTGGTCTCCGGACCCGGGGCTGTGTGGTGCCTGGGATAAGGTCGATCCCGCAGTCATAGGGTCGGTGCGGAAAAAGTGAAGTGGTCCGGGCCTTACTGAAATCCTCCCTGAGGTCCTGGTACTCCGCGGGAATGGCAGGGAGGTTGCACTGACTTAAGACAATTGGCGTGGCAGAATGGGCTCCAGCCCATGATGGCACCAGCGGTCCAGTCAAAAAGGGAATGGTGTAGCTGGAGCCAAGAGAATCCCAATACCACAGGAACCTGAGGAGACTTAATTACCATGAATTGGATAGCCTCACTGTGGTACCCTGACACTCGATGGTTGATGGGAGTGGTATTGTGGGAGACCCGACCTAGAGAGTGCCCATCCAGCGCTCTAACTTCTATGGGAATGGAGAGGGGCTGAGTGGGGATGGCTAGCTCGGACGCCAGGGTAGCGTCCATAAAATTCTCATCTGCCCCAGAGTCGATGAGTACCCGGAGAGATTTTGACTGGTTCCCCCACAGCAGGATGGCATGGAAAGGGGTGCGAGTAAGGGGAGAGGAAAAGTGCTCCCCGTATGGCCCACCAAAGTACTCACCCCTACTGGTGAGCCTGGTCTTCTAGTGGACAGGAGGACACAAATGACCAGCAGTCCCGCAATACAGGCACCTCTACAAGTGAAGCCGGTGTAGATGTTCGGCTGGGGACAGTCTAGCTCTGCCTAGTTGCATCGGCTGAGGAAGAGGTGATTCTGCAGACTTCGGAGACTCTCGGGGGAACTCTGGTAGCCTCGAGTCCTCTCGGCAATGGAGATGTCGGGACATCCGGGATACTTTGGAGACGAGATGGATTTGTTTGGCGGGCGAGTGGAATCGGACCCCCTCTCCTTCCCGCGTTCCCGTAGCCACCCATAGATCCGGATGGTAAAGGCAATGAGTGAGTCGAGATCCATCTGTAGTTACCGGGCTGCTAGTTCGTCCATAACCTCCTCGATACTTTGTGCAGGAACGTGTCGAACAGCGATTCCGGGTTCCAGGCACTCTCAGCTGCCAACGTGCGAAAATCCACAGCATAGTCTGCCACATTGCGGGAGTCTTACCGAAGCTGGAGTAACTTCTAGGCAGTCTCTCTCCTGGACAATGGAGAATCAAAAACTACGCACTCCTCCAGACTGAAGCATACGTGCAACTGTTGTTCTCACATGGCCGAATCCCAGGTGAGAGCCCTCCCGGTACGAAATCTTTGAGCAGTCCGAGGGGAAGGAAGAGGGCTGCTGCTCGATGATGATAGAATACTGCCCGAGAAACGCCGTCAGTTTGGGAGGAGACAGATCAGGGTGTGATAAACGACCCTATGCACACAGCCAAGAAAACACAGGAGTGGCTTCGGGACAAGTCGCTGAATGTCCTTGAGTGGCCCAGCCAGAGCCCGGACTTGAACCCAATCTAACATCTCTGGAAAGACCTGAAAGTAGTGCAGCGACGCTCCCCATCCAACATGACAGAACTTGATAGGATCTGCAAAGAAGAATGGGAGAAACTCCCCAAATACAGGTGTGCCAAGCTTCTAACGTCATACCTAAG
The DNA here is from genome assembly GCF_045679555.1 of Salvelinus alpinus. Taxonomy (NCBI): domain Eukaryota; kingdom Metazoa; phylum Chordata; class Actinopteri; order Salmoniformes; family Salmonidae; genus Salvelinus; species Salvelinus alpinus. Next base: position 37,529,297 of record NC_092095.1, read on the forward strand.
AATGGCACCAGAGAGGATGATTGATGTTTTACGTGCTCCTAACCAACTGTGTAATTTGTTCGTTTTTTACGTTGTTTGTAACTTATTTTGTAACTTATTTTGTACATAATATTGCTGCTACCGTCTCTTATGACCGAAAATATCTTCTGGACATCAGAAGAGCGATTACTCACCATGAACTGGGAGAAGCTTTTTCCTTTAATGAGTCAGACGAGAAGGATATACTGCTTTCCCGGAAAAAGGCCCAAATCACCGTCATTTGAGTGAAGAGAAGACAGAGAAAAAGGGGGCGGAGGTCGGCCTGCCTTCTGAGAATTCGTAGGCAAGTGAGTAAACCTCCACTGCCATTAGAAAATAAATTGATGACCTACGAACAAGAAAACTACCAACGGGACATTAAAAACTGTAATATCTTATTTTTCACCTAGTCGTGGCTGAACGACGACATTAATAATATACAGCTGGCGGGTTTTACACTGTATCGGCAGGATAGAACAGCAGCCTCTGGTAAGACATGGGGTGTCAGTCTTTGTATTTTTGTAAATAACAGCATGATATGCATGATATCTAAGGAAGTCTCGAGGTTACGCTCGCCTGAGGTAGAGTACTGCAACAACATTTCCCCATGGGGACAATAAAGCAAGTAAGTACTGTATCTCATGATAAGCTGCATACCACACTATCTACCAAGAGAGTTTTCATCTGTATTTTCATAGCTGTCTACATACTACCACAGACCGATGCTGGCACTAAGACCGCACCCAATGAGCTGTATACCACCATAAGCAAACAGGAAAACGCTCATCCAGAGGCGCCACTCCTAGTGGCCAGGGACTTTAATGCAAGGGAAACTTAAATCCGTTTTACCAAATTTCTACAAGCATTTTAAATGTGCAACCAGAGGGGAAATAAACTCTAGACCACCTTTACTCCACACACAGAGACACGTAACAAGCTCTCGCTCACTCTCCATTTGGCAAATCTGACCATAATTCTATCCTCCTGATTCCTGCTTACAAACTCAAATTAAATCAGGAAGCACCAGTGACTCTGTCAATAAAAAAGTGGTCTGATGAAGCAGATGCTAAACTACAGGACAATTTTGCTAGCATAGACTGGAATATGTTCTGGGATTCTTCTGATGGTATTGAGGAGTAGCCCACATCGGTCACTGGCTTCATCAATAAGTGCATTTATGACGTCATTCCCCAAAGTAACTGTACGTACATACCCCAACCAGAAGCCATGAATTACAGGCAACATCCGCACTGAGCTAAAGTGTAGAGCTGCAGATTTCAAGGAGCTTATAAGAAATCCCACTATGCCCTCTAACGAACCATCAAACAGGCAAAGCATCAATACAGGACTTAGATCGAATCGTACTACACTGGCTCGGACACTCGTCGGGTGTGGCAGGGCTTGCAAATTATTACAGACTACAAAGGGAAGCACAGCCGAGAGCTGCACAGTGACACGAGTATACCAGACGAGCTAAATTACTTCTATGCTCGCTTCAAAACAAGAAACACTGAAACATGCATGAGAGAATCAGCTGTTCCGGATGACTGTGTAATCACTCTCTCCGCAGCGAGAGTAAGACCTTTAAACAGGTCAACATTCACAAGGCCGCAGGGCCAGTGTACTCCGAGCATGAGCTGACCAACTGGCAAGTGTCTTCACTGACATTTTCAACCTCTCCCTGTCTGAGTTTGTAATACCAACATGTTTCAAGTCTCTGTGCCTAACGACACTAAGGTAACCTGCCTAAATGACTACTGACCCGTAGCACTCACGTCTGTAGCCATGAAGTGCTTTGAAATGGCTCACTTCAACACCATTATCCCAGAAACCCTAGACCCAACCCAATTTTCTTACCGCCCTAACAGATCCACAGATGATGCAATCTCTATTGCACTCCACACTGCCCTTTCCCAACTGTACAAAAGGAACACCTATGTGAGAATGCTATTCATTGACTACAGTTCAGCATTTAACACCACAGTACCCTCAAAGCTCAGCTCATCACCAAGCGAAGGACCCTGGGACTAAACACATCTCTCTGCATATGGATCCTGGACTTCCTGACGGGCCGCCCCTAGAGGGTAAGGGTAGGTAACAACACATCCGCCACGCTGATCCTCAACACGGGGGCACCTCAGGGGTGCGTGCTCTGTCCCCTCCTGTACTCCCTGTTCACTCATGACTGCATGGCCAGGCACGACTCCAACACCATCATTACATTTGCCGATGACAAAACAGTGGTAGGCCTGATCACCGACAACGACGAGACAGTATATAGAAAGGAGGTCAGAGACCTGCCCATGTGGTGCCAGGACAACAACCTCTCCCTCAACATGATTAAGACTAAGGAGATGATTGTGGTCTACAGGAAAAGGAGGACCGAGCATGCCCCCATGCTCATCGACGGGCCTGTATTGGAGCAGGTTGAGAGCTTCAAGTTCCTTGGTGTCCACATCACCAACAAACTAACATGGTCCAAGCACAAGACAGTTGTGAAGAGGGCACGACTAAACCTTTTCCCCCTCAGGAGACTGAAAAGATTTGGCATGGGTGCTCATATCCTCAATGTTTTACAGCTGCACCATCGAGAGCATCCTGACTGGTGGCATCACTGCCTGGTATGGCAACTGCTCGGCCTCAGACAGCAAGGCACTACAGAGGGTAGTGCGTACGGCCCGGTACATCACTGGGGCCAAGCTTCCTGCCATCCAGGACCTCTATACCAGGTGGTGTCAGAGGAAGGCACTAACAATTGTCAAAAGACTCCAGCCTCATAGACTGTTCTCTCTGCTACCACATGGCAAGCGGTACTGGAGTGCCAAGTCTAGGTCCAAGAGGCTTCTAAACAGCTTCTACCCCCAAGCCATGAGACTCCTGAACATCTAATCAAATGGCTACCTGGACTATTTTCATTGCCCCCCCCCCTCCCCTCTTTTACACTGCAGCTATTCTGTTTATTATCTATGCATAGTCACTTTAATAACTCTACCTACATGTACATATTACCTCAATTACTTCGACTAACCGGTGCTCCCCACATTGACTCTGTACCGGTACCCCCTGTATATAACCTCGCTATTGTTATTTTACTGCTGCTTTTTAAGTATTTGTTACTTTTATTTATTTATTTTTTGTGGTATTTTTCTTAAAACTGCATTGTTGGTTAAGGGCTTGTAAGTAAGCATTTCACTGTAAGGCTGTTGTTTTCGGCGCATGTGACAAATACAATTTGATTTGATTTAAGGCTGTAATCGCTGCCAAAGATGCTTCAACAAAGCACTGAGTAAAGGGTCTGAATACTTATGTAAATCAAACATTTATTTATAATACATTTGCAAAAATATCTAAATGCCTGTTTTTGCTTTGTCATTATTGGATATTGTGTGTAGATTGATGAGGGAAAAAAACGATTTAATCCGTTTTAGAATAAGGCTGTAACGTAATGTGGAAAAAGTCAAGGGGTCTGAATACTTTCCGAATGGATTGTACAAGCGAATATATTGATAAAAGGCACCTTGTCCTAGAGAGATTTACACGGTTATCAAAATGTCACACCAGGGTAAGCCTATTCGAAACAGACATTATTTTAAGTGTTTCTAAAATCCCCTATGGGAAAAATAAATGGTGGAAAAACGATTGCAACCATTTCCCTGCATGACCGCTAGGTTTCATGGGTATTATGACTGATACAGTGGTACTCTATAGCCATTGGTTATATCCATCTAAAAGGACCCATGAGCATGTCATATTGGGAGCATGTCAAATTAGGTGTCAAATGAAAGATAAGACTCTATATATCTTTTTTTATTTATTAAGGCATATATAAATTTTTCAACAATCTTCCATCCTAAAATTAGGAATAAGCAAATGCTTTGATTTCTGGTCAAGCAGATGGAAAAGGGGTCTCAGACGACATATACCAGAAAAAGTCTTAAAAGGTATTAGAAATACATTAAAACACATTAATGTTGAAGTAAAGACCCCTACCAACTAATATCAACACTTATATTTCGTTTTGGAGAAATTAATTGCCTTGTGTAAGTTTAAGAAACATTTCCTTGTGCCTCGTAGTTCCGTTACCAAAAAACAACAAATCTTTAAGATATTTCTAATTTCTCCCTCATGAGGTGGAAGGATAATGAAAGTTCACAGATGTAACAAGTAAAGGCTTAAATATCAATAGTTACAGTGTATTTACAGATATCAAGTTTGTTTATGAATTATATAGTGATGAAACTCGTAATTCTGTGACCAAATCGGTAATGGTATTACTGAAAAACCCGAAATGGAATTATTGCAATTGAATTGTCTACAATGGGAAATCATAGTAGTCACACACCACAGTTGGATCACTTGTTACTATCCTCCCTTCAACTACCACACTGTTATGTTCACTGTTATGTTTTTTTCTCTTTCTGTCATTTGGTGGTCAGTTTGGACAACGCCTTCCTCTCACTCTTCCTCTCTCTGCCCCTGGCCGGAAACAATCTCAGAAGTCTATGTTTCACAAGTTCGGACAGCACAGTACAGTACATTAAAGAAAAGTACAATACAGTAATGTACAGCAAAGTAGGGTACAGTATAATGTACCGTACTAAACATATCTACTTTACTGTACTGTACTGTACTCTACTGTGCTGTGATGTCTAAACGTATGAAACAAAGACGTCTATGATTGGTTCAGATTTGGTCTGGTCCGCACCAACCAAATGTGATCTTGTTTGGGGTCAGAGTTCATTACCATTATAGCCCGTGTGTAGAATAATACCCAAATATGCCAAAGAAGGAGTTAGACAGTTCTACAGTTGTATACCTATTCAGGATGCATCACCATGAAGAGAATGATATTCATATGCATTTCGGTATAGTACAGATCAGGGACCCCATGATGTAATTCTGTTACCGTAATTCCTTTACCGCGTGTAAATTCTCTTCACCTACTGTAATTCACTAACAAAAATATATTTGAACTCAAGGTGTCATAGCTGACACGCCACTCTTGGAATCTTAATTCGGAGCAGATATTTAACAGAGCTTTTTGGTAAACGTGGTCACATAAAAAAAGCTGAGGGAGAATTTACTGTAATTCTGTTACAAAACTTTGCATCTGTACAGTTCTTCCAGTAAATGTGTTTTTGTGAAATTGTCTGTGTAAATTGTTTAAAACATAGAGTTTGTGCATAGAGTTGTATGGTTCGTTAAACTTTGATATCAACGGTTACTGTTTGGCAAAAATTTTTAAGGGAAAAATCGGATTCAAAGAGTAATTCCATTACTGTGGAACTAACCCATTACATGGAACATTGTAATCTGTAACATCCACTATATATCCATCACACCCAGGACAATGCAAACAAGATAGTTACATTTTTCATCCTTTTTAAGATTCAGATTCCTTTTTGCAACATTAGTTAGAAGGAAACGTGCGTTTTAAATATCATACGGATTTTTTGCTGATCAATCTTTTCATTTGAGTGGTTTGAACCATAAGAAATGTTTAATTGCAACAGCTAAGAGGCAAAACATAGCTAAATGGTCACAAGACAAATAGTCCTGTGAAATAACAACAATGTTCAGAACCATTTTATTTGTTTCTAATGAATGTCAGGTCAACAATTACAAATCACCTAGTTGGATCTCACTGGTTGATAATAATAATTTGTTACATTTGTAAAGCACATTTCATTACAATAATAATGTATAAGTTCATTAAAAGTATGCATCTCCAGCACAAATGTGCACTCGCTGAACATGGATCAACTCTGGATGTGATATAAAGGATTTAAGTGCAGTAATGAGTGATGACTGACCACAAATATAGCATTACGCGATATCCTCCCAAAGGCTGAAATGTTTTCCGTATTTCACTGGCCTGAGTGAAATGTCAGACCTACGGTAGAGTGTGTCATATTGATCAATCATGTGTGAATCACAAAGTGATGCCATTGAGCCCCAGGAGAGATGCAAATAAAATGCTAGCTGGCTATGGAAAGGGTGTGTACATACATCATTATGTCGTTATTGCTACATTTGTGGTTTCATTTTGCTCGCTGATGGTTATTCATGGTTTACAAAAGCAAAACCTTTGTATCACGGAAGTAACACAAAAAATCCTGCAGAGTGGTCCAAACAGGGCTTAGGTGGAAATCCCTGACATTTCTGGAAAACCTAGGAATTTTTGGGAAATTTACCAGCATTTTGCAACCCTAGGTGGAACATGAAGGTTTTCATTGGTTAACAGTTGTGCTCCATCCAGGGTGTTCAAATTGCTCATATACCAATTTCACCAGTGCTCTTTCTCAATTATTATTTTCCAGATTCTTTGCGTCCGCTCTCTTCACCTCCTTTATGTGGTGCTTATGTAGTTATCAGGAAAGAAGAATTGAGATAGAGCACAGTTCTCAATGCACTTCATTCTGGGCAACTGTCCCTGATGCCAGCAGCTGATTGATGACATCATCACTATAGGACAGACTCTCTCTGAGAACCTGCACAGTGTGTTGACCAATCACGGGAGGGGGCATCGGCTCCCTGCTCTCAAAGGTGCTGAATCGGACCGCTGGCCCTGTGGAAAAAGAGTAGATACAAATTGGTTACACTAAAAACAAACTACAACTTCCGACTTTTAGTGCAGCTTATAAATACTTCATAAAGCCTTCATAACACACTACATGTGTTACACATCTATAACCGTATGTCATGCTTTATAAACGGTTCATAAATGTGGCATAACTGTGTGACATAACCACCCATGTCAAATGTGACAACCCACTATGTCAAATATGACATAAGCCTGTGCTTTATAAAAGGTGGCATTGGCACCGCTTAATAAAGGCCTTATAAATCATATTACATTGAGGTTTCACAAAGCATTTATAACCATGCCATGCATCTTGGTAGAGCATTGCAATGCCAGGATAGTGGGTTTGATTCCCGGGACCATCCATGCATAATCATTTATTCACACATGACTGTAAGTCACTTTGGATAAAAGCGTCTGATAAATTATATATATTATATTACTCTAAAACATTTATAGGATGGCCTAACCTCTTTCCCTCTTGGGTGCATTGTCAATATTGGACCTGACCTTAACCTTCTCCGAAATGGTGTACTGCAGGATGACACATACTCTAAAGTGCAGTCATGCACATCAAAAAACGTTGGTACGGCCTTTTAAAATGTTGTTTTTTTTATCTCCGAAATTAGATTCTCTCGGTTTTGGATTTCCCCCATTCTTTCAGGTTCTCCCATTTTCTTCACACTTTTTTTTATAGAAAACAACCAAATGTCATTTTCTGTCTTCACAACAATGCTTAAACCACATCAGGGGATGACTTTTGAGGTTTGGTAAAAATCTAAGAAATTTCAATTTTTTTGTGTAGTTGGCCTTTAATTCAGTGAGCATGCCCTGCAATGTTGTTTGGTTAGCAGGTTTTCTGTAGAGCAGTAATTGCATGTGATGATTATTTATTCCATAAACAGTGATTTGCATTGTGGCCACCTATGGAATGGGTGGAGTAAAAAGCCAGCAACACTTCGTATTATTCAGAGCCCCATGAAATGACACCATATTTACAATCTACAGACCCTACGGAGTATTCTCTACAATACTTTTACTGCGGCACCCAGAATAGTACTTGCTCTAAGCCAATATCTATTCCATATAGTGATTCGCAATGGGGGCATTTATTTGACCTTGGAACATCTTAAAACCAACATTTAATGCAAATGTCACCTAAATATGAACAAATATGAATATTTGTTAATGTTTAGATAAATTGTTTCATATATATATCATGAATAAATACAGGTCATTGACACTTTTTTACTATTACGTGGGGAGACAGACCCAGCCAATTCGTTTTCCCCACAAAACACCTTAGATGATCCTGCAGGTGAAGAAGCCGGATGTGAAGTTCCTGGGCTGGCGTGGTTCCACAAGGGATTATATTGGCAAAGGTGAAATACATACGAATAGGGATGAAAACAAATTTGTGCACAAGATTAGAGAGAAATAAGCTTTTTGTGCATATGGCACATTTCTGGGATTTTTTAATTTCAGCTCATGAAACATGGGACCAATACTTTACATGTTGCGTTTATATTTTTGTTCAGTGTAGTTTGTAGTAGTTGAGTGAGTTAGATTACCTTTAGATTACATTGTAGCTACCTCAATTGTTATTTCAAATACTTTTGGTGACTTCACAGCAATTGCTAGCTAGCTAGCCTAAATGTAGCTAGCTAGCAGGCTCAGCTATATAAAAATCCCTCTAGATACAGCCACGTCTCATGGTCACATCATGAGATTTGTAAATTAAAGAGGAATATAATAATACGAATCAAATGAAGTTCCTGGCACAGCACAGAAATGCCTTATCCAGATGGTGTGATATAAGCATTTCTTAACAGACATGCTACCTTTCTTTGTTGTTATTTTATTTTTTATTTTATTTTTTTCTTTAAAATTTTACCCCCTTTTCTCCCCAATTTTCGTGGTATCCAATCGCTAGTAATTACTATCTTGTCTCATCGCTACAACTCCCGTACGGGCTCGGGAGAGACGAAGGTCGAAAGCCATGCGTCCTCCGAAGCACAACCCAACCAAGCCGCACTGCTTCTTAACACAGCGCTTCTCCAACCCGGAAGCCAGCCGCACCAATGTGTCGGAGGAAACACCGTGCACCTGGCCCCCTCGGTTAGCGCGCACTGCGCCCGGCCCGCCACAGGAGTCGCTGGAGCGCGATGAGACAAGGATATCCCTACCGGCCAAACCCTCCCTAACCCGGACGACGCTAGGCCAATTGAGTCTCTGGGCGCGAACCCAGAGACTCTGGTGGCGCAGCTAGCGCTGCGATGCAGTGCCCTAGACCACTGCGCCACCCGGGAGGCCTGTTGTTACTTTTAAGGTTGGAACCAACATGCAGTACCTCCAGCAGGCAGAGAGGCAAGAACCATTTGTCTTCCAGCTCGGGGTCAAGCTACACTATTCACAGCCCTTTGCAATGTTCAATGTAATTGCATTGCTGGACTTTGTGAAAGTTAATGTATTTGAATTGTTTTAAAAATGTACAAATACAAGGAAATGTATGTATGTTTAAAAATGTCTTTAATGTTTATTTGTTTTAGCTGTTAGTGATATATCCCTAAGTGTTAATACATTTGTGTTTACATCATTAAGCCTTTATGTACAGAATGTGTTATGAATGGCCAAATGTGTCTGACTTTATAGTACGTAGAGCGTCATATGATATAAGGCATTTATGTATGTGTTATGAATGACCATAGGTGGCTGACTTTATAGTAAGTACAGCGTCATATGATACAAGCCATTTATGTACTGTATGTGTTATAAATAACCAAAGGGGTCTGACTTAAAGTACAGTGTTTTGGGATATTTTTTAAATGTAATCTTTATTTAACCTTATTTACAATGATGGCCTACTAGGGAACAGTGTATTAACTGCCTTGTTCAGGGGCAGAATGACAGATTTTTACCTTGTCAGCTCGGGGATTCGATCCAGCAACCTTTCGGTTACTGGCCCAATGCTCTAACCACTATTCTACCTGCCGATATAGAGCCTTTATGGATGTCTTATGAAAAACCAAAGGTTCTCTCACTTCAAACTAAGAATTACAGGACACAACATGAAGTGTAAATAAACTGGTTATTAACGTTATGCTCATTTATGAAGGTGAAAGGTATTTAAATGGGTTGATGTACATGCAAAGCTTGTGTTTGTGTCAGAACCATGATGATTTGGAGTAGGCCAACCTAAGACTACCACACCTCTTCTGCTAGAGACCTGTGCTTGATATTACGGAAATATCACATTGACATAAATATTCAGACCCTTTACTCAGTACTTTGTTGAATCACCTTTGGCAGTGATTACAGCCTCAAGTCTTCTTGGTTATGACGCTATAAGCTTGTCTCACCTGTATTTGGGTAGTTTCTCCCATTCTTCTCTGCAGATCCTCTCAAGCTCTGTCAGGTTGGATGGGGAGCGTCGCTGCACAGCTATTTTCAGGTCTGTCCAGAGATGTTTTGGCTTCAAGTCCAGGCTCTGGCTGGGCCACTCAAGGACATTCAGAGATTTGTCCCGAAGCCACTCCTGCGTTGTCTTGGATGTGTGCTTAGGGTCGTTGTCCTGTTAGAAGGTGAATCTTTGCCCCAGTCTGAGGTCCTGAGTGCTCTGGAGCAGGTTTTCATCAAGGATCTCTCTGTACTTTGTTCCGTTCATCTTTCCCTCGATCCCAACTAGTCTCCGAGTCCGTGCCGCTGAAAAACATCCCCACAGCATGATGCTGCCACCACCATGCTTCACGTAGGGATGGTGCAAGGTTTCATCCAGATATGACGCTTAGCATTCAGGCCAAAGAGTTCAATGTTGGATTCATCAGACCAGAGAATCTTGTTTCTCACGGTCCGAGAGTCCTTTAGGTGCCTTTTGGCAAACTCCAAGTGGGGTGTCATGTGCCTTTTGCTGAGGAGTGGCTTCTGTCTGGCCACTCTACTACAAAGGCCTGATTGGTGGAGTGCTGCAGAGATGGTTGTCCTTCTGGAAGGTTCTCTCATCTCCAGAGTTCCTCTATGGAGCTCTGTCAGAGTGACCATCGGAATCTTGGTCACCTCCCTGACCAAGGCCCTTCTCCCCCGATTTCTCAGATTGGCCAGGCGGCCAGCTCAAGAAAGAGTCTTGGTGGTTCTAAACTTCTTCCATTTAAGAATGATGGAGGCCACAGTGTTCTTGGGGACCTTTAATGCTGCAGACATTTTTTGGTACCCTTCCCCAGATCTGTGCCTCGACACAATCCTGTCTCAGAGCACTACACACAATCCCCTCTACCTCATGGCTTGGTTTTTGCTCTGACATGCACTGTCAACTGTGGGGCCTTATGCAGTACAGACAGGTGTGTGCTTTTCCAAATCATGTCCAATCAATTGAATATACCACAGGTGGACTCCAATCAAGTTGAAGAAACACCTCAAGGATGATCAATGTCAAGTCTCATAGCAAAGGGTCTGAATACTTACGTAAATAAGGTATTTGGAGAAAAAAAAATTATACATTTGCAAAATTTCCTAAAAACCTGTTTTCACTTTGTCATTATAGGGTATTGTGTGTAGAATGATGAGGAAAAACTTTTATTTAATACATTTTAGAATAAGGCTGTAATGTCACAAACTGTGGAAAAAGTGAAGGGGTCTGAATACTTCCCGAATGCACTGTATATGCCTAATAAACGATTTATGAATGCTCTATAAAGCCCAGATGTAGTTAATAAAAAATGGGACCCAAGTTGGGGTTAACAAACCTGAGAATAGTACAATTTAAAAGATGTGGAATTAATGGAGTTGAGAATTGACCTGGATTCATTATCCTGGGGTTTCAGTGATAAGGCTTTCATCATGACAGACAGAGACACATAGATAACACAGATGAGACTGCTCTGATAGTTTCACCAAATTCATGCAGTGTTGGAACAAAGAGGGAAAGAGAAGTAAAGACACATATGTTAAGACACTTCCTATATTTCAACAAACCAGCGTAGATGATGCTAAAGATACCATTAATTTCCTCATCCAACTTCCTTTGCTCACTCGCATCCCTACTGTAAGTATTCACATCTTATTCCATATTTTGTTGTGTTACAGCCAGATTTCAAAATTGATTAAATATTAAAAAAATTCTGACCGATCTACACACAATGCCCCATAATGACAAAGTGAAAACATTGTTTTAGACATTTTTAGACCGTGGCGACCTGTCATTTTCTTGGGGGTTTGCCTGTGTCACATATCAGTTAGCAAAATATGTAAAACGAATATATCATTGAGTTAAAAAAGCCGCATACAAACATGGAGTTTTCACCTGTGTTCTGTCGTTTATGGGGTCACTGTCAAACGTAAGAGGAGACATGGAAAATTCTAGCCCTTCGGCTAGTGCCATAGAAGTGCCCATCCAAGAAGGCTCAAGGTCATTGGCCACAGATAAACTGACATCAAATCACGTTATATGTACAGTAGCTTTGATTGGACTGATACTTTCACAATCTTAGCTAGCAGTCATCATCATGGATCAAGTCAACAATCTACTGGCAAATCGTTTTTAATCCTTGTCATAAGAAGATAAATAAGTAAGAGAAATTATCTATAAAACGTATCGGTGCTCATCGGCTATTGGACATAAAAATGACACAACAAGTTGGAAATCACAAATTCAACGAGTGGCTTGGAAGGAATCAGTGCCAGTGGTTGTGTGGTCCCAAATCTGGGATTAAGGGGCTCTTTTCCAAGTAAAAAATGATACATTCAACATTGGCCATGCTGTCAATGAAGCAAGATTTGTGCCGCGCTCAAAACAAATGTTAAGTCGTAGGACCGCCGCGCCACCTTCCTGTTCAAGTGAGCCAAGCACAACAATGCGAGTCCAAAAAATGTATTGTATGCTGCTTCATAAATGATGTAATATGCCAGGGAGATATGTATACTGTAGCTAAGAAAGTAATACTATGTGTATGTTGTGTAGTAAGATGTTAGTAGCCCATGTGCCTCACCCTAATAATTTGGTCTATTTACCCCTCACCTACTGTTCTGACATTTCAACTGTAGCCTATAACCTGTTTTAGAGAAATGTAATCATCGAATATTGTAAGAGCTTTCATTGTCTGCTTATATGCCCCCTTTATTTATCCTACGGTTTTAACTTGGTGTACAGGGAGAGCACTGTCGCTGTACATTTCAAAAGTGCTAAACAAATAGTTTAGAACTAATGTTACGTCCGTCCTAGCTCGCTCACTGTCTTAATTGAAATTATGTATTGTCTCTTATCTGCTTGTCGTCCCTTTATGCCATAGTTTGTACATATCAACTGTCATTAGAAACCACATTTCTTTAAGCAAGTCAGCCATATCAACTGATTTTTATTTTTTATTAACTGTTTCGCTGGTTAACTGGTTGAATTAACTGTTTCGCTGCCAGACAAGGCTCTGCTGATAGCCAGGTATAGCAGTGGTAAGATGTTGGGACTGCTGTTGGGACAGTTTTATGTAGGCCCTAACAGTTAGTGGGCATATAGTGCAATTCATGTATTGTTTAGTGTTGTGTTGTGAGGTGGCTTTGCTGGCATGCATTACACTATTTAATTTTTTTGCCCCACCAAGATTGACATGCTAAAATCGCCACTGATTACAAGCATACCCATAACCTCATGTAGCCACCACTATGCTTAAAAATATGGAGAGTGGTACTCAGTAATGTATTTGCCCCAAACATAACACTTTGTTTTCAGGACAAAAAGTTAATTGCTTTGACACATTTTTGCAGTATTACTTTAGTGCATTGCTGCAAACCGGATGCTTGTTTTGGAATATTTGTATTCTGTACAGGCTTCCTTCTTTCCACTCAATTAGGTTAGTATTATGGGGTAACTACAAGGATGTTGATCCATCCTCAGTTTTTCATATCACAGCCATTAAACTCTGTAACTGTTTTAAAGTCACCATTGGCCTCATGGTAAAATCCCTGAGCAGTTTCCTTCCTCTTCAGCAACTGAGTAGTATCTTTGTAGTGACTGGGTGTATTGATACACCATCCAAAGTGTAATAATATCTTCACCATGCTCAAAGGGATATTCAATGTCTGTTTATTTTTTATTTACTGATAGGGGCCCTTCTTTGCGAGGCATTGGAAAACCTCCCTGAACTTATTTAGGCTTGCCATAACTAAGGGGCTGAATACTTATTGACTAAAGACATTTCCATAAAAAAAAAAAAAACATAATTCCTCTTTGACATTTTGTGGTATTGTGTGTAGGCCAGTGACAAAAAAGCTGTAAGGCTGTAACACAACAAAAAGTGGAAAAAGTCAATGGGTGTGAATAATTTCTGAAGGCACTCTAAATGCAGATCACAAGGTAAGAGCATGAGATGGATGACATTACCTTGCTCCAAATAGGCATTCTTTGATTAAACTGTCACATCTGCTCCTGCCACACCCCCTAGTGGGCATCTGGTGTCTTCCTCTCTCTCTCTCCCCCTCCCTTTCTGTTTGTGTGGTTGGACACAGGTGTGCTGGAGCCAGAGCGGATCCTCACCAGCTGCAACCCGTTCCATAATCAAGACCTCTACAAATACTCAGTCCTGCCACTTCCACTCTGCTGGATCGTAATCTCTGTTCAGTCAGTCATGCTTCTAGCTATTTGTTGATATTTAAGATCCTGTCTCCTGCTGTGCCTATTTCCTTGCCTGGCGCTGTTTCTCCTCTCACTGCAGTTTTGCCGCTCTGACTCTGGTTCCTGTCTCCTGTTCCACATCTTGCTACCCTGTTCTGGATTCAACTCATCACTCCCTTGGATTCCCCTCCGGACCTGTTTACCCTGTCCCAACCTAGCTCACTTTAACCTCCACCTCCACATCTGGTTTCCTACAACTCATCCAAGCTTCCCTGGATCTGCACTTCATCTCTCCCTGTGTTACAATAAATATCTTGGTTCATTCATCCCCACTTCCTAGTCTGAGTCTGCTCTTGGGTTCCCCTGTGCTGCTCCGCTTAACAGTACAATCCGGCTGAGATATGAACCCAGCAGACTCGAATACTCTCTACCAAATTCTCAATGGTCAAGGTGCCCTGCTCAATCAACATGACAATCCCAAAAAACCCTTCTGGAGACTATCAATGAGTTTTCACGGAACCTGTCTGTCCTAGAGAGTGATATCTTCGCCCAAAGCTCACAACCTGTTCCTACTCCCGAGCACTACGATGGAAATCTCGGAGCTTGCAGAGCTTTTCTAGTACAATGTTCACTAGTATTTGAGCAACAGCCCAGCTCTTATGCTAGTGAATGAGCCAAGATTTTGTTTTTGATTGGTTGCCTCTGTGGTGCAGCGATTTCCTGGGCCACTGCTGTGTGGGAGAGACTGTCACCCATTGGCTTCTCCTATAGCAGATTCACGGAGGAGATGAGGAAGGTCTTCGACCACCCGATCTGCGGAAAGGACGCCGCTAAACAACTCCTGTCCCTCCGTCAAGGCGCCCAGAGTGTTGCTGAAATGGCATGTGAGCTCCGCACCCTCGCCGCATAGAGCGGCTGAAATGAAGAGGCTCTTCAGGGAGCTATCCGGAACTCACTCACTGACCCTCAAGGTGAGTTGGTGTCCATGGAAGGAGACTGATCTTGCTGAACTCCTTTCTCTCACTATCCGCATTGACAACTGCCTCCGGGCGCGTCGGAGGGTAGGTAGGGTTGCAAGTTCCTTAACATCTGCTTCAGTGCCTTGCACTTCTCCTCCGACTGCATCCTTACCCCAGGCATGTTCTAAGCCTGGCCCCATGCAGCTCAGCCGGACCAGTCTATCTCCAGAGAAGAGGCAGCGGCGTGTCTATACTGTGGCCAGGTTGGCCACCTGGTCTCCACTTGTTCCCTGCGGCCAGTAAGAGGAGGCTCAGCCGTTATGGGGGAAATACTGTCGAGTCAAATCGCCAGCCCATCTTCCCCCAGACCCCTGTTTGAGGCCAACCTTGTGTGGCAGAACCAGGCTTTTCCTCTATCTGCTCTTATAGATTCAGGTGCCGACGAGCGCTTTCTGGACCGAGGTGTTAACCAGTTGGTCCTGGACACCATTCCACTTAACGCACCTCTCGATGCCAACGGTCTCAATGGTAAGCTTCTCTTCCGTGTCTGTGAGAAAACCGTTCCAGTCATCCTACGTCTCTCTGGTAATCACCAGGAAAATATCAGTTTCCACATAATCAACAGTCCCAACTCTCCCCTGGTTCTGGGTCATCCATGGTTAAAACAAAAAAAAAGACGCTCGGGGATTCATCTCAGCTGGCTCGGTCTGTGCCCGGAATAAAACATCCACCAAACCTACGTCCGGTCTGCTTCGCCCTCTTCCCATACCCAGTCGCCCCTGGTCACACATAGCTCTGGACTTCGTTACTGGCCTTCCTCCATCTAACAGTAACTCTGTTATCCTTACTATTATTGACCGATTTTCCAAAGTGGCTCACTTCATTCCCCTCCAAGCTTCCTTCCTCCAGGGAGACTACGGACCTACTGGTATCCCATGTGTTGCGGCTGCATGGCATCCCTATTGACATCGTTTCTGACAGGGGACCCCAGTTTACTTCCCAGGTATGGAAAGCCTTCTGCACAGCACTTGGTATTAAGGTTAGCCTTTCATCTGGATATCACCCCCAGACCAATGGCCAGACCGAGCGGGCCAATCAGGGGTTGGAGACGGCCCTACGCTGTAACTTCAGCTAACCCTTCCTCCTGGAGTGCCCAGTTACCCTGGGTGGAATATGCCCACAATACCCTCATCAACGCCTCATCAGGTATGTCACCCTTTGAGTGTTCCCTGGGTTACCAACCCCCCTTGTTCCCTGCCCTCAGTCCAGGACCACATGTGCCATTGTCATCGCACCTGGAGGAGGGCCCGGGCTGCTTTTCGTGCCTCCACCAGTACCCAATCTCAAGCTAACCATCGCCGTGCTTCAGCTCAAGTCCAAAGGGTATGGCTCTCGTCTAAGGACTTGCCCTTGAAAGTGGCTTCCAGAAAACTAGCGCCCCGATTCATTGGTCCATTTAAGATTGATCATGTCATTAACCCCTCTGCTGTGCATCTAAAACTCCCAAGCTCTCTCTAAATCCACCTCACCTTCCATGTGTCTTTAATTGCTCCAGTCTCCTGTCTCCCCCTGCAGCTGCTCCTCCAACCCCTCGGCTCATCGATGACCATCCTGCCTATACCGTCCGGCGGCTTTTGGATGTACGCCGTCGAGGTCACGGTTGCTAGTATTTTGGTGGACTGGGAGGGATACGGGCCTGAGGAGCGCTGCTGGGTGCCCTGTCACATTCTGGACCCATCCCTCCTACAAGATTTCCATTCCTCACACCCTGACAAGCCAGGTAGTGCGCCCGTAGGGAGGGGGTACTTGCACATCTGCTCCTGCCACACCCCCTAGTGGACATCCGGTGTCTCCTTAACCTGCAGTCACTCCTCCAGTACACTCTCTCTCCAACCACACACAAACAGAAAGGGAGGGGGAGACGGGTGTGCTGGAGCCAGAGCGGATCCTCACCAGCTGCAACCCGTTCCATAATCAAGACCTCTACAAATACTCAGTCCTGCCAATTCCACTCTGCCGGATCGTAATCGCTGATCAGTCAGTCATGCTTCTAGCTATTTGTTATGTAAGATCCTGTATCCCGCTATGTCTATTTCTTTGCCTGACACTGTTTCTCCTCCACACTGCAGTTTTGCCGCTCTGACTCTGGTTCCTGTCTCCTGTTCCACATCTCACCACCCTGCTACCCTGTTCTGGATTCAACTCATCACTCCCTTGGATTCCCCTCTAGACCGGTTTACCCTGTATCAACCCAGCTCAACCCAACCTCAGCCTCCACACCTGGTTTCCTACAACTCATCCAAGCTTCCCTGGATATGCACTTCATCTCTCCCTGTGTTACAATAAATATCTTGGTTCATTCATCCCCGTTTCCTGGTCTGAGTCTGCTCTTGGGTTCTCCTGTGCTGCTCCGCTTAACAAACTGATGAGTATCCTGTACAATCCCCCTCTTGGTCAAAATCTATGCCATGTATACAAAAGCTCTTCATTGACTATCAAACAAAGGTCCCTTGCTGTTTGACGAACGATATCCAACCCCAGAAGTTAAACAATTGTGGGTAATGCAACACAAGGACACCGACATTGCGGTAAAGAAACCCGAAAGCAGAGTTTTGGTATTCAGTAAAGTCTGTCATCTGGTATTTACACCACATATCAATAGCTGCACTTTTCAATGGGCTTTGGAGACTCACGGGGGATGTCAGAAAAAAAACAAGCCATTTGAGGATAAAGGGCCACATCTCCACGTCCTCAGAGGGATCTGATCATGGTCTGAACATTCTATAACCATTTCCTGATGCTTTCTATGATTGCATTTCTGTAGAGGACATACGTTTTCGACAGACTGGAAATAGTGATTTTTCAATTGGTGGGCGCTGCCATAAAATGTGTCGTTGCCCCACTGCTTTGATTCCAGTTTGTGATTTTTCTCTCTGGCACTGCGAGTAAATAAATCCGTTGATCTAATGACTGTTTGCTGGAACCATGACATACTGCGTTATGAGAGACAGTTTAGATGTAGACAATATTGAAAAATAAGAGCCATACAATGCTTTTCCAAATAAACCACAAGGGCAGGACTGAAACCAATGCCCCATATGACACCCAAATCTCTGTACCAACTTTTCAGACGGAAGGTTAACTACAAAACTGAGAGAACGCACCGAAAGGACTGAGGCTGTTTTCAATGAAAGACGAGGCCAGGCCGTAAAATGTGAGATCAGAATGAAAAGCAAAGATGGGAGGGAAAGAAAGGAGGGGAGAACAGGACCCTGAACATGGCTGTGTGCGTGTGTGAGGACACGTGCGGTTTCCCTCTGCCTTTCGATGCCTCAGCAGTTATGAACGATGCCCTCACCACATCCTCTATTTCCTCCCCCTCTCCTTCGATCCGATGGGCGGCCGCAAGGCCACATCTGCTTTCCCACACTGTTCCGTTATCGGAGGAAGATGCTCCTCGTAGTCTCACCACAAAAAGCTCTCTGTTCTGTTCGGGTCTTTCTATCCTTCCTTTTCTAGTCCTCCGTTGGGTTTTACAACAGACTGATTCTCTCTCCCTCTATCTAGAGTCTATCCCAACCTCTCTGCTTTCATTTCAATTGGAGATCAATTAATCAGTTGAAACACTCAAGTCCTCATCGCAAAGCAAAAGGATTAATCCCTCTATTGAAATATGCATGTACACACACACACACCCACCCACCCACATTCTGTGCCCAGCAGTTCCATAGTCGGTGCCAACTCATTACTGGCCTTGGCTCAGCTCCAGAGTATTGTAAATGGGATGGATCGGTCCGATGCAGACAGTCCCATTCAGGAAGAACCCGTTTGGGGGACACGGATGGAGAGAGACAGGGAGACTAAGCCAGTGAGACAGAGGGCAACGGGGCTTCCTGCCCTCCGGAGGAAAGAGCATGCCGCCGAGCCTGAGGTTTCAGTGCTCAGTGGCCCATGAGTCAGCCAACAGACCCACAGGAGATTTGTGGAAAACAGAGAATTCGATAAATACCTAAATAAGCGGTGAGTCAACACATACTGGAGCGAGCGCTCTGTATGGCCCATTCCTGATGGTACCCTGTGAAACGACAGAAGATTGAGATAAAGAATTTTAAAAAGACTGTCTGCCCAGTGGGTTGGCACAAATAGGGCCAAGAATGGGACAAAAGAGCGGTGCTCATGTCCAGACATACGCCCTTGAGGTTCTTGGTCCCTGCTGGTTGCGCGGGGTGGGAGCACATCCGGGACAAAGATGAAGTGAGAGGGGTTCAAACTCTGAAACAGTGCGTCAGAATCTGGTCTAGTGGTAGCGCTGCCAGCTCCGGACCACACATAACCCCTGACGACAGGGGTTTGAGACACGTCTCAGCCACTCTTCTACCTTTGCCCCCTCGCTACCATGTATCAAACACTTTTCTTTCAAATCTGTTTGATCAAGGAAAATAAAATATGTGGGAGGGAGGATCAGAATTTAGATCTTCTTTAAAGCAGTCAGATGAAGTAGGGCTATGAGAAGAGAATACATTCCGATGTATCGTGACAAAGTATTGCTCATTATATAAAAAAAAAACAGGACACTGTGTCCCTCTCTCCTCTCTCTTGCAATTGTTACTCTCTTTGGCTCTTATTCCAGTTTCAAAGAAAATGGTGGAGAGAGGAGTGGAGATGGGGGGGGGGGACTCATTCACAGCATGAAGCTCCACAGCAGAGCTGTCGGTTGAAGTACATCTTCATCCTCTGCGCTTTGAACCCACGCAACAAGTCGCCCCTTTTCAGTCTCTTTAATCAGCCTCCCTGGCTTCCCTTGAACGGTGTAATACATGTTTCATGGGCATTTCTCTTCTGAGAAATGGATACAGAGTGGTCTGGATGAAAAAGTCACATTTGTGATCTCACAGAAAACTTTTTCCCTCCCTGATTATTGCCATACAATTTTTAAAACACACCCCGACTGTATACATGCATGTACTTTATGTAGCCATGTGCGCGCGCGCACACACACACACACACACACACACACACACACACACACACACACACACACACACACACACACACACACACACACACACACACACACACACACACACACACACACACACACACGCACGTTTCATGACTTTGTTGCATCACGATTCCGCCATCCACCATAATAGAGTTTAAGAAAACAAAAATGTCTATTTCACAACGAATGCTTCATTGAGGGATCTACATCCAGCAGACAGTGACCTAAATGCTCTGTAAGATAAAATAGCCTGAGGAGGAAATGCAGCTTAAAGAACCTGGATGTCAGAGTTAAGAGGCCCGGTGGTTCCCTCAGCACCCAAGCAGCTCTTTGAGAGCGAGTGCTTCGGTCGGTTTGCAGTGGGGAGGAGATTGAGACGTTTCAGCCTGGGCAACTCACGCTGGGACCCTCCCATTAACATCAATAGCTGCCCTAGTGTACCAAATTGCAGACTGTTTGTAGATAACAAGAACCTTGTACTGTCATTCCTGTACCCCCTGGGGCCAGTGAGGTGCCCATTTCATCTGAAAACATGCTTGAGTTTGACACATTTTTTATCTATATTGTTGAATCAGTTGAACCCCTACCGCAACCCTGCTCTTCCTGTCTGTGCTAAATTCTTACCTCCGGGAATGAATAAGAGATGCCTTTTCTATTCAGGATTAAAAACACAGTAGAAAAAAAAAAAAAAACGCAGGGATTTGTGTACAGAGCTGGTGTAATAAGCGAGTTTTCCATTGTGACATATTATAATTAAGCAATAAGCCCCGAGGGGGTGTGGTATATTCTTATGCACGACGCAACGCTGATTGCCTAGATACAGCACAGCCATGTGGTATGTATGTGGACACCCCTTCAAATTAGTGGATTCGGCTATTTCAGCCACACCCGTTGCTGACTGATGTATAAAAGCGAGCACCCAGCCATGCAATCTCCATAGACAAACATTGGCAGTAGAATGGCCGGTACTGAAGAGCTCATTGACTTTCAACGTGGCACTGTCATAGGGTGCCACCTTTCTAACAAGTCAGTTAGTCAATTTTTTCCCCTGCTAGAGCTGCCCCGGTCAAACTGTAAGTGCTTTTACTGTGAAGTGGAAGCAACAACGGCTCAGCCGCAAAGTGGTAGGACACGAAAGCTCACAGAACGGACAGACGAGTGCTGAAGCGCATAGCGTCTGTCCTCGGTTGCAACAATTACTACCAAGTTCCAAACTGCCTTTGGAAGCGACGTCAGCACAAAAAACTGCTCGTCGTCGGGATCTTCATGAAATGGGTTTCTATGGCCGAGCAGCCCGCACAGAAGCCTAAGATCATCATCTGAAATGCCAACCGTCGGCTGGAGTGGTGTAAAGCTCGCCGCCATTGGTATTTGGAGCAGTGGAAACAGGTTCTGAAACGCGCTTCACCATCTGGCAGTCCGACGGACGGATCTGGGTTTGGCCAGGAGAACGCTACCTGCCCCAATGCATAGTGCCAACTGTAAAGTTTGGTAGAGGAGGAATAATAGTCTTGGGCTGTTTTTCATGGTTCGGGCTAGGCCCGTTAGTTCCAGTGAAGGGGAATGTTAATGCTACAGTATACAATGACATTTTCAACGATTCTCTGCTTCCAACTTTCTGGCACAAGTTTGGGGAAGGCCCTTTCCTGTTTCAGCATGACAATACCCCACGCACAAAGCGAGGTCCATATAGAAATGGTTTGTCCTGATTGGTACGGAAGAACTTGACACACCTGCACAGAGCCCTAACCTTAACCCCATTGAACTCCTTTGGAATTAATTGGAACCCCGACTGCGGGCCAGGCCTAATCACCCAAAATCAGTGACTGACCTCAATAATGCTCTTGTTGCTGAATGGAAGCAAGCAATGTTCCAACGTCTAGTGGTAAGCCTTCCCAGAAGAGTGGAGGCTGTTATAGCAGCAAAGGAGGGACCAACACCATATTAATGCCCATGATTTTGGAATGAGATGTTCGACGAGCAGGTGTCCACATACTTTTGGCCATGTAGTGTATATTGGTCATATACCACAAACCCCTGAGGTGCCTTATTGCTATTATAAAATGGTTAACATATTTAGAGCAGTAAAAATAAATGTTTTGTCATACCCATGGCATACGGTCTGATATACCGTGGCTGACAGCCAATCAGCATTCAGGGTTCAAACCAATCAGTTATAAAATAATATAAAATACACCGGTAATATACTGTATACAGTGCATTCGGAAAGTATTCAGACCCCTTGAATTTTTCCACTTGTTGTTACGTTACAGCCTTATCCTAAAATGGATGAAATAAAAAAATGTCCTCAATCTACACACAATACCCCATAATGACAAAGTGAAAACCGTTTTGTTTTTTTACATTTTGGAAATGTATATATAAAAAAAATGTAAATACCTGATTTACCAAAGCATTCAGACCCTTTAGTATGAGACTCAGGTGCCTCCTTGGACATGTTTTGGAAAGGCACACACCTGTTTATATAAGGTCCCACAGTTGACAAGTGCAAGTCAGAGCAAAAACCAAGCCAAGACAGAATTGTGTCGAGGCAAAGATCTGGGAAAGGGACCCAAAAAACGTCTGCAGCATTGAAAGTCCCTAATAACACAGTGGCCTCTATCGTTCTTAAATGGAAGAAGTTTGGAACCACCAAGACTCATCTTAGAGCAGGCCGCCCGGACAAACTGAGCAATCAGGGGAGGTGACCAAGAACCCCCTCCTTGGTCAGGGAGGTGACCAAGAACCCGATGGTCACTCTGACAGAGCTCCAGAGTTCCTCTGTGGAAATGGGAGTTTCAGAACTTTTCAGAAGGACAACCATCTCTGCAGAACTCCACCAATCAGACCTTTATGGTCGAGTTGCCAGACGGAAGCTACCCCTCAGTAAAAGGCACATGACAGGCCGCTTGGAATTTGCCAAAAGGCCCCTAAAGGACTTTCAGACCATGAGAAACAATATTCTCTGGTCTGATGAAACCAAGATTCAACACTTTGGCCTGAATGCCAAGCATCACATCTGGAGGAAACCTGGCGCCATCCCTATGGTGAAGGATGGTGGTGGCAACATCATGCTGTCGGGATGTTTTTGAGCGGCAGAGACTGAGAGACTAGTCAGGATCGAGGGAAAGATGAACGGAACAAAGTACAGAGAGATCCTTGATGAAAACCGCTCCAGAGCGCTCAGGACCACACACTGGGGGCGAACGTTCACCTTCCATCAGGACAACAATCCTAAACACACAGCCAAGACAACACAGGAGAGGCTTCAGGACAAGTTTATGAATGTCCTTGAGTGGCCCAGCCAGAGCCTGGATTTGAACCCAGTCTATCATCTCTGGAGAGACCTGAAAATAGCTGTGCAGCAATGCTCCCCAACCAACCTGACAGAGATTGAGAGGATCTGCAGAGAAGAATGGGAGAATCTCCCCAAATATCATAGCCAAGAAGACCCGAGGCTGTAACCGCTGCTTCAACAATGTACTGAGTAAAGGGTCTGAATACTTATGTAAATGTGATATTTCATTATTATTATTACAGTTTTTTATTTGTAATAAATGTGCATAAAGAAATTCTAAAAACTGTTTTTGCTTTGTCATTATAGTGTATTGTGTGTAGATTGATGAGGGACATTTATAAACATTTTTTTTTTAGAATGAGCCTGTAATGTAACAAAATGTGGAAAAAGTCAAGGGGTCTAAATACTTCCCGAATGCACTGTATATCATCATCTCCATCAATCTCCTTCAGTTGCATGGATGATCTGATTAATGACTGTTTCTAATGACAATCTCATTTTGAGCCTTTCTAATTTTGCTTCGATGAGGTTTAAGCGTGGTTCATTAAATGTGCGAGTTATCAAATAATGTATTCACAACCCGTGATGACTCGTATTCTTCAATGTCACCATAAATGCTTTGAAAAGCTTTATTAACAGAACTGTCAGATGTTGAGGGTGCTTCTAGGATGAGGTAAGCCTGCATTTAAAATAAGATAAAATAACTTTGGCATCTGCACTAGGAGACATTGACTTGGAGATACAATTCCATGAGAAACATTGGAGACTTAGAGACATATAATATTTATATATACTGAACAAAAATATAATATGTTTCATGAGCTGAAATAAAAGATACACACAAAAAGCTTATTTCTCTCAAATTTTGTGCACAAATTTGTTTACATCAACAACATTTCTTCTTTGCCAAGATAATCCATCCACCTGACAAGTGTGGCATGTCAAGAAGCTGATTTAACAACATGTTTATTACACAGGTGCACCTTGTGCTGGGGACAATAAAAGGCCACTCTAAAATGTGTAGTTTTGTCACACAACACATTGCCACATGTCTCAAGTTTTGAGGGAACGTGTAATTGGCATGGTGACTGCAATAATTCCCACCAGAGCTGTTGTCAGATCATTTAATGTTAATTTCTCTACCATAAGCCACCTCCAACATCATTTTGGCGAATTTGGCAGTACGTCCAACCGGATTCACAAGCGCAGACCAGGTGGAACCACAACAGCCCAGGACCTCTACATCCGGCTTCTTCACCTGCGGGATCGTCTGAGACCAGAAACCCAGACAGCTGATAAAACTGAAGAGTATTTCTGTCTGTAATAAAGCCCTTTTGTGGGGAAAAACAAATTGTGATTGGCTGGGCCTGGCTCCCAAGTGGGTGGTCCTATGCCCTCCCAGGCCCAGGTCCTGCCCCTCTGTCCAGTCATGTGACATCCATAGATTAGGCCCTAATGAATTTATTTCAATTGACTGATTTACTTAAATGAACTTTAACTCTGTAAAATCGTTGAAATAGTTGCAAGTTGCATTTATATTTTTGTTCAGTATATTATATCATAATGAAATACAAATGTCAATTGTTATGATGTACCACTACAGTTGTACGGAAACAACCACAAGTCAGCCACATATGTAAATCCCTGTGAACAGACTATGCATAACCACACTATTCTCTAGGCTATATCCTATTCCTCCCAATTCCAAAGGTCTATCTCCAATTTATCGGGGTGAACCTACCTACCCATGTATTTGTTTGATATGAGATGGAAAACACATTTCCCCAAAAGGGATACAATAAACATTGTAAGTCTAGAAATGTTATATCCACAACCGTTTCACTGAGAAAAGTATTTGGGCTCTCAATCTTTACCATAAAACTGCCTAGCCTTGTCAAGGTTGCAGTAAATGGAATATGTCTGACAATATTTATGAGGCCTATGATATTTTCCTTAAATACATGGGACATTCCATCTGATACAAGTTACATTAGATATAAACTAATATTAAGAAAACATGATGAATTCTGAATCATCTGCTGGATTTGAATTTTTATTTATTCAATTTTTATTTTATTGTGATAAAGGAACAGTAAATATTACAGGGGGGTTCTAAGCTATGAGGTGGTCACCTGAAATGCTTTTCAATTAACAGGTGTGCCTTGTTAAAAGTTAATTTGTGGAATGTCTTTCCTTCTTAATGCCTTTGAGCCAATCAGTTGTGTTGTGACAAGGTTGGGGTGGTATATAGAAGATAGCCCTATTTGGTAAAAGACCCAGTCCATATTATGGCAAGAACAGCTCAAATAAGCAAAGAGAAACAACAGTCAATCATCACTTTAAGACATGAAGGTCAGTCAATATGGAACATTTCAAGAACTTGAATGTTTCTTCAACAGCAGTCGCAAAAACCATCCAAGCGCTATGATGAAACTGCCTCTCATGAGGACCGCCACAGGAAAGGAAGACCCAGAGTTACCTCTGCTGCAGAGGATAAGTTCATTTGAGTTACCAGCCTCAGAAATTGAAGCCCAAATAAATGCTTCACAGAGTTCAAGTAACAGACACATCTCAACATCAACTGTTCAGACTGCATGAATCAGGCATTCATGGTCGATTGCTGCAAAGAAACCACTAGTAAAGGACACTAATAAGAAGAAGATACTTGTTTGGGTCAAGAAACATGAGCAATGGACATTAGACCAGTGGAAATCTATTCTTTGGTGTGATGAGTCCAAATT
This sequence comes from Salvelinus alpinus, assembly GCF_045679555.1. Classification (NCBI taxonomy): domain Eukaryota; kingdom Metazoa; phylum Chordata; class Actinopteri; order Salmoniformes; family Salmonidae; genus Salvelinus; species Salvelinus alpinus. The sequence continues at coordinate 37,555,495 of NC_092095.1, forward strand.
TGAGATGTTTGGTTCCAACCGCCGTGTCTTTGTGATATGCAGAGTAGGTGGACAGAGGACCTCCGCATGTGTGGTTCCCACTGTGAATCAGGGAGGAGGAGGTGTGATGGTGCTTTGCTGGTGACACTGTCAGTGATTTATTTAGAATTCAAGGCACACTTAACCAGCATGGGCACCACAGCATTCTGCAGCGATACGCTATCCCATCTGGATTGTGCTTAGTGGGACTATCATTTGTTTTTCAACAGGACAATGACCCAACACATCTCTAGGCTGTGTAAGGGCTATTTGACCAAGAAGGAGAGTGATGGATTGCTGTATCAGATGACCTGGCCTACGCAATCACCCAACCTCAACCCAATTGAGATGGTCTGGGATGAGTTGGACCACAGAGTGAAGGAAAAGTAGCTAACAAGTGCTCAGCATTTGTGGGAAATTCTTCAAGAATGTTGGAAAAGCATTCCAGGTGAAGCTGGTTGAGAGAATGCAAAGAGTGCGCAATGCCTTCATCAAGGCAAAAGGGTGGCTACTTTGAAGAATTTAAGATATAAAATATATACACTACCGTTCAAAAGTTTGGGGTCACTTAGACATTTCCTTGTTTTGGAAAGAAAGCACACTTTTTGTAAATTAAAATAACATCAAATTGATCAGAAATACAGTGTAGACATTGTTCATGATCTAAATGACTATTGTAGCTGGAAACGGCTGATTTTCTTATGGAATATCTACAGTACATAGGCGTACAGAGGCCCATTATCAGCAAACATCACTCCTGTGTTCCAATGGCACGTTGTGCTAGCTAATCCAAGTTTATAATTTTAGAAGGCTAATTGATCATTAGAAAACCCTTTTGCAATTATGCTAGCACAGCTGAAAACTGTGTGCTAATTAAAGAAGCAATAAAACTGGCCTTCTTTAGACAAGTTGAGTATCTGAAGCTTCAGCATTTGTGGGTTCGATTACAGGCTCAAAATGGCCATAAACAAAGAAATTTCTTCTGAAACTCGTCAGTCTATTATTGTTCTGAGAAATGAAGGCTATTCCATGCGAGAAATTGTCAAGAAACTGAAGATCTCGTACAACGCTGTGTACTTCTCCCTTCACAGAACAGCGCAAACTGGATCTAACCAGAATAGAAAGAGGAGTGGGAGGCCCCGGTGCACAACTGAGCAACTGAGCAAGAGGACAATGGGCAAAATAACACAGACACTGGACAGAGGAAGATTGGAAAAAAGTGTTATGGACAGAAATCTAAGTTTGAGATGTTCAGATCACAAAGAATAACATTCGTGAGACGCAATTTTTTTTTAAAGATGCTGGAGGAGTGCTTGACGTCATCTGTCAAGCATGGTGGAGGCAATGTGATGGTCTGTGGGTGCTTTGGTGGTGGTAAAATGGGAGATTTGTACAGGGTAAAAGGGATCTTGAAGAAGGAAGGCTATCACTCCATTTTGCAAGGTTATGCCATACCCTGTGGACGGCGCTTAATTGGAGCCCATTTCCTCCTACAACAGGACAGTGACCCAAAGCACAGCTCTAAACTATGAAATAACTATTTAGGGAAGAAGCAGTCAGCTGGTATTATGTCTATAATGGAGTGGCCAGTACAGTCACCGGATCTCAACCCTATTGAGCTGTTGTGGGAGCAGCAATCAAACTTGTGGGAGGTGCTTTAGGAATCATGGGGTGAAATCTCCAGATTACCTCAATAATTTGACAACTAGAATGCCAAAGGTCTGTAAGGCTGTAATTGCTGCAAATGGAGGATTCTTTGACAAAAGCAAAGTTTGAAGGACACAATTATTATTTAAATTAAAAATCATTATTCATAATATTGTCAACATCTTGACTATATTTCCTATTCATTTTGCAACTCATTTGATGTATGTTTCATGGAATACAAAGACATTTCTAAGTGACTGCAAACTTTTGAATGGTAGCACATTTTGATTTTGGTTACTTTTTTGGTTACTATGATTCCATATGTGTTATTTCATAGATTTACAATGTAGAAAATAGTTTAAAAAAAGAAAAACCCTTAAATGAGTGAGTAGATGTCCAACCATTTGACTGGTACTGTATATAAAATATATATACTGTATATATATTTGATAAAATACTAAATTTGGCCTATACTACTATAGACCAGAGTAACACATTCAAGTTATGAAGTGCTTGTCCTATATCTAGGAGATATAAGAAAGCTCAGGAAATGTAACCCCTTTTTTGGGTAGGCACACAACTATCTTCATACTTCCATACATGTTTTAATCCGGCACTGGTTACCTTAAGACGAGTCCCATGACACTTGTGGGGGTCGTAGAGCAAAATGAAAATGGTGTTCTTGAGAATAATCTCCCCTTTCCACAGTGGGGTCACATTAGTTTGTAGGCCAAACGGTTCGGACGCTACAAACAGAAGTTTGCACATCGGCGGTACCGACTTCAGATGGTTTGTACTGTTGGTCAAACCATTTGGACTCTACAAACATTTTCGTAAGAAGGTCCGATTTTCAGGATGTCTCATGGTCTGACAAACACCGCTCTAGCTCTGCCACCTTTCACCAGGAACAAACTGGTTGGCAACCAAGCATAGAGATTGACAGCTGGATAGACAGTGGACAGCTCGGAAAGAAGGTAACCAGGGCGGGGAGGGTCGGCAACCCAAACCGCTTCCTTCGTGAAGAGGAGACCCAAAACTAAGCTACAGATCGACACATGGAAACATACCCCCAGGGAAGCCCAATCTGACGGACCAAAGCTTAACGACACATGGAAACAGACAACCGACTATGAGCATGGAATGTGTGTGTGTGGAAAGGTCTGCAAGAATTCCAGATGAAATGTTTGGAGGGGGAAGTAGCAACACAACGCAACACAGCGACACAATGCTCCCGCACAGAGACACAGGAGGAGGAGCCAGGCCCGGAGTCACCACGTGTCGCAAATGTTTGAATCAAGTGGCCGCAAGCCTGCAAGTTGACAGTGTTTGACGAGAATGCAGACAAGGTGCTGGAAGCAACAGCAAAGGAAGACACTGACAGGAGGCTACAAACTATGGTGACAATGTTAGTTAGCCTAGCAGCGGAAAGGTTTGGGGCAGTGGAGCAGAGGCCTGCCAGAACGCTGTACACCACAGCTGCGAAAATCCACAGATCAGGGGCAACAACCACCCTTGGTAGAGCTACGGAGCATCCTGAGAAAGAAGCTCTTGACTCTATGTAGGGCTGAATGGCACAGAAGACAGCGGAAAGAAAGAGCCAGGAAGCAAACTGCCTTTATAGCCAATCACTTTGGCTTCACAAAGAAGCTACTAGGGCAGAAGCGCAGTGGGAACTTGGCTTGTTCCAAAGAGGAGATTGACCAGCACATCCAGAGCACGTTCATTGACCCCGACAATTAGTAGGAGTTGGCTCAGTGCAACATCTTAATAGACCTACCAGCACCAGTCACAGAGATCGACTACAGGGAGCCACTCCTGAAAGAAATACAGGACGTTGTGAAGTTGGCAAGGTATTGCTCAGCACCTAGACCAAGCGCTGAGTCCCATACAAGGTCTACAAGAACTGCTCTCTGTTACTCAAGTGGCTCTGGAACATCCTGAAGGTCATCTGGAGGAGAGCAAAGGTTGCACAGCAGTGTTTGGATCTCGAAGGAAGACGATTCCAAGAGAATCGACCAGTTCAGGATCATCTCCTTGCTAAGTGTCGAAGGGAAGATTTTCTTCAGCATTGTAGCGAGGCGGCTGGCATACTTCCTCTCTAAAAACGGCTACATCAACACATTGGTCCAAAAGGGAGGCATCCCAAAAGTACCTGGTGTCTGGGGCACACAGCGGTGGTGACCCAGCTCATCAGAGAAGCGCGAGAGAACAATGGTGATCTGGCAATTCTCTGGTTTGACCTTCTAACGCCTATGATTCGATCCCTCACAAGCTGGTGCAGACTATAATGACAAAACACAATGTCACAGACAAAGTGGCAGACCTCATCCTGGACTACTACGATAGGTTCAGCATGGGAGTCTTATCAGGGTCAGTAACAGCAGAGTGGCACAGACTGGAGTTGGGAATCATCACAGGCTGCACTATCTCTGTGATCCTGTTTGCCCTGGCAATGAACATGATAGTGAAGTCTGCTGAAAATGAGTGCCGGGGATCTCGTACCAAATCTGGGGTGCGACAATCACAAATCGGGGCCTTTATGGACGACCTGACAGTCACCACAGAGTCAGTGCCAGGAAGCAGGTGGATTCTGCAAGGGCTGGAAAAGCTGATTGGATGGGCGAGAATGAGCTTCAAGCAAACAAATTTGAGGTCGATGGTGTTGAAGAAGGGAAAGGTCGTGGACAGATTCCGCTTCATCATTGCAGCAACACTGATCCCAACCATCGGTGAAAAGCCATTGAAGAGCTTTGGCAAGGTTTTTAACAGCAGCCGGAAGGACACAACATCAATCTATGCCAGCTGTCAGGAGCTGGAGAGCTGGCTGAGAGCGGTTGACCGGTAAGGACAGCCCAGCAAGTTCAAGGTGTGGATGTATCAGCATGGCATCCTCCCGAGGATACTCTACAACGTCCCCATCTCCACTGTCGAGAACTTGGAGAGGAAGGTCAGAAGCTATCTTCGAAGGTGGCTGGGGTTGCCCGGGAGCCTGAACAGCATTGCCCTCTATGGGAACAGCAAAAGTTGAGGATGCCCCTGAAGTCCCTAAAAGAGGGGGTTCAAGGTGACTCGGGCACGGGCACGGGAAGTGATGCAATACAGGGAGTCAAGCGACCCAAAAGAGGTCCAAGGGGGGACAGTGAGCAGAGGAAGCTGGGCTGCAGGCTGAGTCTCGGGGAAGAGCTGGTCTGGGAATGTTCTCACCTACCCGATAAGACACTGCCAAGGGGAAGGAGAAATGCAGGCTGGTTCATGGGGAAGTGAGAGCAGCTGTGAAGAGGAGAGGTCGAGCAGAGCAGTGAGAATGAGACAGCAAGGAGCCTGGATGAGGTGGGATGTCACGCCCTGACCGTAGAGATCCTTTTTTGTCTCTATTTTGGTTGGTCAGGGCGTGAGTTTGGGTGGGCATTCTATGTCTGGTGTTCTATGTTGTCATTGTTTTGTATTTCTGTGTGTTTGGCCTGGTATGGTTCTCAATCAGAGGCAGCTGTCTATCGTTGTCTCTGATTGAGAATCATACTTAGGTAGCCTGTTCCCACCTGTGTTTGTGGGTGGTTGTTTTCTGTTTAGTGTATGTCACCTTGCAGAACTGTTTCGTTTATCGTTTTTGTTGTTTTGTTCTAGTATTCGTATTCATTAAAAGGAATTATGAATACTTACCACGCTGCACCTTGGTCTTCTCCTTCTCCTCTATACAACGATCGTTACATGGGAGCAAGCAGTGGACAGAAAAGTCTTGTGGTATTAAAGACCCGGGTTCGATCCTAGGCTGTGTCACAACCGTCCGTGACCGGGAGTTCCATAGGGTGGCCCAGCGTCGTCCGGGTTAGGGGAGGGTTTGGCCCGGGGGCGCTTTACTTTGCTCATCGTGCTGTAGCAACTCGTGGCAGGCCGGGTGCCTGCAGGCTGACTTCGGTCGTCAGTTGAACTGTGGTTCCTCCAACACATTAGTGCAGCTGGCTTCTGGGTTAAGCGGGTGGGTTTTAAGAAGCGTGGTTAGGCGGATCATGTTTCGGAGGTCGCACGACTCAACCTTCGCTCTTCCGAGCCCGTTGGGGAGTTGCAGCGATGAGACAAGATCGTAATTGGATCGCAATTAGATATCACAAAATTGGGGAGAAAAAGGCAGACCACACTGCATCAAGTTCATGATCCAGGATGGTGTATGATGTCCTACCCAGCCCATCGAACTGGTTCTGCTTCGGCAAAGTGGAGTCTCTTGCATGCCCGCTATGCTCCTAAGCTGCTGTCCTAAAGCTTTAGGAGGGGGCCGTTATCACTGGCACCATGACCAGGTTCTCAAGACCATCGCAGAAAACAACCTGCACAGGAGTTGGCAAGAGCAAGAGAGCTCGGCCCACCAGTCAGAAGATCACTTTCGCTTGAGCTGGAGAGCAGCCAGGCTCCAAATCCAAACCACCAGCAGGGATCCTAGCTACTGGTTAGGACATGCAGGTGACAGCAGACCTGGAGAAGCAGCTCAAGTTCCCGCAGCACATTATCAAGACAACCCTGAGAAAAGACATAACCCTGGTCCCAGAGTCCACAAAGACCATAATTATTCTGAAGTTCACAGTCCCTTGGGAAGATTGCCTTGAGGAAGAGTACAAGAGGAAGAGGGCCAAGTACGAGGGACTAGTCATAGCCTGCTGGAAGCAGGGTTGAAAGGCTAGGTGCATGCCTATTGAGGTAGGCTGCAGGAGTTTTTCTGGGCAATCCCTCTACAGAGTCTAAAGCACACTCTGTATCAATGGAGCGAAGAGGAGAGATATCAGCAACACCATCAAGGCAGACGTAAAAGCCTCAAGATGGATCTAGATCAAGAGAGGAGATCCATGGAGAGCAGCGTAATGCCACCTGGATACAAGTCGGGGTCTGATCAACCTTGGCTGGGTCGCCTGGGCGAGAGTGTCTGATCTTGTAAGTCCCGAAACACCCTATGATCCCAGGTTACATCACTGATGATGTGTCCAAGAGCATCAAGAAATGTATTCATGAAAACATTTTCTAAATCAATGACAAAAAAACAATTAAATCTATTTCAATCCCTCTTTATAACGCAACAAAATCTGAAAAAAAATCCAAAGGGAGTGAATATTTATTATACCAACTGTAGCATAATGACATGCATATTTTAGCCCCAAAATTTAATTACATGACTGAATCGTTTGCTAATTTTCAAGAATATTAATTTGGTTGAAGAATATAAGAAGGGACATCCCGTCAGTCCAGGATCAGCTGTGTCCATTTTAGTTGTGAACTTCAAAGGCACGCCGCTGGTCCAGCTAATAAGGATCCCCATGGGGAATGCCACACAATAAACAGTTCTGCACAATCTCTAATGAGGCAGCTTCTCGCAATCAAAGGCACAAAAACCTATTTGAAGCCTATTCTCCATCACTGATATGTGCAAGACGAACGAAGACCATCATTGAAGAATGGTGGAATGTAGAATTCGTCAGGACTCGTAAGAGTGGTTCCTTGAACTGACTTACTTCCCCTCAGAGGTTAATCATCCCCTTTTGTTTGACTGTTCTGGACATCCATTTTAAGGGACTACTCTCAGCCCCAAAAGCCCCACCCCCTTCCAACTCAGCTAATGGCCAATTTTGCACTTTATTTTGCTGTCATTCCATGAATTGCTCTTCATTGTGTTCTTTAGCCATGCATGTTTTCATCGCCATTCACCCAAGACAGGTGAGGCCATATAGGCACAATTATTGTGCCCTATTCTGACTTTCTCACTCATGAAACGGTCAAAAAAATGACAATGACTGTGGCGAATTTGCAAGTGCACAGACAGAAAAGCAGGCCGTCTTCTGCAAGTTAAATCGGTCTGAACTTCTGATGCACTAGGACCCTTCCCTGCTCAACTCCCCCAAAATAACCCCGTCTTTAGTCGATGTTTGGTTTTATGCAAATCACAGGGGGAAGATTAGAGAGAATAGAAGTACTCAGAGATGTAATGTATATGTTGGAAAGATGCTTGGCCAGGGGCCCGTGACATGGTACTAGGTGTCTGTTGTGGTTTTCCTGTCTTTGTGGATCATTCTTCACAATTATCCTTGATTTGGCTTGGATTGGCACATCAATGTTCAGGATACACAATGGTAAACAACACATTGAAAACATCAAAGCCCACCACTGATTGTCGGGGGGAGGACATATCACCCATTTAGAATTAATTGAGAAATCAACTTCTAAACATACCTGTTCCAGCAGTGAGCTCAGAATAGAACAACACATTTCAAGTTGATAAAAAATACAAGATTTGTTTAAAAAATGTGTGCTACAGATCAGACTTCCTTGGTGCAGTACATACTGTAGCAGACCTGGGATAACTATAGTTTTATATATGCTGTGTGGGGTCAAATAGTTACTTTGGAGGTGACTACAACTGTTTGATGACAGATCCCTCAAAAATAACTACTTTTTAAAACAATTTAATACAGATCTCAGAAGTGACTACTTTTTAAAAACTATTTGAATATAGATCTCAGAAAGCAACTACTTTGTAAACTATTTGAATGCAGATCTGAGAAACAACTACTTTTCTTTTTACAACTATTTAAATACATATCTCAGGAAGTGACTACTTTTTAGAAACTATTGGATTGGCTGCCATCAAATAACGGCAAAATTCTGTATTTCGAACTTCATGTTGCAGATAGAAATATAATGAATAGAGCACACCATTTCCTATACTATTCCAGTCCATCTGACAGTAGATCATACTTGATCTACACAATACATTTCCATCTGAACATACTGTACATTTCGCTACACTCGCAATAACATCTGCTAACCATGTGTATGTGACCAATAAAATTTGATTTGATTTGACATTTCCATTTTCCTGAACAGGCCCCATGTGTAGATAATCAAGTTACAGCTACTACCACCAGGCCATCAGACTGCTGAACAGCTAACCCTAGGATATTTAGTTACATTACACACTTACTAGCCATATTTTGTTACTGTTATCATTCTCAGTAACACTTAACATGAAGCAATTTCTAAAGTCCTATGTAACAATAATTTTGCTATTGTAGTAATCAGTTACTAAACATGTATAAGAACTTGATGTCAAGTGATACTGTATTACCTTATGTCTCACTGATTATGAAAATGTACAGGTAACTGCCAAAATAATGGAAACACTTGAGAGTAAATGAGGGATACAAAGGACATTGAAAGCAGGTGGTTCCTGAGTTAATTAACATCCCATCATGCTTAGGCTCATATATAAAAAATGCTGGGCATGCCAATATTTTGGCTACCACAGCTATGTCCCCATAGAATGTGAATGGCCCCATCCACAGGGCTTGAGTGGTCCCTGAATGGTTTGGTGAGCATGAACACGATGTAAACCATATGCCATGGCCGTCTCAGTCACCAGATCTCAGCCCAATTGAACACTTGACGCCTGAAACAGCGCTTTCCACCACCATCAGCAAAACATCAAATGATGGAATTTCTAGTGGAATAATGGCGTCGCATCCTTTCAGTAGAGTTCCAGACACGTGTAAAATCGATGCCATTGTCACGCCCTGATCTGTTCCACCTGTCCTAGCGCTCGTCTCTACCCCCCTCCAGGTGTCGCCCACCTTCCACCTTATCCCCTGTGTATTTACACCTGTGTTTTCTGTCTGTCTGTTGCCAGTTTGTCTTGTTTGTTCAAGCCTACCAGCATTTTGTCTCAGCTCCTGTGTTTCCCTGGTCTCTCTTTTTCTCGGCCTCCTGGTGTTTGACCTTTGCCTGTCCTGACCGTGTCCCCGCCGGCCTGACCACTGCCTGTCTCTGAGCCTGCCTGCCGTCCTCTACCTTTGCTCCACCTCTGGATTACCGGCCTCTGCCTGACCTGACCCTGCGCCTGCCGGCTGTCCTGTACCTTGGCCTCTGCTCTTGATTAAAGACCTTGCCTGCCTTGTCCTGTCATTTGCCTGCCCCTGTGGTTACAATAAACATGGTTACTTCACACAGTCTGCACTTGGGTCTTACCTTGATTCCTGATAGCTATGGTGCATTGATGCTGTTCTGGTAAATGTTGGCCCAACTCATATTAAGACACTTTATGTTGATACTTCCTTTATTTTCTCAATTACTTCTTTCTTAGTCATTTTGAAACTGCAAAAGTGTTCTATTCAAATGTTAAGATAAGCCCATGTCTCTCACTGTTGCTTAGATCTAGCTAAATGACTGAAAGGGACATTCATCAGATGTTTTCAGGCCAAACAATGTCCATGTCCCAGGCCATTAGTTGTGTATCCAGCTATATACCTCAATGCAAAAAAAATAAAAAATAAAGCAACATCTGTTTGGTTAGGGGTATAAAAAAGTTGTATAACTGTACATTTGTATTACTTGACATTATTTTGATCGATAAATGTTAATGTTTAGCATGTTTAAATGTATTATAAAATCATGAAGTATTTAATTACAGGCTGTATATAAACATTCATATTGGACAGCCCTCCAAACCATGTGCTAATGGTAATATATTTACACTAATTAAACTGTTGTAATTTTTGGTTCTTGATTGAATATTTGGCAGTCATAAAATAATTATTTTGTTTTCAAAAAACTTTTATATATCTAAATATGATTTGTTTTTCTGTGCGAGCCACAAGGGCTCATAGGAGCAGGAGCCTATATCCTGTTTCTGTAGCGTGACGCAGCTTGATGTACACCCTCTGGACAGGAGGCTAGTCTATTGCAGGGCCTTACCCCCAATCGATCTCCTTAATGCTGAGTGTCAAGCAGATATGCGTCGGGTCCCACTTTTACAGTCTTTGGTATGACTTTATACGTTGTAATTAGTTTAAAATGGGAGAATCAATCTATTGTCACAAGTATCCCTGTAGGGCTCAGGCTCTTACCTGGTACTGCAATCTTTCCAGCTGTTGGGTGGTTCATCTCCAGTATAAGGCCATTGTTTGCAACCTGAACAAAAATATACAAAGATGAAGATTAAGAACCATTCACTCTTCTTTATCAACTTATTCCATTAACACTTGGCCATAATAGCTAAAAAAACCTGTCATAATACAGATATACACTATACAGTATATACAAAGGTATGTGGAAACCGCTTCAAATTAGTGGATTCGGCTATTTCAGTCACACTTGTTGCTGACAGGAGTATAATATCGAGCACACAGCCATGCAATCTCCATAGACAAACACTGGCAGTAGAATGGCCTTACTGAAGAGCTCAGTGACATTCAACGTGGCACCATCATTCCACGTTTCCAACAAGTCAGTTCATCAAATTTCTGCCCTGCTGGCGCTGCCCCAGTCAATTGGAGCAACAACGGGTCAGCTGTGAAGTGGTAGGCCACACAAGCTCACAAAACAGGACCGCCAAGTGCTGAAGCGCGCATAAAAATTGTCTGTCCTCAGTTGCAACACCCATTACCGAGTTCCAAACTGCACCTGGAAGCAACGTCAGCACAATAAATGTTTGTTGGGCACTTCATGAAATGCGTTTCTACGCCCGAGCAGCCGCACACATGCCTAAGATCACCATGAGCAATGCCAAGCGCCAGCTGGAGTCATTAAAGATCGCCGCCATTGGACTCGCATTGGACTCCACTGTAGCAGTGGAAACGCATTCTCTGGAGTGAAGAATCACGCTTCACCATCTGGCAGCCCGACGGACGAATCTGGGTTCGGCGGATGCCAGGAAAAACGCTACCTGCCCCAATGCAAAGTGCCAACTGTAAAGTTTGGTGGAGGAGGAATAATGGTCTGGGGCTGTTTGTCATGGTTCGGGCTAGGCCCCTTAGTTCCAGTGAAGGGAAATCTTAACGCTACTGCATACAATGAAATTCTAGACAATTCAGTTTTTCCAATTTTGTGGCAACAGTTTGGGGAAGGCCCGTTCCTGTTTCAGCATGACAACGCCCCCGTGCACAAAGCGAAGTCCATACAGAAATGGTTTGTCGAGATCTGTGTGGAAGAACTTGACTGGCCTGCACAGAGCCCTGACCTCAATGAACACCTTTGGAATTAATTGGAATGCCGACTTCGAGCCAGGCTTAATCGCCCAAAATCAGCAATCCATTACACCAACAAAATCGATTATTTAATTTCCCCCATACCAAACAAGAGCAGCATGGATGACATCATCGCTGTGGAACAGAGAAGTGAACTCATTTAGCCGTCCTAGTCCGGAGTTTCCTCTTGATGATGAGATGGTCTTGACCTCTTGATGATGAGCACAGGTGCACCTTGTGCTTTGGGACAACAAAAGGTCACTCTAAAATGTGCAGTTTTTTCACACAACAATGCCATGGATGTCTCAAGTGTTGAGGGGGTGTGCAATTGGCATGGTGACTGCATAAATGTCCATCAGAGCTGTTGCCAGAGAATGTACTGTTAATTTCTCTACCACAAGCCGCCCCAATGTCGTTTTAGAGAATTTGGCAGTATGTCCAACCATCCTCACAACGGCAGACCACGTGTAACCACGCCAGCCCAGGTCCTCCACATCCGGCTTCTTCACCGGCGGGATGGTCTGAGACCAGCCACCTGGACAGCTGATGAAACTGAGGAGTATTTCTGTCTGTAATAAAGCCCTTTTGTGTGGAAAAACTCATTCTGATTGGCTGGGCCTGGCTCGCAAGTTGTGAAGTCCATAGATTAGGGCCTAATGAATTTAATTGAATTGACTGATTTCCTTATATGAACTGTAACTCAGTAAAATCGTTGAAATTGTTGCATGTTGCGTTCATATTTCTGTTCAGTATATATGAAATTGTCATGTTGAATGCAGCGGTAAGCATGGCTAAATGAGATGGCATCGGGGTCGGTTTGAACAGGGCAAGGTAGCTTTTTCTCATCACAACACTTCCTGGCATGCTGTGGCTAATTCACACTTCTATCCATGAGAAGAAGAGCAAGGACAAGATCAGACCTGGGTCACTATATAACTAACTACAAGTTGAAAATATTTGAGGTGTGCAGCTCATGTATTTGAAAGTATTTGATATAACCATATGGTTATTGTACTTCTTTATCTGGACGAGATGCACATCTTCGTTTATGAGTGTTCCTAGGGCATGAGAGTCACGGTTCACAATGACACAATCAATTGACAGTGGTTCAAACCAGTTTTACTCTAATGCACATGCCTATCATGCCACTGGTTTCCTCTTTTTGAACAGACGATCGTAATTCTGACCTTTCATACTATATTTATTTTTATGACAGGACAGTGGGAATGTAGTGGGAGACTCAAGGTAAAGGGCCATGACAGAAAAGTGCTCAAGGGATAGATAGTGCTCTAGCCTAGAACCCCCTTCACCGGGGGGATATGTAGTCTGCTCTATACACTATGCATTTTAATATCCTAAACCTCCTGCACTTGAAACTTCCACATCGCCCACAGTTTAATCAAAAGGCTCCCTATCCGGCCTGTTTAACTAACTTAGGATAATTAGCGCTATACATCAGAGTGTGGGCAAGCTGAAGTCAGGCAGTTACACAAGGACGAAGAGTCAGACCACCAGACATGTGTGACACTCTCGGTCTCTCATCGTCATGAACTCGCTGACCCTCGGAGCATATTACCACGGCGATAGCGTCGAGAGAGTGCGCCTCTCCGCCATGTTATATTTAGAGGCTCTCCTCTCTCTACGGGACAGCCGATATGTGGTGGTGCACTTTACCTTGGCCAGGTCGCAGTTGTAAAGAACTTGTTCTCAACTGGCCTACCTGGTTAAATAAAGGTGAAATAAAGAAAACTCATGGGTAATGAGCTAGAGGTGGGTTTGCGTCAGTCTGCCCAGGCGTGAGTCTCTGTTTCTGTCTCCTCCTTTCCCATTGGTATCTGCGTTCTTCATGTCGAGGGAGATCATGCACACCAGAGCCCACTTATGGCGCGTTTACATGGTACGAGGTAGACAGCAAAATGGATGTAATTTCACAGCGAGCCACAAATGCCGTTGTGGCTGGCTGTGAATGACGTCAGCCGCCACGGTAGACGGGGCTTCCCGCCAAAGTTAAAATACTTTAACTTTTACTGTCTGCCGTAGCATTGTTTTTGTACCGAAATCACCATAGCAACATATACAGTCATGCTGGCTTGCTTTTGCCGGCACCATCTTTCTTGCTTTCTTGTCCAGTTGGTTGTTACTGGTTGTTATGCGGGTTGGATGTTTTTATGCACAGCATGAGAGTCACACACACACACAACTGACACTGAAGCAACTCTGTGTGTTCACCACCAGCCATAGTTCAGCGTAAGTTTGCTGATGCTTTGAATGCCAGGGTTGTGGAGTTAACAGAATGCCAGCTTATTGCACTTACAATAAAAAAATACTCTCAGCCCTTGCACAGAGAATGAACATAAATTTGACTTAATAGCCACAATCCTTCATTCCTTTTTCAGTCAACGGCAGCTTTACCACTTGGTTTCCTATATAACACTGAAGGATGGGGCTGGAGAAATGTAACCATTCTCAAATGCATAGCTGGAGCTATGGATACAAGGATTGACAGTCCACGAGATCAACATGATCAAGGTATTACTGTAAATATTGCCATATGCACCTTTAATATGCAGTCTCTTCTTGTTGTACATTGAAACCATGGGTTTGATTAGTACGACTCCAAATGCTTTATTGAAGCTCAAGGGGGGGCAATAGTTTATTCTGAAGACCTGTTCGCCAAGGTTGATTGAACAGGGTTCCAATTATCGCACTGTTCTCTTACACAAGAGTGTCATGTATTTGTCTTCAGGCACAGTTTATGCATCATTGATGACTCTCTATCTATACATTTTTCGAACAGATCAAAAAGATACACTCGCTTGTTGGTTCTTGAAATGCAAATGCTTACAGACCGTCATAGTCTATGGCACATTCAATAAATGAGTGAGACCGAGAGAGAGAGATTGGAGGAGATTTTTATGGAGTACAAACTGGTAGATATCTCTGGCCTTGTGCTATTTTTATGTATAACAATGGATCTCTCTGTCTCTCTTTTCAGGTAAGAATAAGTCCCTTATGAACAAGTGAGGCCGATGTGTGAAGCAGGCTTAAAAACAGCAACCTGGTCCCCACTCACAGAGGTCATGACAGGCTAACCTTAGGATAATGTACAGCAAAGTCACCACACCATACTATACATGCGTTGTTGCACTTTCGGAGGCGCTGCAAAGGAGATCACTTCCCCACATTTGGTTCCAATTTCTCCTGCTTGTGTGTATGTCTTATGAATATGAAACGGATTGCCGCTGGCTCTTTCGACAGCAGAATCAGTTGGGATCTAGAAATGTACACAACCGTTCAAAAGTTTGGGGTCACTTAGAAATGTCCTTGTTTTTGAAAGAAAAGCAAATTGTCGGTCCATTAAAATAACATCAAATTGTACGCCTATGTAGATATACCATAAAAAATCTGCCGTTTCCAGCTGCAATAGTCATTCACATCATTAACAATGTCTACACTGTATTTCTGATCAATTTTATGTTATTTTAATGGACCAAAAATGTGCGTTTCTTTCAAAAACAAGGACATTTCTAAGTGAACCCAAACTTTTTAATGGTAGTGTATATCTAATTTTAGGCAGTTTACTCTTCCAACTGCTGCAACAAAAAAAAAGTTATTCTGGCTCTGAATTTTCGTTCTAGGCCCATAAACCCATTAACCCCAATATGTTGGACAATGACTAAAGACGGGAATTACTTACTCAAAAGACAGAATGATGAGTCTCTCCCTTAAGACGAATGGTGGAATGGTGTGTACTTCCTTTAACAGGGGGAGCCATGACCGTAGCTCTGTCCATCTCGCTTTTTTCCCTGCAAATGGCAGGTCTATGAGACAGCCATGAAAGACGATGGCTTTTCCTTCCCAGTCTCTAATCCACCCTGACCTTGAATAAGAGCAAGGTGACCTGATAGAGTTCAGATTCTCCAGGAATATTGTCCTGCCTCATTTCTCAGTCTTGTTTGTTTCATTCAGTAAAAAACATGGTTGACCTTGTGGTTGACAGCTACCTGGAGAAGACTGGAGTTGACTATGGGACTGATTCAATAAAACCTGCCATCTTTGTTAACAAATTCTGTCTCACATGGAAACTAAAAGAAATTAAGCATCCAACTTTGAGAGGAGACCATCTGTTATTTTGACAGTGCCCAGAACCTTCCCATTTGACCCCAGGATATAAGGAGTGTGAAACATTGATTGTTCAATTGAATTGAGCCCAGAGTTGGACTTCTACCTTATAAACGTATCCAGCAACTTCATAAAAATGTGGAAATAAGATTTGCAGTCTGAAATGAAAACTGCATATGAATGGCCAGGTGGCCACATGCTCAACAGAACTTTTGTACTGCTCTTCCAAAGACCTCAATGAAAATGTTTGGTACTTTTTATTGGTTTGTATGAATCACGACATGAATCATAACATTGCAGTAAATATGGGGTCGCATGGCCTGGGACCAAAAGCCAGGTCCAGCAACTGTGTCAACCCTACATGTTCGTCTTTATGCCAAGAGATCTGAACTTCTTGAGAAATGTTCTACAATATTGTAAAGGATAAACACTTGACACAGCGCCATCTTGGCGTGTTGTAGTAATGGATGGGAAAACTGTTTAGAGAACGTAAGATAAGATGATTAAGTGAGGGAGCGATAGGAAAATAAACATTTCAATTCTCAGCTTATCCATATGCTGATATTGAACTTGACAGCTGCCCCTCCTTACAAGGATTTGACAGATAATCAAAAACACAATTATGGAAACCACAAAGTCAGTGGAAATGAAAAGGTGGTACATGAGCGCCACATGCATCTCACATTTCCCCCGATGCACACTTGAAACAGGGTTCCCTTTACGCCTGTGTCAGCAGGCAGTAAAAGCCCTGTTTATTTATGTGTCTCTCATTTTTAACAGCTGCGGGGCCTACCTCCTATGCCTCCTTTCATCGAACCAGGCCTCACTGCCTCCTCTACTGCCACACTCTTCACAAGTAAATGCTTGGGAAGCTCTGTGGTTGCATGAAAGGGGAAAACATTTATATGGATGGCAAGATTGATCGATGGCTTTAATTTAAACATAATATTTACATATATATATATACAGTATATATATGATTGTTTTGTGCATTCAAATATGTTTTTTCCCAACATATACAGTATCAGTCAAAAGTTTGGACACACCTACTCATGCAAGGGTTTTTCTTTATTTCTACTATTTTCAACATTGTAGAATAATAGTGAATACATCAATCCTATGAAATAACACATATGGAATCATGTAGTAACCAACAAAGTGTTAAAAAAATCTAAATATATTTCATATTTGAAATTATTCAAAGTAGCCACCTTTTGCCTTGATGACAGCTTTGCACACTCTTGGCATTCTTTCAACCAGCTTCAGGAGGTACTCACCTGGAAGGCATTTCAATTACCAGGTGTGTCTTGTTAAAAGTACATTTGTGGAATTTTTTTCCTTCTTCTTCTATTTGTTAAAAGACCAAGTCCAAATTCTGGCAAGAACAACTCAAACAAGCAAAGAGAAATGACGGTCCATCATTACTTTAATACACGAAGGTCAGTCAATTCGGAAAATGTCAAGAACCAAAAACCATCAAGTGCTATGATGAAACTGGCTCTCATGAGGACCGCCACAGGCCAGAATTGCCTCTGCTGCGGAGGATAAGTTCATTAGAGGTACCAGCCTCAGAAATTGCAGCCCAAATAAATGCTTCAAAGAGTTCAAGTAACAGACACATGTCAACATCAACTGTTCAGAGGAGACTGCGTGAATCGGGCCTTCATGGTTGAATTGCTGTAAAGAACCCACCACTAAATACAAATAAGACACAAATAAGACACAAATAATAAGAAGAGACTTGCTTGGGCTAAGAAACAAGAGCAATGGACATTAGACCGTTGGAAATCTGTCCTTTGGTTTGATGAGTCCAAATTTTTGATTTTTTGTTCCAACCGCCGTGCCTTTATGAAACGCAGAGTAGGTGAACGGATGATCACAGCATGTGTGGTTCCCACCGTGAAGCATGGAGGAGGAGGTGTAATGGTTTGGGGGTGCTTTGCTGGTGGCACTGTCTGATTTATTTAGAATTCAAGGCACAATTCACCAGCATGGCTACCACAGCATTTTGCAGCGATACGCAATGGAGTGCTGCATCAGATGACCTGGTCTCCACAATCACCCAACCTCAACCCAATTGAGATGCTTTGGGGTGAGCTGGACTGCAGAGTGAAGGAAAAGCAGCCAACAAGTGCACAGCATATGTGGGAACTCCGTCAAGACTGTTGGAAAAGCATTCCAGGTGAAGCTGTTTGAAAGAATGCCAAGAGTGTGCAAAGCTGTCATCAAGGCATCATTTTCGTTCCTCATGATGCCATCTATTTTGTGAAGTGAACCAGTCCCTCCTGCAGCAAAGCACCCCCACAACATGATGCTGCCACCCCCATGCTTCACAGTTGGGAGGGTGTTCTTCTGCTTGCAAGCCTCCCCCTTTTTCCTCAAAACATAAGGATGGTCATTATGGCCAAACAGTTCTATTTTCGTTTCATCAGACCAGAGGACATTTCTCCAAAAAGTACGATCTCTGTCCCCATGTGCAGTTGCAAACCATAGTCTGGCTTTTTATGGCGGGTTTTGAGCAGTGGCTTCTTCCTTGCTTAGCAGCCTTTCAGGTTATGTCGATATAGGACTCGTTTTACTGTGGATATAGATACTTTTGTACCTGTTTCCTCCAGCATCTTCACAGGGTCCTTTGCTGTTGTTCTGGGATTGATTTGCACTTTTCGCACCAAAGTACGTTCATCACTAGGAAACAGAACGCGTCTCCTTCCTGAGCGGTGTGACGGCTGCATGGTCCCATGGTGTTTACTTGTGAACTATTGTTTGTACAGATGAACGTGGCATCTTCAGGCGTTTGGAAATTGCTCCCAAGGATGAACCAGACTTGTGGAGGTCTACAATATTTTTCTGAGGTCTTGGCTGAGTACTTTTGATTTCCCCATGATGTCAAGCAAAGAGGCACTGAGTTTGAAGGTAGGCCTTGAAATACATCCACAGGTACACCTCCAATTGACTCAAATGATGTCAATTAGCCTATCAGAAGCTTCTAAGCCATGACATCATTTTCTGGAATTTTCCAAGCTGTTTAAAGGCACAGCCAACTTAGTGTATGTAAACTTCTGACCCACTGGAATGGTGGTACAATGAATTATAAGTGAAATAATCTGTCTGTAAACAATTGTTGGAAAAATGACTTGTGTCATGCAGAAAGTAGATGTCCTAACCGACTTGACAAAACTATAGTTTGTTAACAAGAAATTTGTGGTGGTTGAAAAACGAGTATTAATGACTCCAATCTAAGTGTATGTAAACTTCCGACATAGGTATGTGCACACAGGTCTAGAGACAAATAAGATTGACACATGGACAAAGCAAAGAAAGCAACGGCTAGCTTTTTCAAACAGAAATTTGCATCCTGCAGCACAAACTCCAAAAAGTTCTGGGACACTAGAGAATAAGAGCACCTCCTCCCAGCTGCCCACTGCACTGAGGCTAGGAAACACTTTCACCACCGAAAAATCCACGATAATTGAGAATTTCAATAAGCATTTTTCTACGCCTGGCCAGGCTTTCCACCTGGCCACTCCTACCCCGGTCAACAGCCTTGCACCCCCCACAGCAACTTGCCCAAGCCTCCCCATTTCTCCTTCACCCAAATCCAGATAGATGGTGTTCTAAAAGAGCTGCAAAATCTGGACCCCTACAAATCAGCAGGGCTAGACAATCTGGACCCTCTCTTTCTAAAATTATCAGCCGAAATTGTTGCAACCCCTATTACTAGTCTGTTCAACCTCTCCAACTGCTCTTAAATGCAAGTAAAACTAAATGCATGCTCTTCATCTGATCGCTACCAGCACCCTCCCGCCCGTCCAGCATCACTACTCTGGATGGTTCTGACTTAGAATATGTGGACATCTACAAATACCTAGATGTCTGGTTAGACTGTAAACTCTCCTTCCAGACTCATATTAAGCATCTCCAATCCAAAATCAAATCTAGAATTAGCTTCCTATTTTGCAACAAAGCATCCTTCACTCATGCCGCCAAACATACCTTCGTAAAACTGACTATCCTACCGATTCTTGACTTCGGCGATGTCATTTACAAAATAGCCTCCAACACTCCACTCAACAAATTGGATGCAGTTTATCACAGTGCCATCCGTTTTGTTACCAAAGATCCATATACAGGTCGCAATGGTGGGTAGTATGTTCTCGTTGGCAGGCCTTCGCTTCATATTCGTCGCCAAACCCACTGGCTCCAGGTCATCTATAAGTCTATGCTAGGTAAAGCCCCGCCTTATCTCAGCTCACTGGTCACCATAGCAGCAACCACTTGTAGCACGCGCTCCAGCAGGTATATTTCACTGGTCACCCCCAAAGAAAATTCCTCCTTTGGCCACCTTTCCTTACAGTTCTCTGCTTCCAATGACTGGAACGAATTGCAAAAATCACTGAAGCTGGAGACTCATTTCTCCCTCACTAACTTTAAGCACCAGCTGTCAGAGCAGCTCACAGATCACTGCACCTGAACATAGCCCACCTGTATATAGTCCATCCAACTACTTCATCCCCATTCTGTTATTTTTTTCTTCTCCTTTGCACCCCAGTATCTCTACTTGCACATTCATCTTCTGCACATCTATCACTCCAGTATTTAATTGCTATATTGTAATTATTTCGCTACTATGGCCTATTTATTGCCTTACCTCCCTTATTTTACCTCATTTGCACACACTGTATATATACTTTTTTTTCTATTGTGTTATTGACTGTATGTTTGTTTATTCCATGTGTAACTCTGTTGTTCTTGTATGTGTCGCACTGCTTTGCTTTATCTTGGCCAGGTCACAGTTGTAAATGAGAACTTGTTCTCAACTAGCATACCTGGTTAAATAAAGATGAAATTAAAAAATTGCCTGCATCTAGCTGATATAGGGTGTAATCATTAGTCTAACAGTTGCAAAGTTTCAATTGGACAAATTCAGGTATGTTATCCCCATTTTGTTCTGTTTGCTTCCGTTAAAGAAACATTTTTCAACAGAATCGTTGGAATGAATACACCCCTGATCACGCTCAAACACAGTTCACTTTGTATGATAGATAAGGAGATGGAGAAAACACCTGTCTATGAATTACATCTTCAAACTAAGGGCAACCATAGCATCCAACAGGAGATGCATCCATCCATGATGCATATGAGTAAGATAGTCTAGCTAGCTACATTTTCAGATACTACACATTTCTAATTTTGACAGAAAGTGGTTTCATTTCAAGTTAACCTCTCTGGTACAAGAGAGCATCCCACCTAGCGTTCCACCTCGCCAACAGCCAGTGAAATTGCAGGGCGCCAAATTCAAAACAACAGAAATCTCATAATTAAAATTCCTCAAACATACAAGTATTACACACCATTTTAAAGATACACTTCTTGTTAATCCAGCCACAGTGTCTGATTTCAAAAAGGCTTTACGGCGAAAGCACACCTTGCGATTATATTAGGTCAGCGCCTAGCCACAGAAAACCATACTGCCATTTTCCAAAGAAGGAGAGATGTCACAAAAGACAGAAATAGCGTTAAAATTAATCACTTACCTTTGATGATCTTCATCTGATGGCACTCCCAGGTCTCCATGTTAGACAATAAATGTTCATTTTGTTCGATAAAGTTCTTATTTATGTCCAAATACCTCCTATTTGTTCACGCGTTTAGTCCAGTAATCCAAAATGCACAAGGCGCGGGCACTAAGTCCAGACGAAAAGTCAAAAAACGTTTCATTACAGTTCATAGAAACATGTCAAATGATGTATATAATCAATCTTTAGGATGTTTTTATCATAAATCATCAATAATATTCCAACCGGACAAGTCCTTTGTCTTTAGAAATTAAAAGGAACGGAGCTCGTGCTCACGGCCAAGCTCATGCTCACAGCCGCGCACGTGACTAAACTCAAGGCTTTCTGCCAGACCCCTGATTCAAAAAGCTTCTTATTCTTATTCGCTCCCCCTACACAGTAGAAGCCTGAAACAACGTTCTAAAGACTGTTGACATCTAGTGGAAGCCTTAGGAAGTGTCTGACACCATAGACACAGTATATTGGATAGGCATTCACTTGAAAAACTATAAACCTCAGATTTCCCACTTCCTGGTTGGATTTTTCTCAGGTTTTCGCCTGCCATACGAGTTCTGTTATACTCACAGACATCATTCAAACAGTTTTAGAAACTTCAGAGTGTTTCTATCCAATTCTAATTATATGCATATCCTAGCCTCTGGGCCTGAGTAGCAGGGAGTTTACTCTGGGCACGCTTTTTATCCGGATGTGAAAATACTGCTCCCTACACCAGTGAGGTTGAAGCGTACTGTTAGCTAGCTAAAGTTAGCTGGCTGGCTCGCTAGCTAACGTCACGTGTACGATCTTATTATTCGTATCTCAGAGCCATTTGCTTGACTAGTTATAGCTTAATGTTAGCTAACTGACATTGAACCTGGTTGGTTAGCTACCAGCAGATTCATGCAGGGTAGTAATGTCATGAGTTGGGATTATGGTTCATTGTTTATCTAGCTAGCTTAGCTAGCTAGCTGCATGTCTTAACAAAATACTCTTGTCTGAGTGTGCCAGAGCGCAGAATAACTGATGAATTCACGAACGCTCAACACTCATTGAATATGGCCAGTGTCAGTAAACATCGACAAAAAGGCGTAATTAAATTGTTGCCAGCAGCACAGTTACAGTCACCAACACTCTGGATAACATGAAAACAGCCTAACCAGCTCTGCTAGGGCAAGTAAAATGGTCAGAGTGGGGTGTTCTTTCATTTGTTCCTGGAAGTAGCTTGCAAGCTAGCCAATGTTAGCCAGTTAGCTTGGGTGTTTGACTGCCGTTGTGAGGTCAGAACGTTCAGATCAACCCTATTCATCGGCCAGAGTGTCCGGTGTGCCCTCTGAACGCTCTGAGAGTGAAACGCTCTGAATTTACGAACGGACAATCTGACAGCACAGCTGCAGTCACCAACACTCTGGATAGCATAACAGCCTAACCAGCTCTGCTAGGGAAAGTAATGTTCAGTGAGCTGTTCTCTCATTTGTGTCGAGAAGTGGCTAGCAAGTTAGCTTGGGTGCTTGACTGCTGTTGTTAGTTCAGAACGCTCGGATCAACCCTTAAAGAGATGGGTGGGACTAAAGCTTAAGAGGGTGTGAATGATGCTGAATGGGCGTAGACAAAGAAGGGCTCTCCAGTAGTAGTACCAAAACATTGAAAGGCCATTTTCTCAAAAGAAAACAGAGTGCTGTTGAGGCTACTATAGACCTTCTTTGCAAAATAGTATGTTTTAATCAATTATTTGGTGACGTGATTATATTTAGTATAGTTTTATCTAAAAAGGAAAACTTTTAAATGTTTTACAATTAGAATTCTTATGAAATTCACTGAGGAGAATGATCCTCCCCTTCCATCTCTGAGGAGCCTCCACTGGTGAAACTGCACATGTTACAACATGTAAGCAAACAGTTCTCATGTAAAGTGTTCCAAAAACACGTTTTTGCACATGATTTCACATGTGAAATTTAACTTGCACATTAATTCACATGTGAAATGTCACACGTGATGTGTTCCAAAAACACATTTTAACATTGAAATGTCACATGCAAAGTGTTAAAAAACACGATTTCACATGGGAAATGTCACTTATGAACTGATCCAAAAACACATTTTCACATGATTTCAGATGTGAAATTTCACATCTGAAATCATGAGATTTTCCACATGAAATAATGTGTTTTTTCCGTAAGGGAGTCCATCTATTGATAACAATTTAAATGAGCAAAAAGGTTGGAATCTGGCTAGCATGGGCATCCCTTTGTGAGATGTGTGGAGTATCAAGTCAGAGTGGGACTGGAATTTTTGGGTGCAATAAGAGAGGATTTATGTCAAAGCAAACATGCCGCTCTCTAAAGCTCAAAGGTAAAGAAGGGAATGAATATGGGGTGGCACAAAACCACACTGCTAAGCACATTCCTATCACATTGCAACAAGAGTCACCATGGAGGCCTCTGCTTATGATATTGGCCTTACAATGGGAGATCAAATTTATGAACTTACAATGGCACACTTCCCTCAGTTGGTAGGCTAGCAAGCAGTACTCTCGGTAAT
Organism: Salvelinus alpinus; assembly: GCF_045679555.1. Classification (NCBI taxonomy): domain Eukaryota; kingdom Metazoa; phylum Chordata; class Actinopteri; order Salmoniformes; family Salmonidae; genus Salvelinus; species Salvelinus alpinus. The sequence continues at coordinate 37,579,373 of NC_092095.1, forward strand.
CTTAATGTTAGAGGCCCGTAAAAGCCTGTCATTGGGGGGGGGGGAAATTCTTCTGTAGTGCTTTGTGTTAATACAGTTTTACCTATACTGAACAAAAATATAAACACAACATATAAAGTTGTCCCATGTTTCATGAGCTGAAATAAAATATCACAGAAATGTTCCATACGCACAAAAAGCTTATTTCTCTCAATTTCTTTAAATCCCTGTTAGTGAGCATTTCTCCATTGCCAAGATAATCCATCAACCTGACAGGTGTGGCACATCAATAAGCTGATTATACAGCATGATCCTTAAACAGGTGCACCTTGTGCTGGGGACAATAACAGGCACTCTAAAATGTGCAATTTTGTCACACAACACAATGTCACAGATGTCTCAATGTAGGAATATCATCTAGAGCTGTTGCCAGAGAATTGATTGTTAATTTCTCTACCACAAGTCTCCTCCAACGTCATTTTAGAGAATTTGGCAGTATGTCCAACCGGCCTAACAACCGCCGACCACATGTAACCACGCCAGCCCACATCATCTGAGACCAGCCACCCAGACAGCTGATGAAACTGAGGAGTATTTCTGTCTGTAATAAATCCCTTTTGTGGGGAAAAATACATGTTGATTGGCTGGGCCTGGCTCCCCAGTGGGTGGCCCTATGCCCTCCAAGGCCGACCCATGGCTAAGCCCCTGCTCAGTCATGTGAAATCCATAGACTAGAGCCTAAGGAATTTATTTAAATTGACTGATTTCCTTATATGACCTGTTATTCAGTAAAACATTTGAAATTGTTGCATGTAGCAGTAAAATTTATGTTCAGTATATTAATTATTATTTTTAAATAATTAAATCCATGTACTGTAATATTATCCACCAGACATTGTTTCCAGACAAATTGTCAGACATTTGTGTCACCATGGTTGTTGAGTTATTAAATATTGACAACAAAGTTCCTACATACTATAGTGGTAATTAAAAAATTCACAAAACATGCTTTAAGTGGAGTTTGCAATTACGTAGATTGTGTGTTATTAAGTCATTATGTACTTAAGTGATAATGCCCAAGAAGCTGGTGTTTGAAGGATATATAGTCGGGTGTTATTCGGCAAACCGTGCCAATATATCCTCCAAACACCGGCTTCGAGGGGATCATAACTAGTACATAACAAATTAATAACACATAATCTACACATAATCTACTTAAACAAATTTGTCCACATTATTTGAAAGAAATAAGCTTTTTGTTCGTATGGAACATTTCTGGGATCTACAACGGGTTAAAGACATATTAAAATAACGATTTACATATTTCCATAAAAAAATTATTCATAGTAATTAATCCTTCCACAAAATATAGTCCCGACACAAATCTGGGGTTGCTACCCAAGCCGGCTGGTCGTTTGTTCTATCAGTTCGGTTGCCAGAGACATGACCCAGTCGTTCAGTCTTTTCGTTCTGTATCTATGGACGCAACCCAGTCGTTCATTCTAAATGTTCCATTGCCATACTGGCTGACAACATGCATATCCCTTGCTTGCTAGCCAACTACAGCTAACTTACAGTCACGTCAAACATTGCAGCCAGAATAACAGCAAAGTAGCTGTATTTGCATTTGTTTAAGCTATTTTCAAATTACATTTATTTGAATCCATAACAATGAGCAAATGATGCACAATTTCGCCTGCCGTAGAAAATGTGCTCCCTCGTCAGGACACTGTTGTTCAGAGGAGCTAGCCAACAACACAGCTAACACAATCACTTCAAACTGAAGCTGGAAAGACAGCAAACTAGCTGCACTTTGTTTTGTTTTACCTGTTTTCTATTGATAGTTCTTTGTATATATCCATAAAAATTATGCTGATTCATGATTTCAACTGGATGAGAAAAGTTGCTTTCCTGTCTGTCTCATCCCGACCCCCGACATGTTCATTACTATGGGACAGCTTGAGATCGAATTTGAATATTGAAACAATGTTGCAAATGTCGGAGAGACAGACAGCAAGGTTTACACAAATCTCCGCTGTTGAAAAGGAAATATTAGTCTAAAAGAAATGTGAGATAATGTCTAGATGCTTTTAATAGTGGAGTTCAATTTTATAAATTGCCTGGCTGGGCTGATGAGACCGTGGATTGCACAGTCAGATGGAACAGAGTAAATAGACATTTAAACGTCATAGATTTAGCCGGTGGTAACTTGTGGAATAGACACCGGCTGGAATGTGGTTTTAACCACCCATTGTATAACTTTATTGTTACCACAAGGGTGAAATGAGATGACACTGCCAATGCAAAGGAGCAGGTTACATCTAAAATGTCACAGAGCATCTCCAACAGCTGACAGCAGTTTCTAGACCATACTTTTTATAAATTAAAATCTAATATAACCCAGATGTGCCAACGATGCATTCAGGGAGCCTACTTTGCCATTACTGCACCTCATTTCGTTTACCTATCAAATTGATTCACCTAAACATCCTTCTATGCCCCATTCTGAATGTCAGAATTTAGCAAAAACATTGTTTTGAATACCCAGTATACAGTTTTACTGATGACATGGAAGACTTGAAATGCAATAAAATCCAACATGGAAGTGCATAGTCAGCATTAGCCTAAACAGCCACATTGCTGGTTTCTCATTTCGCCCAAGGCAATCACAGAACAGCAGGAGTTGTAAATGCCCAGCTAACGAGGGCAATGTCGACAAATTATCTCTGTCAGTGAACCGATACAACTACAGAGGGATGGGATGGAACAAAGTGTTTGTATATCATTTTCTTTACAAATCAGGATTAGGAGTTGGCAGCCCGTTGCCTTACAACCAACTAACCTTACAACAGCCTCCCTCACCTGAAGATTGACAAGACCTACTGTACAAACGACCTCTAGGATAATGTTTCCTTGAAATGCTCACCATGATGCTTGGATTTGATTAGTAATTTGTTTTTGTATATCTTCAAAATGTTAATCACTCTAATGAATATAAGCAGTAATGTTTGCAATTGTGATTGCCTCCTGATATGTATTCTAACCACCCTCATATGCCATTACTTTAGGTCATAATATTTTACATTGATTGCATATGGGTCATATAATTTCACCTTATCCTGGCCAATCAAAATGTTAGGCATATGTGGCAAAAAGACTCAAGATTCTTACCTGTCTGGCATACGTAGTATTGTGTATGGGGAAACACTTAAAGAATAATACTTACTTACCATATGAACATTGGGGAAAGTAAAAAAATATATGTAAAAAAACAAGTTTGCTTTAATCCAGCCCTGAATCACATGTGCTTTAATGTTTGAAGTCACTTAGCCACCTCAGTATTCTTTCCGACACAGGGCTTGATCAAAAGATAACCCGCTGATGAGAACAATATGTTCCTGTAGCCTACTCTGCCACGAGCCTCTCCTCCTCAGTCTCTTTGACTGTTTCCAATCTCTCTTTCCCCTTCCTTGCTTTCATTTTTCATTTCCACATACAGTGCATTCGGAAAGTGTTCAGACCCCGTGACTTTTTCCAGATTTTGGTACGTTACAGCCTTATTCAAAAATCCTCATCTGTCTACACACAATACCCCATAATGACTAAACGGACAGGTTTTAAGAAATGTTTGCAAATGTATAAAAAAAAAAAAGATACCTAATTTACATAAGTATTCAGAACCTTTGCTATGAGACTCGAAATTGAGCTCAGATGCATCCTGTTTCCATTGATCACCTTTGAGATCTATCTACAACTTGATTGGAGTCCACCTGTGGTAAATTCAATTGATTGGATTTGGAAAGGCACACACCTGTGTAAATAAGGTCCCACAGCTGACAGTGCATGTCAGAGCAAAACCAAAGCCATGAGGTTGAAGGAATGTGAAGGTCATTGAAGGTCCCCAAGAACACAGTGGCCTCCATCATTCATCACTGGAAGAAGTTTGGAACCACCAAAACTCTTCCTTGTGCTGGCCGGGGAGGTAACGAGGAACCTAATGGTCAATCTGACAAAGCTCCAGAGATCCTCTGTGGAGATGGAAGAACCTTCCAGAAGGACAACCATCTCTGCAGCATTTCACCAATCAGGCCTTTATGGTAGAGTGGCCATACGGAAACCACTCCTCAGTAAAAAGGCTCATGAAAGCCAGCTTGGAGTTTGCCAAAAGGCACCTAAAAGACTCTCTGACCATGAGAAACAAGAATCTCTGGTCTGATGAAACCAAGATTGAAATCTTTGGCCTGAATGCCAAGTGTCGCATCTGGAGAAAACCTGGCAACATCCCTAACAACATCCCTAAGGTGAAACATGGTGGTGGCAGTATCTTGCTGTGGGGATGTTTATCAGCGGCAGGGACTGGGGAGACTAGTTAGGATCTAGGGAAAGATGAACGGATCAAAGTACAGAGAGATTCTTGATAAAAAACTGCACCAAAGCACTCAAGACTTAACTTCTCTAGGATAGGGGGCAGCATTTTCACGTTTGGATGAAAAGCTTGCCCAGAGTAAACTGCCTCCTACTCAGTCCCAGATGCTAATATATGCATATTATTAGTAGTATTGGATAGAAAACACTCTGAAGTTTCTAAAACTGTTTGAATCATGTCTGTGACTATAACAGAACTTATTTGGCAGGCAAAACCCAGAGGACAAACCATTCAGATTTTTTTTTTTTTGAGGTCACTCTCTTTTCAATGGTGTTTCATTGGGAATCCAGATTTCTAAGAGACCTTCCTGCAGTTCCTATCGCTTCCACTGGATGTCAACAGTCTTTAGAAATTGGTTGAGGTTTTTCCTTTGAGAAATGAAGAAGTAGCCATGTTCAGAATGAGGCTCCAGTGAAGTGTACTGTTTGTTAGAGGCGCGTGACCAGAAAGCATGCTACACATTGTTTTCCTCCGGTATTGAACACAGATCATCCCGTCTTCAATTTTATCGATTATTTACGTTAAAACATATCTAAAGTTGTATTACAAAAGTAGTTTGAAATGTTTGGACAAAGCTTAAAAGGTAACTTTTGAGATATTTTGTAGTCACGTTGTGCAAGTTGGAACCGGTGTTTTTCTGGATCAAACACGCCAAATAAATGGACATTTTGGATATATATTGACGGAATTAATCGAACAAAAGGACCATTTGTGATGTTTATGGGACATATTGGAGTGCCAACAGAAGAAGCTTGTCAAAGGTAAGGCATGAATTATATCTTTATTTCTGCGTTTTGTGTCGTTCCGGGAGGGTTGAAATATGATGGTCTGTGATTGTTATAGCTGAGGTGCTATCCTCAGATAATAGCATTATTTGCTTTCGCCGTAAAGCATTTTTAAAATCTGACACGTTGGCTGGATTGTAGCTTTAATTTGGTGTATTGAATGTGTGATTTCATGAAAGTTTAATTTTCATAGTAATTTATTTGAATTTGGCGCTCTGCATTTTCACTGGATGTTGGCCAGGTGGGACGCTACGGTCCCACATATCCAACAGAAGTTAAGCGCACAGCCAAGACAGCACGGGACAAGTCTCTGAATGTCCGTGAGTGGTCCAGCCAGAGCCCGGACTTGAACCTGATCTAACATCTCTGGAGAGATCTGAAAATTGCTGTGCAGCCACATTCCCCATCCAACCTGACAGAGCTTGAGAGGATCTGCAAAGAAGAATGGGAGAAACTCCATAAATACAGGTGTGCCAAGCTTGTAGCATCATACCCAAGAAGACTTGAGGCTGTAATTGCTGCCAAAGGTGCTTCACGAAGTACTGAGTAAAGGCTCTGAATACTTACGTAAATGTGATATTTCATTATTATTATCTTTTTTTTCATTTGCAAATATTTCTAGAAACCTGTTTTTGCTTTGTCATTATGGGGTATTATGTGTAGATTGATGAGGGGAAAAAACGATTCAATCCATTTTAGAACAAGGCTGTGACGTCAAACAAAATGTGGAAAAAGTGAAGGTCTAAATTCTTTCCGAATGCACTGTAAGTGCAAAGATGGTATTCATTTTTCTTTATTTTGAGTCAGCTTATATAAAACAATGAATTTTTGGTCCTGAGAGCATTTAAGATGAATCCAAAATACATAAAAGCTGGTTCCTATTCTGTATATGTTCAAATTAAGCATGGACTCTGAGTGGTAGGAGAACATCAAACACTCCGCCGAAACAGGTTGGGGAGGGAGAGTGTGCACTAACATTTGGATTTGATCTGCGTAAACAGCGAAACAAAGGCTCACAACAATCTCCCTCCCCTTGTTATTTCAATCTGACAGGCGCAAATTCAGTGCTTTAATTTAAGCAAGTCTCCTAAACCTCTCAGCTAGTTGGCTTTGATGCCCATTGCAGGCATTCTCGCACTCGCCTTTCCGGAAGGAGCTGGTGACACCTGCGGCTACGCCGGGGTCACAGAAAAGTCCTCCGTGCCGTAGATGAAAACTGAAAGGGAGATGAGAGGGAGGGAGTTTTGCAGCGACCTCGCAGAATTTGCTGGGGTCACACCAGCATCCTGCTGTGTGGTCATTTGCTACCCTGTCTCTCTCCCTATCTCTTTGCGAAGAAGTCTGAGGACTGGTATTAGCCTTATCAACCAGCTCACAGGGGAGGCACTGCCCTTCCCGCCACTAGCAGCGCAATGCACAAGCCCAATCACTTCCAACCCATAACGCAACATCACTGCACATCAAGAGGCCCTGTACATGACTACACTAGGGAAAGCAGGGTTGTGTGGGGGCCTGATAGAATTGTTTACTTCAGCTCTGTTTGATGTATGGATGTCTCTGGTATATAACAAGCAAATTACAACCAAGTAAAGATGCCCTTTTCATGACTACATCAAAGAGGCTGGGAAAGTTTTGTTCAATGTTCTCATAAATATGTAAATGCATTTTTTCACCGCAACATGGTTAGTCTGAATGACGTATTTTCAAATTTTGCCAACTGGGTATTGATGGCCAAATTCAATGGTTTGCTAAATGATGATGAAAAATGGTTTACTCTTTCATAAGAGCTGGCTAAAGAAGCCAAACCAGTTTCCTCGTTGCAAGAGGATATGCACTGTCGTGCCTGGTTTCTTCAGTACACTCACAACGTAACCAATACTCCAATTAGGTCTTGGGCGGCGAGTCGATACAGGTACTGCACGGTGCAGATCTAAATAGGGCTGCCCAAGCCACGCTCAAATTTCACCCCTGTGGTTCAATATCCTAAACACTAGACAAATTATGGAGTTTTTCATTTCAGAATGACAACAGTGCTAACTGCTCCGAGACCTCAGTCGTGACCCTTTCTGTTGACTCACGACTTTCCCGGTCCACGAAGGACGGGATCGAGTGCCTCACAGCTTTCCTCCCTTGACACCAGGAGCTGGCTACCGAATGTGTGTTTTGTAGCGATACTCTGACCATATGGACAGCTGGGAGACAAACGTGGGTTAACGGCCTAACCACTGTTGCGGATTTAGCTGGAAAAGAGTGGACAGTGATGAAGTGGTTTAAGGGACAGTTTGAAATTTACTGGGGGTGTGGGGGGTGGTCCAACTCAATGTAATAAAAAAATGAAATGCACATCCTCCCCAACCTTAAACATATTTTCACATAACCCTCCCATTATACTGTAAAAAAAATTATAAAAATTACGCTCCCCCACATTGAATTAACAAGAAAATGTATGATTACGACCACAAATAACAATAACAGTAGCGACCCTGTCTTTATAAACGTGGATATCGACTTTTGTGGCATAGTCAATGCCCCGCAGTGCTACTGGCCAGAAAGTAAAGGGTTCGCTAATTACCACGGAGGAGAATACCTGCTTATCTCATTACTTCACGATCAGAGCCGGCTGCAGACAATGATCAGCTAGGGGGAAATCAGATTTTCAAAATGTTGACGCTATATTTAAACCTGTTTTTGCATTGCCATTATGTGGTATTGTGTGTAGATAGATTAAATTGTTATTTTTTCTATTCAATTTTAGAATAAGGCTGTAACGTAACATAAATGTGGAAAAAGTGAAGGGGTCTGAATACTTTCCGAATGCACTGTAAAAGCTTTATGAATGCAAAATAGAAATGACAGCACATTGACTGCATAGAATTCATACATATACCTTTAATGCTGGTGTTATAGATCAGATGGCAACATGCACAGCTAATTACCATGAAGGGCTTAGCTATAAATCCTTTATGAATAGGAAAATAGATTTTGACTTTTCATACATAGACTCTTCATGTGTGTGTTATAGACTAGTATGACCAACTTAGGCCTAATTGTGATGTGGAGGAGGGCTGTTAATGAGTTACGAAAGAGTTATATGACCCTCAATGAGACGATCTGATATGTCAAATTTACCCTGAGGATTCAATCCTGTGGAGATATGCATGCACCATTGATTGACCTCAGTGAGAAGAAGGTAAGTCGCAGGTCTATACCGACCGGTAGGGGACATGGGGCCAGTACAGGCTATATATCAGCATAATTTTCCAAACATGGTTTGGCCTTTTGGCATATTCACTAACATTGGTATGACAAAAGCACAGTTTTGAGAACAGCCATAATAATGACACCACGCTGTCATTGTAATGATGCATCTATTAAGATTCCTAAATACGAGCATGACATGAATGTGCTATGTTATAACCTGTTATAACACATTCATTAACCTGCTTATAGATGTGTAATAAATGTGCTATGGATATGCAGTCAAAGTAAATCGTTACCGGATAATTGTATTGTCCCTAAACAAGATCAATAGGTGAGCTGTTGAGCTGTATGTCTCATGTATTTACTGTTCTTTCACACGCAATGACGCACCTGGCCTCTCCGCTGCCTATCAGCTATTCCTCTATGTTCTTGTGGATTTACAGTGGCTTGCGAAAGTATTCACCACCTTTGTACAGCAATCTTTAAGTCATACCACAGATTCTCAATTCGATTGGGGTCTGGGCTTTGACTAGGCCATTCCAAGACATTTAAATGTTTGCCCTTAAACCACTCAAGTATTGCTTTAGCAGAAGACTGAAAAAGGTTTCCCTTAGGAATTTCCCTGTATTTAGTGCCATCCATCATTCCTTCAACTCTGACCAGTTTCCCAGTCCCTGCCGATTAAAAACATCCCCACAGCATGATGCTGCCACCACCATGCTTCACTGTGGGGATGGGGGTCTCGGGGTGATGGGAAGTGTTGGGTTTGTGCCAGACAAAGCGTTCTCTTTGATGGCCAAAAAGCTCAATTTTAGTCTCACCTGACCAGAGAACCTTCTTCCATGTTTGGTGAGTCTCCCACATGCCTTCTGGCGAACACCAAACGTGTTTGTTTATTTTTTTCTTTAAGCAATGTTTTTTCTGGACACTCTTCCGTAAAGCCCAGCTCTGCGGAGGTACGGCTTAAAGTGGTCTATCTTAAAGTGTACGGCTTAAGGTGGTCTACAAAGCTTTGTAGCTCCTTCAGGGTTATCTATGGTCTCTTTGTTGCCTCTCTGATTAATGCCCTCCTTGCCTGGTCTGTGAGTTTTAGTGGGCGGCACTCTCTTGGCAGGTTTGTTGTGGTGCCATATTCTTTCCATTTTTTTAATAATGAATTTAATGGTGCTCCGTTGGATGTTCAAAGTTTCGGATATTTTTTTATAACCAAACCCTGATCTGTACTTCTCCACAACTTTGTCCATGACCTGTTTGGAGAGCTCCTTGGTCTTCATGGTGCCGCTTGCTTGGTGGTGCACCTTGCTTAGTGGTGTTGCAGCCTCTGGGGCCATTCAGAACAGGTGTATATATACTGCGATCATGTGACAGATCATGTGAAACTTAAATAAAGTTCACCTGTGTGCAATCTAAGTAATTATGTGACTTCTGAAGGTAATTGGTTGCACGTGATCTTATTTAGGGGCTTCATGGCAAAGGGGGTAAATACATATGCACGCACCACTTTTTTGTAGTTTTTTGGGGGGGAGGGGGTGGTTAAGTTATTTTTTTTTACATTTCACTTCACCAATTTGAACTATTTTGTGTATGACCATTACATGAAATCCAAATAAAAATAAATTTAAATTACAGGTTGTAATGCAACAAAATAGGAAAAATGCAAAGGGGGGTGAATACTTTTGCAAGGCATTGTATATAGAAAATTGGTGCAGTTTGAATGATTTTATGTGTGGTATGATTGCTAGTTATTCGATTGCAGATCTGGACAAACAATCCATCTACTACTATTGTCACTATGCATGGTGGATAGAGGGAAGGATAGACAGTTAGACAGGTAGATTATATTGTCCAGTGGTATAATAACTGAAGGGAACATTGTATTGCATAAGGGAAGTACCAAAACACATTGATAAGATAGCAGATTAGGGAATGTGTCTAAAATGGAAGAAAATGTATAGTAAAACCTACAAAATGGTGAATGTAAACCATGGAAAACACACACTTCCCTCCCCTGTGCCGAAAAAAATAAAAAAACACAACCCTCCCCAAAGCAAAAACAAAGTTAGACAACCCTCCCCTATTATGGACCCCTAAGTCATTTGGAGAAAAGAGACTTGAAGCATTCAGTGTAACTACAACAAATACAGTATCTAACTCTGATAAACCCTGATTCCTCACACAGTGTGCCGAGTAGTGACATTCGCAGTCCAAAAAACCCCCAACAAATTACAAGACCACCCAAACTCATTTACCTCCCTGATGATAAAACAAGTTATGATGTGGATCACAGCTGATGAAAACATGACATCTAACGTGAGAGTAACATTCTAAAACGGGAGTGACTGCTTTGACACCATACACGTACAGAAACTCTTTACCAGGATATTAAAGGGATAAAAATCCATAATCGTGGATCCCAATCTCTATCCCCAGAAACCCATGTGGATGTAGAATGTATTTTGTGTAAATATTTGAACTCACAGCAGCACATTTCACTGATTAGAGTGTAAAAGCCTGCCATCCGATTGACAGGGGCAAATTATTCATTGTTAGGGTTCTCTAGAAGGGCGCCACATCCTCAAAATCAGCCTAGGTCTATCTGGCAGTAATTTAAGAGGAAATCGGCCCAGATTCTCACAGACAGAGAAACGCTTGTGAAATAAAGAGGTTAAGCGAGTCATTCAATGTTTCACTTGGGTTCAAACATAACAATTTACTGTATTTTCTGTAGCCAGCAAGCGGCACCTCTGGATTCGACTTGCCCAAGAAAACAAAACGGCTCCGTATGGCCAAGACGCCGAGCACAGACAGACAGGGTCTACCTTCTGTGTATACAGGTGGGCTTGTACACAATACAGCCATACAGCTGGCAGAGGGAAGCTCAGTCTGGAAAGAGAATGATACGAGAGTCAAAAGAGTAGGGAATGAGAGAAAGGGATGGATAGCACAGGCTAAAATGGGAGAAGCTGCTGGCTCTCGGAGGTTCGGGGTAAATTGTGAAAACACTGATGGATCAGGGTTGAGGTTGATAAGCTAAAATTTCCTTCCTGAACTGTCTATGATAGAATCAGAATGTCTTTACCATTTGGTCATATTTTTTGCCCATCCCCGAGAGGGAAAGGCACTCTGGTCAACATGAGATGATTCACTTGACAGCAGAGCTCAGGGCAAACAGGTGCATGAAATTGCATAACTTGTTCAAGCCAGACAAGATATTTCCCTCACTTTTATCATTCACAAAAGCCCTGCCTCCTCAGTCTCTAGTGGTAGTTCTTTTAAAATTCTTCCCTATCCTCAACAAAAGTTTTCTGACAACTGAGTAAACACATGTCCTCATTTTAGGATAATGGCGCCGGAGGGGATGGCTGCCGTTTTATGGGCTCCTAACCAACCGTGCTATTTGTTAGATTTTTCGCATTGTTTGTAACTTATTTTGTACATAATGTTGCTGCTACCGTCTCTTATGACCGAAAAGAGCTTCTGGACAACAGAACAGTGATTATTTACCTTGAATTGGACAAAGAATTTTTCTTTAATGAGTCGGACGATTTACTACAGAAACCTGAACAGACCCTCATCCCTGTCATTCGCAGGAGAAAGAGACGGCGGTTTTGCGGAAGGAGATTGGGGTGCCTTGTGAAGATCCGGCAACGAATGGCTAACCTGTCTTTGCCATCGGTACTACCGGTCAACGTACAAACGCTAGATAATAAATTGGACGAACTAAAAACACGTCAATAAAACAAAGCAGATGATAGTGGACTTCAAGATACAGCAGAGGGGGTACCCCCCTATCCACATCGACGGGACAGCAGTGGAGAAGGTGGAAAGTTTTAAGTTCCTCTGCGTACACATCACGGACAAACTGAAGTGGTCCACCGACACAGACAGTGTGGTGTAGAAGGCGCAACAACACCTCGTCAATCTAAGGAGGCTGAAGAAATGTGGCGTGTCACCTAAAACCCTCACAAACTTTTACAGAAGCTTAATTGAGAGCATCCTGTCGGGCTGCATCACTGCCTGGTATGGCAACTGCACTGCCCACAACCGCATGGCTCTCCAGAGGGTGGTGCGGTCTGTACAACGCATCACCGGGGGCCAACTACCAGCCCCCAGGACACCTACTGCACCCGATGTCACAGGAAGGCCAATAAGATTATCAAGGACAACAACCCCCCGAGCCACTGCCTGTTCACCCCGCTACCATCCAGAAGGCGAGGTCAGTACAGGTGCATCAAAGCTGGGACCGAGAGACTGAAAAACTGTTTTTATCTCAAGGACATCAGACTGTTAAACAGCCATCACTAACACAAAGAGGCTGTTGCCTACATACAGACTTGAAATCATTGGCCCCTTTAAATAAATGGATCACTAGTCACTTAAATAATGCCACTTGAATAATGGTTACATATCTTGCAATACTCATCTCATATGGATTTACTGTATTTTATACCATCTATTGCATCTTGCCTATGCTGCTCTGTCATTGCTCATCCATATATTTATATGCATATATTCATATTCCATTAATTTACTTAGATTTGTATGTATAAGGTAGTTGTTGTGGAATTGTTAGATTACATGTTAGATATTGCTGTACTGTTGGAACTAGAAGCACAAGCATTACGCTACACTCGCAATAACATCTGCTAACCATGTGTATGTGACCAATAAAATTTGATTTGATTTATATCAAACCAATGGGACATTAAAAACTGTAATATCTTATTTTCCACCGAGTCATGGCTGAACAACGACTTGAATAACATACAGCTGGCGGGTTACACACTCTATCGGCAGGATAGAACAGCAGCCTCTGGTAAGACAAAAGGTGGCATCTAAACTCAGCAAAAAAATAAATGTCCTCTCACTGTCAACTTAACATGTGGAAATATTTGTATGAACAAAATAAGATTCAACAACTGAGACATAAACTGAACAAGTTCCACAGACATGTGACTAACAGAAATTGAATAATGTGTCCCTGAACAAAGGGGGGGGGGGTCAAAATCAAAAGTAACAGTTAGTATCTGGTGTGGCCACCAGCTGTATAAAGTGCTGCAGTGCATCGCCTCCTCATGGACTGCACCAGATTTGCCAGTTCTTACTGTGAGATGTTACCCCACTCTTCCATCAAGGCACCTGCAGGTTCCCGGACATTTTTTGGGGGAATGGCCCTAGCCCTCACCCTCCGATCCAACAGGTCCCAAACGTGCTCAATGGGATTGAGATCCGGGCTCTTCGCTGGCCATGGCAGAACACTGACATTCCTGTCTTGCAGAAAATCATGCACAGAACGAGCAGTATGGCTGGTGGCATTGTCTAGCTGGAGGGTCATGTCAGGATGAGCCTGCAGGAAGGGTACCACATGAGGGAGGAGGATGTCTTCCCTGTAACGCACACCGTTGAGATTGCCTGCAATGACAACAAGCTCAGTCCGATGATGCTGTTACACACCGCTCCAGACCATGACGGATCCTCCACCTCCAAATCGATCCCGCTCCAGAGTACAGGTGTAACGCTCATTCCTTCGACGATAAACGCGAATCTGACCATCACCCCTGCTGAGACAAAACCAAGACATGTCAGTGAAGAGCACTTTTTGCCAGTCCTGTCTGGTCCAGTGACGGTGGGTTTGTGCCCATAGGCGACGTTGTTGCCGGTGATGTCTGGTGAGGACCTGCCTTACAACAGGCCTACAAGCCCTCAGTCCAGCCTTTCTCAGCCTATTGATGACAGTCTGAGCACTGATGGAGGGATTGTGTGTTTCTGATGTAACTTGGGCAGTTGTTGTTGCCATCCTGTACCTGTCCCGCAGGTGTGATGTTCGGATGTACCGATCCTGTGCAGGTGTTGTTACACGTGGTCTGAAACTGCGAGGATGATCAGCTGTCTGTCCTGTCTCCCTGTAGCGCTGTCTTAGACGTCTCACAGTACGGACATTGCAATTTATTTATTTATTATTTCCCACAGTTTTCATAACTGTGACCTTAATTGCCTACCGTCTGTAAGCTGTTAGTGTCTTAACGACCGTTCCACAGATGCATGTTTATTAATTGTTTATGGTTCATTGAACAAGCATGGGGTAACAGTGTTTCAACCCTTTACAATCTGTCAAGTTATTTGGAATTTTTCCAATTGTCTTTAAAAGACAGGGTCCTGAAAAAGCGACGTTTCTTTTTTTGCTAAGTTTACGTATATTTGTAAACAACAGCTGGTGCATGATATCTAAGGAAGTGTCAAGGTTTTTCTCGCCTGAGGTAGAGTATCTCATGATAAGCTGTGGACCACACTATATACCGAGAGAGTTTTCATCTATATTCTTCGTAGCTGTCTATTTACCACCACAAACTGATGCTGGCACTAAGATAACATTCAATGAGCTGTATACCATCTGACCACTTTTTTATTGACTGAGTCACTGGCTTTATCAATAAGTGCATCGAGGTCGTCGTCCCCACAGTGACTGTACGTACATACCCCAACCAGAAGCCATCAATTACAGGCAACATCCACATTGAGCTAAAGGGTAGAGCTGCTGCTTTCAAGGAGCGGGACTCTACCCGGAAGCTTAAAAGATATCCCGCTATGCCCTCTGACGAACCATCAAACAGGCATCTAATCAACATCTAATCAAATGGCTACCCAGACTTTTTACATTGCACCCCCCTTTACGCTGCTGCTACTCTCTATTATTATCTATGCATAGTCACTTTAATAACTCTACCGACATGTACATATTACCTCAATTACCTCGTCAACCAGTGCCCCCGCACCTTTACTCTGTACCGGTACCCCCTGTATATAACCTCGCTATTGATATTTTACTGCTGCTCTTTAATTATTTGTTGCTTTTATAACTTATTTGTGGGGGTATTTTTCTTAAAACTGCATTATTGGTTAAGGGCTTGTAAGTACGCATTTCACTGTAAGGTCACCTGTACACCTGTTGTATTCGGCGCGTGTGACAAATAACATTTGATTTGATGAAAGACATGTTTTTTTTTAGACTGCCTGAACCTAAGCTTGTGTGGAATACATGTTTTTTTAATTGTGACAACATAAATCTACATTAGTGGTGGAGACCAAATTCTGACAGGCTAAACACACTGGCTATTTTGGTTGTCATAACCTCAGTCACATCGTTGTGTGTGAGCGTATGTGCATTGGCTCAGAGCAAAAGACCACGTGACACTAATACCCCGGCGTGTATTGGAGTGTGTGAAAGAGAGAGACTACAAGAAAAGGAACCACGGAGGAGAGGACCCGCCTGTAATTCAGCCTGTCAAGCTGCTATTGTGGTCTCCAATGATATGAAATAAAGATCCGTTCACACGAACAATTACCAGATTCTCTTCTCGGTCACGTTCCACTGTCGTCCTTCAACAGAGCTTTGACATACTATAAGACGATAAGAACACATTCATTACGAGAACAGTATATTCCATCCACCTGGGTTTTCCCATTTACTGTACTTTACCATGTAAGGAGGCATGTTGTTGTATAGTTAACTGCGTGGAAAGGTTCACCCAAAATGATTAAGATTTATAGGGCACAATAAAATCTGTCATTACTGTAGTCAAAACAAACTACATTTTCCGAGACACTCAATGCAAGTGAGCACATGAACATAATTTGGAGATTAAGGATTCATAATCAGAAACCTCTTTTAACGGACCTCCAAACACCACATGAAAGCCATTTATTTTATTTTGTAATGTCAGCGTCTTCCTGCATTTGGAAGTACTTATACCTGGGTATATGAATCCACACCAAAGAGAGAGGGCGTTTGGGTTAACACTGTTTCTGATTAGCAGGTGGGTAGCCATGTTGCTCAGAGGAGTCTGTAATATTTATATCCTTATGTCTGATCCTAAGCTTGTCATTGAAACATGCACATAACACTTACATGGCTGATGTGCTTTGATTTTAGTGTTGGTTTTGTGGCAGTACAATTAAACGATCCTCTGGGGCAAAGTCTGTAGCAAAATCACATTTAAAAAGTCATCTAATAGCCATAATTGAAACTAAATGGATCAAAATGTCAAGTAAAAGCAAAGAGCAATTTCTCATGCAATAATTTTACTCGGACTGTCTCGGGGTAGTCTGAGTGAGGAAAGGAAAACAAGCTGTTATAGGCAGAGAGGTTTGGAACTCTCTTTCTTATTGGTCTATTAACTAATTTACCACCTGGTGATGTCATCAGGCAGGCAAAAACTCCATCCAATAAAACCGGCTGAAAATTCAGGGACTTTTCAAACAGCCAATACACTAAAAGGGCATTATCATTATGTGCATACTTTCACAGTATTATTCCAACCACATAGTGTGGCAAAATACATATTCAGTCCTTTTGGAAAGTATTCAGAACCCTTCACTTTTTCCACATTTTGTGACGTTACAGCCTTATTCTGAAATGGATGTAAAATAAATAAATCCACAGCAATCTACACACAATACCCCATAATGAAAAAGCGAAAACAGGTTTTCAGACCCTTTGCTATTAGACTCGAAATTGAGCTTCGGTGCATCCTGTTTCCAATGATCATCCTTGATATGTTTCTACAACTTGATTGGAGCCCAGCTGGGGTACATTCAATTGGTTGGACATGATTTGGAAAGGCATTGTCAGAGCAAAAACCGAGCCATGAGGTTGAAATAATTGTCCGTAGAGCTCAGAGACAGGATTGAGTAGAGGCATAGATCTGGGGAAGGGTACCAAAACATTTCTGCTGCATTGAAGGTCCCCAAGAATACAATGGCCTTCATCATTCTTAAATGGAAGAAGTTTGAAACCACCAAGTCTCTTCCTAGAGCTGGCCACTCGGCCAAACTGAGCAATCGGGAGAGAAGGGCCTTGGTCAGGGAGGTGACCAAGAACCCAATGCTCACTTTGACGGAGATACAGAGTTCCTCTGTGGAGATGGGAGAACCTTCCAGAAGGACAACCATCTCTGCAGCACTCCACCACCAATCAGGCTTTTATGGTCGAGTGGCCAGACGGACGCCACTCCTCAGTGAAAGGCACATGACAGTCCGCTTGGAGTTTGCCAAAAGGTAACTAAAAGACTCTCAGACCATGATAAACAAGCTTCTCTTGTCTGATGAAACCAAGAATGAATGCTGTGGGGATGTTTATCAGAGGCAGGGACTGGGAGACTAGTCAGGATTGAGGGAAAGATGAATGGAGCAAAGTAGAGAGAGATCCTTGATGAAAACCTACTCCAGAGCACTCAGGACCTCAGACTGGGGTGAAGGTCCACCTTCCAATAGGACAACGGCCCTAAGCACATAGCCAAGATAACGCAGGACAGGCTTCGGGACAAGTCTCTGAATGTCCTTGAGTGGCCCAGCCAGAGCCCGGACTTGAACTCGATCGAACATCTCTGGAGAGACCTGGAAATACCTGTGCAAAGATGCTCCGAATCCAAGCTGGCAGAGCTTGAGAGGATCTGCAGAGAAGAATGGGAGAAACTCCCCAAATACAGGTGTGCCAAGCTTGTAGCATCATACCCAAGAAGACTCGTGGCTATCATCACTGCCAAAGGTGCTTCAACAAAGTACTTAGTAAAGGGTCTGAATGCTTACGTAAATGTGACATTTCAGTTTTTATTTTTAATAAAAACCTGTTTTTGCTTTGTCATTTTTGGGTATTGTGTGTATAGATGCAGGGGGGAAACTATTTAATCAATTTAAGGCTGTAAGGTCACAAAATGTGGAAAAGAGGGTCTGAACACTTTCTGAAATATTTTTCCATATATAGACACACCCTATGTGTTTTAATAAAATCAACTACATGCATTGAGCTGGTCTGATGCTTTACTCTTATGGTTTGATGAAATAAGACAAATGCCTCAAGAGGGGGCCAGAGATCGAGATAAGCCGAAGAAAAAAAACATTAACCTGACCCAACTATTCTCCTCCTGCTCTTGCTTGCTTTCGCAGATTCTGCCATTACTCTCCTAAAGTTGCCGGTAAAAGGCTACAGGAGGAGTCTGCAACCTTTCTCATGCGGAATACCAATTTATCTTCAAATTTCTACCGATCTGTGTACCACTTAAGGTTTTCATATGCAAATTTACATGAAACAGTTTCATTTAATTTATAATAACGTCTTCATATCTCAAAATCATTTTCATGTGATAAATCAAAATTCTACCCAAATCTAAAAGAAAATGATACAAACCTAAAAACTAACTTCTACTGCCATTGCCAACGATGTAAAAATAGCCTACATAAAGCCAACAAATAAAAACATTGTAGCCTGCAGGCAGAAAATATCCTGATAAAAATATATAGCTATTTTTAATATTTTCTACATTGTAGAATAATAATGAAGACATCAAAACTATGAAAAAACACATATGGAATCATGTAGTCACCAAAAAAGTGCTAAACAAATCTCAATATATTTTATATTTGAGATTCTTCAATGTAGCCACGCTTTGCCTTGATGACAGCCTTACACAGCTTGGAGTTGTGTTTTGGGTCATTGTCCTGTTGAAAAACAAATGATAGTAAGACTAAGGGCAAACCAGATGGGATGGTGTATCGCTGCAGAATGCTGTGGAGACCATGCTGGTTAAGTGTGACTTGAACTCTAAATAAATCACTGACAGTGTCACTAGCAAAGCACCCCACACAATCACACCTCCTCCTCCATTTTTCACGTTGGGAACCACATATGTGGAGATCATCCGTTCACCTACTCTGCGTATCACAAAGACACAACGGTTGGAACAAAAAATCTCAAATGTCGACTCATCAGACCGAAGGACAGATTTCCACCAGTCTAATGTCCATTGCTTGTGTTTCTTGGCCCAAGCAAGTCTCTTCTTATTATTGGTGTCCTTTAGTTGTGGTTTCTTTGCAGCAATTCGACCATGAAGGCCCGATTCACGCAGTCTTGATGTTGAGATGTGTCTGTTACTTGAACTCTGTGAATCATTTATTTGGGCTGCAATTTCTGAGGCTGGTAACTCTACTGAACTTATCCTCTGCAGCAGATGTAACTCTTGGTCTTCGTTTCCTCTGGCGGTCCTCATGAGAGCCAGTTTCATCATAGCGCTTGATGGTTTTTGCGACTGCACTTGAAGAAACTTTCAAAGTTCTTGACATAATATGGACTGGGTCTTTCACCAAATAGGGCTCTCTTCTGTATACCACCGCTACCATGTCACAACACAACTGATTGGCTCAAACTCATTAAGGAACAAAATTCCACAAATGAACTTTTAACAAGGCACACCTGTTAATTGAAATGTATTCCAGGGAACTACCTCATGAAGCTGGTTGATAGAATGCCAAGAGTGTGCAAAGCTGTCATCAATGCAAAGGATGGATACTTTGAAGAATCTGAAATACAAAATATATTAGGATTTGTTTAACACTTTTTTCGTTACTACATGTTATTTCATAGTTTTGATGTCTTCACTATTATTCTACAATATAGAAAATAGTAAAAATAAAGAAAAACCCTTGAATGAGTAGATGTATCCAAACTTTTGACTGGTACTGTATATAAATATATATATATATATATATATATATATATATATATATATATATATTTGTTACTGCTTGACTAAAACCATCTTGGTCGACCAACAGCCGTACGACTAAACAATCGACCAGTCAACTAATTGGGGTCAACCCGAAAACAGCTACACAACCAACAGCATGGTTAAGCAAGGTATTGATTCCGACATTTTTGGACTACTAAACAACTATTGATTTAGAAGCACAGAGAGATACCGCAAGTCACAAAGACAACAGGAGCTGCCTCCAATATTCCAGCTCCATTTCAACTTCAACATCATCTAATCAGCTATGCTTAATCTAATACAGTGACAACTAAAAGATACCCCGAAATATATTTAGTCCCAGCAATGTAAACTAAATATAATGTGGCAGTCCATTGTACTGATTTCTGTGTTTGTGTGTGTGTGTGCCTGCAAGTAGAAAAAACATGCCATCCTCCACTCTTTCATGTTGCCTAAACGGTTTATGACTCTGTCACTTTGAGTTTTGTTGTCCTAGGTTACCTGGCTAAAATACTTGCTCGCTAGCCTAACTTCCTTTCATGGGCAACGATATGCCAGGCCAGCTAGCCAAGCATACTACATCTAGCTACATGTTGAACTTCTATCCTTTCAGACCAGGGGCACAGTGTATGAATTTATGGTTGGATCAGAATCACCATTATAATCATTTGCCAGTAAGGAGAATTAAGTAAAACCACAAGTCGAAATCCCTATCTCCTTCCATGGCGAATTTAGCAAAGGGACAATTTTAGCTAGCAACACAACGCAATGCAACAATTCAAGTTTTTTTCAGTCAATAATGATGTTTTTCTTATGATGTGATTGGTCTGAAGCCAAATCCAAACGGGCTTCCCTTGACACATTTTTTTGGTGTGCCAGGACCATTCACAGCTGACCTCACTCAGTTTAGCTAAATGCTGATTGGCTATTTAAAAAAAAAACATTTTATCAAAGGATTCCAAATGCTCACTGGCTTCCCTTGCATTCAATGCTACGGGCGGCAATAATCTCATAGTCTTTCTGACCAGCCAGCACCAGATAGATACACTACACATACAGAGACAGAAGGGTGCTGTTTCGTTTGCTCAGATGCTTTCTCCGCTGATATACATTCTAGCGTCTTGCGAATTTAAGGACATTTATGAAACACAGAGAGACGAAAGATAAATTATTTAATGTTTTTTTCTTTTTTTCTGGGTCAATCTTTTTGCGAAGCCTGGCTTCCATTGGCAACCATGAATACGCCACTGGAAGTATATGAGCCAAATATCTTTTTTTTTAGCTTCACTGTCCATATACATATGGAGGGGAGTGTATATCCATGAGAACCCTTTTGATTTCTGCAACCAACATAATTCCCATGGATCATGTTATGCTCGTAATCCACAATAATTTCTCAAATTCCTGTGGCTTGACTGTGGACAGAGCAAAACTCTGTGGTCAACTCAGATTAAGTCTAAGTGAGCACAGAATGCTGTCCAAGTGGTATTTCTTCTTTTGTCTCTGCACATAAACATAGAAGGCCTCCTGAAAGCCTGCCCTTCATATCTGGCAAACTCACAGCAAAGCATCAATCTTTCAGAGAGAACGGTTTCACACACGCATTCTCTCACACAATTGCACGCACGCACACACAACCAGTATCGACCAGCCCCATAAACACACACAGAAACACACGCACAGACCTTATTATTTTTGCCACATCCTGGCTCAAGTCAGTAGCCCATTTAAAGGATTGATTGAGCAAGGGATGGTGAGGCGGTTTGTGGAGGTGAGGTGAGGACAGGAGATGAAAATGACCCAGATACGGTTTAGAGCTCTGTTTGAAACTATAGCTCAATGTAGCTCCCTGGAGTTTCTTCCTCCTTGTCTGACCTCACCGGAGGATAACCATGTTTTGAAATTCTTTCATATTTCACATGCCTGTAAAAAAAAAAGAAAAGTGGACACCGCTGCCATTCCCTGTATAGAGAGGCTCCCAGAGTTGAAAGTTAAGTAAAGTCTATCACCAGGAGAGAGCTTTGATGTACCATGAATGGATGACCTTTTTGAATGAATGTATGCTGAGATGTTTATCCTCATATAAACCATTCCTTTTTGGACAAAGGGGCGTTTGCGGAAAGCCTGGGTCTGGTATGACGCTCGACTTTGGGAGTATTGTGTCACAGGTGGACACACTGTCAGTCACCGACTCCCTGTGAATGAAGGGCCCCTCGGGCAGGAGCTGTCCCCTTGATGTCCCTCACGTCGAGACCTGCTTCCTCAGTTGGCTCTGGGTGACACACTCACGCTTTGTTTCACATTTGCATCAGCTGATCCTGCTCCTGATCCTCACAATATGTTACAAAATACGACAAGTCCGGTGCACAGATCAATCAAACATCACTAATTGCTGGATATTGTACCAGATGTAAGATCTGATTTTGATTCAGATATAGTGGAGATACATTTCTGTTATTATCTTTTGAAGTGCCGTTAACGATGAATGAAAAATGACTTCAGAAATCTCCAGGATCTGTAGGAGTGCAACCAGAGGGCCTGGAGGGGAGATCGGATGTTGGCAGTCGAGTCGAGACCCACATCTGTTGCACAGCACACAGTTTGACGAAAAAGAACCGCAGCTATAGCGCGAAGGCTAAATGCTATATCAGGAGTGCCTAA
This sequence comes from Salvelinus alpinus, assembly GCF_045679555.1. Lineage (NCBI taxonomy): Eukaryota > Metazoa > Chordata > Actinopteri > Salmoniformes > Salmonidae > Salvelinus > Salvelinus alpinus. The sequence goes on from NC_092095.1 coordinate 37,601,965, forward strand.
TATTTAAGGCCGTGGATCAACTCCCAAAACTTTTATCGCACAGCCCTCCCTCGGTTTCGGCAATGCCCCAAGAAAACCCAGTGTGGGGAACTGTAGCGTTGCGCTACGTGCTTCCCCGGGCTCTCTCTTTGAAATTGAGTGTGTGCTTGTGGTTAAGGATTAAAGGAAAAGGCTGTCCCAACCGCATTATGTTATGGTTTCATATTCACTTGAACTCAAAAGTTACAATGTGAGAAGTGTTCAACGTCATGAATACATTTCGAATTTTACGAGCTTACTGGTATATCGCCAAGACTGCTCTGCTGCCACTTCCATTTGGAGTGAGGAAATATCTTGGAATAACAGAACGGCAACACTAGAACACCCACTGATATCAAACTGGTTGTCTGGTGAAAATCGTGCCTCAGTCGCAGGATATCTGGTGACTTACATTTTTTGGTCGATGCAATTGTGGCTATTAATCTCTGTGTTTATCTACCCAAACAAAGAAAATAGGGGGTATGGTCAGAAGTAGGAGAAGGTGACATTCTTGGGAGTGACCGATATCGAACAAAGGGCTGCCACACCAATGCCATTCTGATGAGTCCATAGGGGTCACCAACAAGAGAGCTGGCATGGCTGAAGGAGGAACAATCAAGCTACCCAGGCTACCTAGGGCCCAGGAAACAAATGTCATGTGGCCAGCAAAGCATGAAGCCATATAACGCAATTTGATAATTACAGCATGAACTTGCCCAAGTCCTCAGACTCCATTTGAAGTAAACAGCCGGCCTCTCAGGAGGAGGCGGGGAATGTAACAACAGTTAATGTAATAACCACCGGTTAATGTAATAACATATTATGTGCATGTGTGCTTATTGTAATAAAGTATTGCATTAACCGTTCAACATTTTATTACGTTAACCGGCAAATTATTACATTAACAGGTTTTATTACATAAAACATTTAAATGTTATTATAGTACCAGTCAAAAGTTTGGTCACACCTAATCATTCAAGGATTTTTCTTTATTTTTACTATTTTCTAAATTGTATAATAATAGTGAAGACATGAAATGACACATATGGAATCATGTAGTAACCAAAAAAGTGTTCAACAAAATATATTTGATATTTCAGTTCTTCAAAGTAGACACACTTTGCCTTGATGACAGCTTTGCACACTCTTAGCATTATCTCAACCAGCTTCATGAGGTAATCACCTGGAATGCATTTCAATTAACAGGTGTGACTTGTTAAAAGTTCATTTGTGGAATTTCTTTACTTCTTAATGCGTTTGAGCCAATCAGTTGTGTTGTGACAAGGAAGGGGGGTATACAGAAGATAGCCCTATTTGGTGAAAGACCAAGTCCATATTATGGCAAGAACATCTCAAATAAGCAAAGAGAAACGTCAGTCCATCATTACTTTAAGACATGAAGGTCAGTCAATCCGGAAAATATCAAGAACTTTGAAAGTTTCTTCAACTGCAGTCGCAAAAACCATCAAGCGCTATGATGAAACTGGCTCTGATGAGGACGGCCACAGGAATGGAAGACCCAGAGTTACCTCTCCTGCAGAGGATAAGTTCATTACAGTTATCTGCACCTCAGAATGCAGCCCAAATAAATGCTCCACAGAGTTCAAGTAACAGACACATCTCAACATCAAATGTTCAGAGGAGACTGTTTGAATCAGGCCTTCATGGCCAAAATGCTGAAAAGAAACCACTACTAAAGGACACCAATACGAAGAAGAGACTTGCTTGGATCAAGAAACCTGAGCAATGGTCATTAGAACGGTGGAAATCTGTCCTTTGACAACCGGCGTGTATTTGTGAGACACAGAGTAGGTGAATGGATGATCTCCGCATTTGAGGTTCCCACCGTGAAGCATGGAGGAGGAGGTGTGATGGTGTGTGGGTGCATTGCTGGTGACACTGTAGGTGATTTATTTAGAATTCAAGTCACACTTAACCAGCATGGTCACCACAACATTCTGCTGTGATACACCATCCCATCTGGTTTGCGCTTCATGGGACTATCATTTGTTTTTCAACAGGACAATGACCAAAAACACCTCCAGACTGTGTAAGGGCTAATTGACCAAGAAGGAGAGTGATGCAGTGCTGCATTAGATGATCTGGCCTCCACAAATCACCCAACTTCAACCCAATTGAGATTGTTTGGGATGAGTTGAACCGCAGAGTGAAGGAAAAGCAGCCAACAAGTGCTCAGCATATGTGGGAACTCCTTCAAGACTGTTGGAAAAGCATTCCAGGTGAAGCTGGTTGAGAGAATTCCAAGAGTGTGCAAAGGCAAAGGGTGGCTACTTTGAAGAGTATAAAATGTATTTTGATTTGTTTAACACTTTTTTTGGTTACTACATGATTCTAATAGTGTTATTTCAAAGTTTTGATGTATTCACTAGTATTCTACCATGTAGAAATAAAGAACAACTCATGAATGCGTAGGTGTGTCCAAACTTTTGACTGGTACTGTATATTTATAGCATATTCATATTTTACATTTATTACATTAACTGGTGTTACAAGGCTCATTTGTCCAACTTCTCTTTCTGGTATTTATAAAAGCTCTTCATGCCTTCCAGAAGTTACGTCCTATGAGCAGTACCATGGCTGACAAGAGAGAGAGATACATGGCTCTGGCGGGGAGACTGACCACACTTCTGTCACTGTTTGCTCGGGGCCCCGTTTCAATGTTGCTGTCCGCATGGAGGAGCTTGTGACAGGGGAGCCTCTGTTCTTGCTCTGAAAATAGATCCAGACCCTCCACTTCTTTTCTTGTCCTGTCCCGTCATTCTGGGGGCCTCTGATTGTTCCTCTCTCAATGGGTGTCCGCCTCAGTGCCCACACCATGGCAAAGCTCTCCACCAACCAGCGCAGAGAGAGATGCTTATGATAAAATCTTGGGGCAAGCAGGTAGCATAGTGTCTTGTGGATTCACCGTTCCCGTCGTCTGTGGGTTCTCTGTAGTAGGACTCGAGAGATGAAGTTTGAGCTCCGTTGCCACTGGACTCCGTAGTAGGTAGCTAGCCAGCTACTCCACTCCTACCAAGTAAGTTACACAATATGGAGTAACTTATTCTAAAGCATTGCCATCAAGTGTATACTTAAATGACCTCTTCAAAGTCATTCCCTCCATTTGCATCCTCCAATGCCACCAGCCACCACAATAACATAATGTGCAGATGTAGGATCTTAATTTGATCACCCTGTGGCAGGAGAACTTTCCTGCAATGCAGGGCATTTAAAACGGGTGGTGTATTTGAGGTTTAAAAAGGCTTCTGAAGTTTGTAATACCACATTGAAATTTTAGACTTGATTTCCTCTTACAAAAAATGAATCTACCCCTATAAAAATGACCATTAATTATAATCCACATAATAATGCACATTTGCTGTTGCTGCATGATTATGTTCCTGCTGCAGCAAGCTGGCGAAAATGAATCCTACATCTGTACAGTCAAAATATGCAGGTGTGTCTGCTTGAACTCAGAGGTACCCGAGGAGAAGTGGTGCATCGTCTGGTCACAGAACGTTGTCTATATGGTGCCACTGAGTGAAAGGACATTGACTTGACGGGACCTGTGAGTAGGCGAGTTGGCCTCAGTCTCTCAGAGCAGACTGATCAGGTCCCATGGGATGCGGCAGGCACACGTGACGGGCTCCTAAGTGCTCGTGGCTCGTGTAAGATTCATCCCCCCAGATCGCAAACATTAAGGACAGAGAGAGTGTGGCTTAGTCTGAAGATGACTACAAGGACAGATGGGGAACTGCAGTATGTAGGTTTGGAATGTGCCAAGAATCGCATACACATTTAACACTTCATTTTTAGGATCTGTAACTTAGTTATGAATACTTCACTGTCATCGTTCAATAATTGATTGAATATCATTTATTAATCTCAACAGAACTGTGCTCTTTCTTCCATTACACATGGTTAAAATTGAATTAAGACAATGTACTGTGGTGCACTGTGGCATTATCGTTCTTGTTGTTGAAATATAGCTCAGTGGATCGGAGGCAAAATAAATCAAAAATCATTATGAAACTGTCACGAGGCAAAAATAAACACTGCATTATTGTCGATTTCTGTTTTACAGATACCAGATACAGTTACATTGCTATTCTAATGCAACAACACTTCACAAGTCTATTTATTTATAACTGGGGGCCAGATTTCAATCCGCTCTCTACATGGTTTGATCTTGAGTTTTCCATCAATCCTATGAAGCCACACCACGCCTTTACACATCAATACTTAGAGGAGAGCATTGAAGTGCCCCCAAGCTTCACAAACACACTAGCCTCAATGATATCTCAAGATGTTTTCCTTCAGTCAAACCCCCCTAATTTTCAAGTTTAAACTTTTCAGATTATACCTCTTGTGATTTACACCTGTAAAAACACAGCCCTGCAAAAAGCGGAACGCAATGTTGCAACAACCAAACTAACAACTGCACACGATCAACATCATTTGACAAAACAATACCATTTCCAGTGGCCACCGAAACGTTTTTATTTTGTCTAAAATGTGGGATTTTATTGTATTGTGATTCCTGTAGTCTGGATGATATTATATTAATAAATAAAGATTTTAAAAAACTATCCCAGTCTTGAGGATGGTCCACAGGGTGCCACAGGCAGCTCGAAGAGGGATTCCCTCAGACGTACATCCCGCTCTTCTCCAGCCAATCAGATTAACCAACCAATCAGATGAAGGGAGGAATGCCAGCCAGGCCATTCGTAGTGGGAACGTGCCACCACACCTCCCAGTCTTCTCACTGCCACTGGATGGACAAACTTCATAGGACAAATTTATGGCTCTGATTTCTCATATTCATTCCTGTCGTTTTGTTTCAGTTTTCCAAATGGTGGCTCTGGACCCACTGGTGTGTCTGCAATTCCTCTTGGGTCAATTCTTAGTTTTAACAACCCTCTTTTGGAGGGTCACAGGAACATTTGAAAAATCTAAAATGTAGGTTTGTACCAACACAATACGTCCGTCACTTTTTTGACATTTGACTGAATCTTGACTTGTTGCTGAATCTATTAGTGTTGTGAGGTTAGTGTTCTCTCATTTCTCTCTGGTGCATTGTTATACACAAACAACATGACAAAACACCATTATTCTTTGACAACCCTCAACCAACCTCCTGGGAAGTTCCATTTCCTACACACTTTGTTTTTGTCATGAGTAGACTTGTGTTGTTTGATGTGTTCTATTAGTCATAACAAAAAGAGACAAACAGAGACAACCCTTCTCCTCAGACTCCTTTATCGGTGCATGACTGTTGAGATCCTCATCATTAACAATTTTATGATTTGGTGTCCAGAAACAATGTCATAATTGAGGAGTAGTCTTAAAGCAAGGGACTTGGTGGTCCCTAGTCATCATAAGCCACAGTAGGGAGGCAGCCCTTTTAGGGACTGTTCAGAGGTTCATCGGGACCGAACGTGATTGGCGGAGGTTACGGTTACCATTCGATTAAGCGAGGGCATGGATGGGCGGCCGATCAAAGAGGGCCGAGACAGGCCACATATGTTGTCCAGAGCTCTCTGGAAGTTGTGACCGTCTCTGGCACCACCACCAGTGTCAGCCTTAATTGGACTCTGCATTCTTTCCTGCTGCTCATGCCAAATTATGACCCTGGGAAAGTTTGCGTAAGTGCAAGGGTGAAAGTAAACCGGAACAGTCCGGTACGGCACCTGGCAAAATAAATAGAGGCGGTATGGCGTACTTGTAAAATGTGTGCCTATCACAGTAATTAAAACAAATGCCCAGAAAACTAAAGGCAGTTACACCATTATTTAAAATTGCCATATGTCAGCTGCAGGAAAATGTGCAAATTGACTTGAAAATGGGTGGCATTTACCCTCCAAATTGCATTGTGGTTCAACGAGAACCCTAACATTCCACTGGGTAAAAACTGGTTGAATCCACATTGTTTCGAGGTCATTTCAACCAAAAAATTAAATGTGATTCATGTTGAATCAACGTGGAAAACTAATTGGATGAGCAAAAAGTCATGAACGTGAGGAAATGTCATTTTTCTAACTTAAATCCAATGACAGGGTGAAATTGTTGGTTGATTTCACGTTAGTTGATAACTCAACCAAACGTAAATCAAAACTAGACGTTGAACTTTTGCCAAGCCGGCGATAAGTGGCCGAGACGGAGACGTGCGAAGGATGCATCAATTCTGGCTACAAGTGTAGTGGGCCTAATGACAATCGCCAAATGTCATTACTCTTTTATAGATGTCCTTTCACATTCATCAAATTGTGCTTTTTCGGATGCTGGAATTATTTTGTTAGTGGCCAAATGTGCGCAGTTAGCCAACAGGAGCGCCTTTTGAAGTGATTATTTGTCAGTCAGATGAAAACATCATGACTGGTTGTGTTTATGTCACATTAAAAAAAGATAATACATAAGAACAGTTATATGACAGATCTTTACTAGGCCATATAGGCCCACGGAGATCATTCTAAATTAATTGGGATTCTATGTAATTCTATGACTAGACCCACTGAAAAATATTCTGCATTGCAACCTTTTGCTTTTACACGTCACTGAGCAGTTGCACCCATTCTGATTGCAGCTCCATTGAGAAAAAGCTGCATTGCAAAAGCACAGGGGACCTCTATGGACAGAAAGACAGATTGCATCTAAATACTGACTATGTTTGAAAGAAAACAACCAGTTCAGTCACTTCCCATTTACCAGCAGAGTGGATCAGAATATGGGACACGGACCAGCAGTGGTTAAAATTGCATAATTACATTTTCTAAGAAAAACAATGGGAGAGCGATACTTTGATTTAGAATGTATTTGATCCTGAGGGATGATAAACAAGTTGAATAATGTATTGACTACCAAGAAGAGTAGCCATTTATCCAGTCATATTGTAGCCTACACTCTTAGAAAAAGGGTTCCAAAAGGGTTCTGTCGCTGTCCCCATAAAAGAACCCTTCATGGTTCCAGGTAGAACCCTTTTGGGTTCCAGGTAAAACCCTCTGTGGAAAGGGTTATACCTGGAACCAAAAGGGGTTCTTCAAAGGGTTCTCCTATGGGGACAGCCGAAGAACCCTTTTAGGTTCTAGATGGCACCTTTTTTACTAAGAGTGTAGAGTTTGCTCACACTTGGACTATTGAATCAGTGTGTGTTTGATATTGCTCTTGGGAGGAATATCCAAAGCAAAAAAAACATTTGGCATAATTCCCTGAACTACAATCACTTGTTAATGAATAATGCTTTAAAGTGACCCAGAGGAGATTCTACATTCACCAAATACATAATGTTAAAAAAAATGTATACAGTTGAAGTTGGAAGTTTACATACACCTTAGTCAAATACATTTAAACTCCGTTTTTCACCATTCCTGACATTTAATCCAAGTAAAAATTCCCTGTCTTAGGTCAGTTAGGATCACCACTTTATTTTAAGAATGTGAAATGTCAGAATAATAGTAGAGAAAATGATTTATTTCAGCTTTTATTTCTTTCATCACATTTCCAGTGAGTCAGAAGTTTACATACACTCAATTAGTATTTGGTAGCATAGCCTTTACATTGTTTAACTTGGGTCAAACGTTTCAGGTAGCCTTCCACAAGCTTCCACAAGAGGTTTGGCCCATTCCTCCTGACAGAGCTGGTGTAACTGAGTCAGGTATGTAGGCCTCCCTGCTCGCACGCGCTTCTTCGGTTCTGCCCACAAATTTTCTATTGGATTGAGGTCAGGGCTTTGAAATGGCAACTCCAATACCTTGACTTTGTTGTCCTTAAGCCATTTTGCCACAACTTTGGAAGTATGCTTGGGGTCAATGTCTATTTGGAAGACCCATTTGCGACCAAGTTTTGACTTCCTGACTGATGTCTTGAGATGTTGCTTTAATATCTCCACATAATTTTCCCTCTTCATGATGCCATCTATTTTGTGAAGTGGACCAGTCCCTCCTGCAGCAAAGCACCCCCACAACATGATGTTGCCACCCCCGTGCTTCACGGTTGGGATGGTGTTCTTCGGCTTGCAAGCCTCCCCCTTTTTCCTCCAAACATAACGATGGTCATTATGGCCAAACAGTTCTATTTTTGTTTCATCAGACCAGAGGACATTTCTCCAAAAAGTACAATCTTTGTCCCCATGTGCAGTTGCAAACCATAGTCCGGCTATTTTATGCCGGTTTTGGAGCAGTGGCTTCTTCCTTGCTGAGCGGCCTTTCAGGTTTTGTTGATATAGGACTCGTTTTACTGTGGATATAGATACTTTTGTACCTGTTTCCTCCAGCATCTTCACAAGGTCCTTTGCTGTTTTTCTGGGATTGATTTGCACTTTTTGCACCAAAGTACGTTCATCTCTAGGAGACAGAATGTGTCTCCTTCCTGAGCGCTATGACGGCTGAGTGGTACCATGGTGTTTATACTTGTGTACTATTGTTTGTACAGATGAACGTGGTATCTTCAGGCGTTTGGAAATTGCTCCCAAGGATGAACCAGACTTGTGGAGGTCTACCATTTTTTTCTGAGGTCTTAGCTGATTTATTTTGATTTTCCCATAATGTCAAGCAAAGAGGCACTGAGTTTGAAGGTAGGCCTTGAAATACATCCACAGGTACACCTCCAATTGACTCAAATGATGTCAATTAACATAGCTGATGCTTCTAAATTCATGACATTAATTTCTGGAATTGTCCAAGCTGTTTAAAGGCACAGTCAACTTAGTGTATGTAGACTTCTGACCCACTGGAATTGTGATACAGTGAATGAATCTGTCTATCAACAATTGTTGGAAAAATTACTTGTGTCATGCACAAAGTAGATGTCCTAACCAACTTGCCAAAACTATAGTTTGTTAACAAGAAATTTGTGGAGTGGTTGAAAAATGAGTTTTAATGACTCCAACCTAAGTGTATGTAATCTTCTGACTTCAACAGTATATAAATATTGAATACTATCATTCTAGAGCACAACTGTTTAATCTTGACATTTGCAGCGCCTTCAGAAAGTATTAATACCCCTTGAATTATTCCACATTTTAATTAAAAATTGATTAAATATATTACTTTTTTCACCATCTACACAAAATATTCCATTATCACAAACCCAATAATGGTACCAGACCTGAAATGGTTGGCCATTTTTTGGAATCTTTCAGTTCTAGAATTAGTTCTTTAAAATCAATTTTCAGAAGTTATGAGCTAGCAGTCCTGATGTTGTTTGACCCCACATGAACTATGACAGCATCAGCTCCCGACTGTTGTCGCTCTATCTTTTGTAGAGCGGTCGGAAGCAGCCTTGTAATGTCCTGTACTCGTGCTCCTGGGTAGCACAGGGTTTTTGCCCCAGGAAGCAAGTTGTTTCTTACAATTGAGCTGCCGGTGATGACAGCTGGTGCAATGCCCGAGGAGGACCGGCAGTTCTTTTGCCTCGAGTGGTTTCGCAAACCCCTCAAGGACCGGAGGGCGATGGGGCCCGATGGACCCAAGCAAGCTGCAGTATCCACTGTGGATGATGAATGGGCCGGTCTCTCAGAAAGCCTCATGGTCTGATGAGGGTGGGAACTATTAGGATCTGAATCCGAGTTAGAAGCCACCGGAGAAGGAGACAGAACAGAGGATTAAGGAGCAGGAATCTCTGGATCCAATCTCGAATCCGAAGCCCCAAGGGAAGAAGGCGCAGGAACCTTTGGATCCCCGGTGAGTGACATATCTCCATGGCTGTTTGGTTGGGTCGAGAACATGAACATCCCCCAAGTCATCCAGGAGCATCTTACTAGCTCCGTACTCCAGTAGCCACTTCACCCCTGTAGTCCTCTGCAAGCAAACACTTGAAAGTCTGGGCGGTTCACATTGTCTCAGAATAAATACAAATAAACACAGCTCCTGCAGCATTGAAAACATTAAAATACGACCTCCATTTGAGACTGCCGAGCCAGATAGGCTAGCTGGGTTTCTGTGTGTCTCTTTTTACATGGGATCCTGGGACAGATAGTAGCGTTCACAGCAACTGAGCCGCAGGATCCAAAGTCAAAAAGTATATAAAATCAAAAACTTTAAAAGGAAACACTGTCACAACTTCACAAAAATAATAAACCGAGGTCTCTCTTTCAGCGTTCAACAACATACGTCACGCTCAGATGACGTCATGTGTGTGGATTCACCTTCCAACAAGACAACGACTGGGTTCAAGACCGGGCTCTGGCTGGGCAACTTAAGGACATTGAGACTTGTCCCGAAGCCACTCCTGCGTTGTCTTGGCTGTCTGCTTAGGGTCATTGTTCTGCTGGAAGGTGAACTTCGCCCAAGTCTGAGGTTCTGAGTGCTCTGGAGCAGTTTTTCATCAAGGATTTCTCTGTACTTTGCTCTGTTCATATTTGTCACGATCCCGACTAGTCTCCAAGTCTCTGCCGCTGAAAAACCATGCTTCACCGTAGGGATGGTACCAGGTTTCCTCCAGACGTGATGCTTGGCATTCAGGCCAAAAAGTTCAATCTTGGTTTCATCAGACCAGAGAATGTATTTTCTCATGGTCAGAGATTTTAGGTGCATTTTGGCAAACTTCAAGCGGGCTGTCATGTGCCTTTTACTGAGGAGTGGCTTCTGTCTGGCCACTCTACCATAAAGGCCTGATTACTGGAGTGCTGCAGAGATGGTTGGCCTTATGGAAAGTTCTCCTATCTCCCCAGAGGAACTCTGGAGCTCTGTCAGAGTGACCATTGGGTTTTTGGTCATTTCCCTGACCAAGGCTCTTCTCCCCAGATTGTTCAGTTTGGCTGGGAAGCCAGTTAGGAAGAGTCTTTGTGGTTCCAAACTTCTTCCATTTAAGAATGATGGAGGCCACTGTGTCCTTGTGGATCTTCAATGCTGCAGAAATGTTTTGATACCCTTCCCCAGATCTGTTCCTCGACACAATCCTGCCTCGGAGATCTACGGACAATTCCTTCGACCTCAAAGCTTGGTTTTTGCTCTGACATGCACTGTCCACTGTGGGACCTTATATAGACAGGTGTTTGTCTTTCCAAATCATGTCCAATCAACTGAATTTACCACAGGTGGACACCAATCAAGTTGTAGATACATCTCAAGGATGATCAATGCAAACACGATGCACCTGAGCTCAATTTTGAAGCAAAGGGTCTGAATACTTATGCAAATAAGGTATGTTTTTTACTTTTAATACAAAAATGTCTAAAAACCTGTTTTGCTTTGTCATTATGGGGTATTGTGTGTAGATTGATGAGGATTTTTTAAATTTATTTAATCCATTTTAGAATATGGCTGTAATGTAACAAAATGTGGAAAAAGGGAAGGGGTGTGAATACTTTCCGAAAGCATTGTATTCAATGTCTGCTTTCAAAATGTCTACCCATCTACCAATAGGTGCCCTTCTTTGAGAGGCATTGGAAAACCTCGCTGGTCTTTGTGGTTGAATCTGTGTTTGAAATTCACTGCTCGACAGAGAACTTACAGATAAGTTAGTCATTCAAAAATCACATTAAATACAACTTATTATGTGACTTGTTAAGCACATTTTTACTCTCAACTTTTTTGGGCTTGCCATAACAAAGGGGTTGAATATTTAATATTGACACAATACATTTTTTATAATAAAGATAAATAAATATAAATAATTCCACTTTGCCAGTGACACAAAATCTCAATTTAATCCATTTTAAATTCAAACTGTAACACAGTTTGGGTGTGAACACTTTCTGAAGGCATTGTATATTTAAACGTCCATGCAAAGACAGCAATAACTCATGTGGGCTGAATGCAGCTGTACTGTAGAAATGTAATGCTCTTGAAGCAACCCACTACACTGTTGCATTCCAAACTTGTCTCAAAATGCAGTAAATGTCATGTGAACTATTGAGCATATTTTGATGAGCTACACTTTCGGAATCCTCAAAAATGTCTCCCTAAAATGTAGCCACCACACTTTCCTGAAAACCATATCAAAGCCAGCCAGGTGGGAAAACAAAACAGCCTAGCATCAGAGTCTCACAGTGGAAGGAGAAAACTCGGATACGAGTCAATAAAATTCCACGTCACTCCCTAGCTGTTTTGATGTCTGAAGCCGAGGAGTACTTCCAAAAGAGGGATGTTTTTTCCCCCCAAAAATTCAAACAGATGTTTGTTGGAGCTGCCAAATGTTTCCCAGGTGCACTGAACAACAGTCATGAAAAATAACAAGCGATGGCGAGGAAATTCCGTCTGAAGGTCGTTCAAGGACAGCTCTCATGAACACCAGAGCTGAGAAGCCCATTTATAAACAAATGCCCTCTGCAACAGTCCAGAATAGACCGGCACTTCACCATTGCTTACACATGCATGGTCTAAACATCTTTGAGTGCATAAAAAACTACTTGCACATTGAACTTCTTCTTGAACTGCACTGTCAGTAAAGGGCTTGTAAATAAGCATTTCACGGTAAGGTCTACACTTGTTGTATTGGGCGCATGTGATAAATAAAGTTTGATTTGATATGATTTGAATTTGCCTGCACTCCTAGAAAAAAAAAAACTTTTGATTAACCCTTTTTGGTTCCATGTACAGTTGATGACCAAAAGTATGTGTACACCTGCTCGTTAAACATCGAATTCCAAAATTATAGTAAAAATATTGAGTTGGTCCTCCCTTTGCTGCTATAACAGCCTCCACTCTTCTGGGAAGAGGAGTTGAGGTCAGGGGTCTGTGCAGGCCAGTCAAGTTCTTCCACACCGATCTCTGTACAAACCATTTCTGTATGGTTCTCGCTTTGTTCACGGGGGCATTGTCATGCTGAAACAGGAAAGGTCTTTCCCCAAACTGTTGCCACAAAGTTGGAAGCACAGAATCGTCTAGAATGTCATTGTATGCTGTAGCATTAAGATTTACCTTCACTGAAGCTAAGGAGCCTGAACCAGGAAAAGCAGCCCCAGACCATTATTCCTCCTCCACCAAACTTTACATTTGGCACTATGCATTCGGGCAGGTAGCGTTCTCCTGGCATCCGCCAAACCCAGATTTTGTTGGAAAGGTGGCATCCTAAGTCGGTGCCACGTTGAAAGTCACTGAGCTCTTCAGTAAGGCCATTCTACTGCCAATGTTTGTCTATGGAGATTTCATGGCTGTGTGCTTGATTTTTTTTTACACCTGTCAGCTACGGGTGTGACTGAAATAGCCAAATCAATAAATTTGAAGGAGTATCCACAAACCTTTGTATATATAGTGTAGAACCCTTTCCACAGAGGGTTCTACATGGGACCCAAAAGGGCTCTATCTGGAACAAAAAAAGGGGGTCCTATGGGGACAGCATAAGAACCTTTTGAGTGAGTGAGTGAGTGAGTGAGTGAGTGAGTGAGTGAGTGAGTGAGGCAAACAGACAGACCAACAGACAGAGAGACGTCCCATCCATTTCCCATTTTGGAATTACTACAGCTTCATGATCATGCCTTTCAGTCTGAAATCAGTTCTGATGAGCACTACAACGCTAATGATCTTGAGACCTTAAAGACCTCGTCAATGGTTTCCCTCCCACCACTGACCATGCCAGAGAGGTTAGCCAACTGACCCTTAGCATTCACACAGGGCATCATTAAGCCCCCGCCACTGTGACCATGACCATCCTATCTCGCGTGCGTGTATGAGTGTTTGATCTCAATCCCTTCCCTTAGGGCTCTCGGCTTCCGTCTGTCCTGTGCTGTGACCCAGCTGTGAGAGGGAAGGGACAGGGACACACACAATAAATTGATCTTGTTCATGTCCTCCTAAAGGAAACAGCCTTCCCTCCTTTGGACCTCTCCCTGTCGTAATCTCTCATGAAAACGCCTCCCACACACACAGAGCATTGATCAGGAAGTGTCTCTGTGGCTGACCTGGAGGAGAACCCATGTTTAGGTAGGGAGAGAACAGGAAGGAATGGGAGGGAAGCTGCCAAGATAGGGGAGAAACCCAGCTGAATGGCCTCCACCTGTAGCTCACGGCAAGGCCACCCCACACAGCTGTACAAGCCCCTGCCACAGCCAGCGACCCTTGATCATTAAAGCAAAGCCTTCCTCCACTACAGGGGAAAGACAAGCGTGTGTTTGTGGGGGGAGGCACGGGCGGGCAAAACCATTAGAGAGGGGCATCCCTGTGTCTTTCAATGCAGGCGTGAAAGCACTCATAGGGCTTGCATGTGTGTGACTTCCACCCCAAGGTTTGACAATTATAGCACCGGTAAGACACACAAATTCTACTTCCAGGGCGCAGTTTACCATTTCCCTCCTTTCCCCCAGCGGGATTCTGGGACGTTGCAGGACTACTCTGACATATAAAATGTCACACCACAAGAAAGTGGTTATAAATTATTTCCGTATCGGAGAGGTGGTCACTGTGTAAATTCCAAGTATCCTTAATATGGCATTTCTATTGTTTGCAGATGCTTTTTATTTGTAATCCTGTCTCGGTCGAGTTTGAAGCACCCATGTCTGGCCAGCCAAAATTGTAAACAATGGCCTGCTCTGTGCTTTGAATGAAAAGCAAAGGGTCTTTCGCATTGCAGTTCCTGTAAACTACTAGAAGGCGGCAGTGAACATTTTTTTAATCCAGTACAACGCCATTAGACAACTGTTTCACTCTTTTTTACTGGAGGCAGCTGCTTGGGCTAATTAAGGATGACCACAGGGTGGATTCCATTGTGTTGCACACAAGTCAAATCTTCCCCTTTCCCTCTCTAATGCTTTCATTCATTTGCTCATGCTCGTCTCTTACTCTCCTGGAAATCCTGAGGATATATATTCCGGCGAGGCGTCAGGCAAATTATCTTCTCAGGGCCGGTAAGAGTCTTCCGCACGGTGACTCACAGAGAGAGGAAGAGAATGGAAGGCTGGCCGAGTGGACGGTCCCTTGACTGCAATCTAATTCACTCCAGCTTTCAGCCACTGGAGCCAGCGGTATTAAAGCTCAAAGCCATCACAGCAAATATTTGGAACCGACGAGGCACTCATTCACATACTCTCAGAGACTCAAGGAATAACAGAGTGTGAAACAATGAAATAGGAGTTCAAGCACTCCATCTTGTCAAACACAATAAGAAAAACTATACCTTTAAAATCCAATTCATAGTGTCAGTTCCTGGGGTTACTTTTACAGAGTTCAACAAAACATGACGAGATAACATTTCCATTGCAAATGACTTCAACAGATTCCCTTATTCTTATCACCATAAGCCTTTGCTGACTGATTGTGGTCCTTATCTATATTTTTAAGTTAATCAAAAGCAACCCGATACAACAATATCAGTGTCAGGACTTTGGATTTGGTTTTTGGAAAATCCAGTTCTTGGGAATTCCTGTTTAATTCACACCAGACCCTTCCCTGACGCTTCGCTGCTTTCCCCAAAAACTCCCATCACTCCCTGTCTGTGCTCCATTCCTTCAAGTGGCCATGTCCTAAAACAACACAGAATGTGGAAAGCTAACACCCTGGGAGCCGTGCCATTCAGGTTATTTGCCTGGGATGTATTGACTGTAACACGTTCAAAGTAATTGGAGTGTTTTTCTTTTTATTATTAGCGTTTGGGTTTCATTATTTTGGCCTCATTTGCTGCAGGGCTAGGGAGAAAAAACTAAGCTTAGTTATCCGTTTGTACAAACAGAGAATGGCTGATTTTCAAAGCTTGAAGACAACTCCTGTGAGGTCCAACACTGATCTTGGCAGCAAGAATGACTGGTTGCGGCTTGTTACTCAACGCATTGATGTCCATCATTAGTGTCATTAAGCGGGTCAGTTTCAGCTGTTTGGATAATACACAAATGACTCCCTGTGTTGTTCTTTATGCTTGTGAACCGAAACATACAGTGCCTTCGGAACGTATTCACACCCCTTGACTTTCTCCACAATTTGTTGTTACAGCCTGAATTTAAAATAGATTAAATTGATATTGTTTTCATTACTGGCCTACACACAATACCCCATAATGGCAAAGTGGAATTATGTTTAATTTTTTTTTATTATAATTAATTAAAAATGAAAAGCTGAAATGTTTTGAGTCAATAAGTATTCAACTCCTTTGTTATGGCAAGTCTAAATAAGTTCAGGAGCAAAAATGTGCTTAACAACTGACATAAGTTCCATGGACTCACTCTGTGTAAAATAATAGTGTTTAACATTCTTTTTTGAAAGACTACCTCATCTCTGTACCCCACACATACAATTATCAGTGAGGTCCCTCAGTCAAAATGTTAATTTCAAACACAGATTCAACCACAAAGACCAAGGAGGTCTTCCAATGTCTCGCAAAGAAGGGTACCTAGTGTAGATGGGGGGGGAAAAAAATACAATAAAAAAATAAATACATGTTTTGACTATGGTGAAGTTGTGAATACTTATTTAAATTAGATACGTTTTTAATTTTCAATAAATTCCCTAAAACTTAAAAAAAAAATGTTTTCACTTTGTCAATATGGGATATTGTTTCTAGAATTATTATTTTTTAATCCATTTTGAATTCAGGCTGTAACACAACAAAAAGTGTAATAAGTCAAGGGGTATGAATACTTTCTGAAGGCACTGTATCATTAGGAGGTCACGCAAAATGCAATGTGAGCAAGAGGTCAAGACAGTCCATAGGGCTTATATCATAATGGTGAACGAGCAGTCATATTGCGTTACCAAGCACACGGGTTATCCTTTCATAGCAGAGAATGAGAACCATAACAGTGGCACAAAGCCTTGTGTATACAGCTAAAAGACAGACTTACATGGTCAAAGTTACACTTTTATTTTCACAGCTCCTTTTCAAAACAAATACGAACAGAAGCCCAAAAGTTCTGAAGTCATTACTCATGTGTGCTACTCAAATTAGACATTCTTCAAAACGGATCACTGTGTACTTGTTTCCTCCTGTAACTATGGCCAACACAGCACCACAGATGCCAAGAAAATACTGACGTTGCAGTTGAAAGGTGATATACGGGAGCTTTTAACCCATTCAATGAAGGACCAATGCTGTTTCCCAAGATCTGCTTTAAGATGGTAAATTCCTTGACACTCTCATGGTATACACGAGTGATACAGTTGATGCCACCTACATTTGGATGTACTGGAGGAATATAATTATTGTATTCTAACATCACAGAAAGATTAACAATGTAAACCATGTCCCTTAAATAAATCTCTTTCATAAAAGTAAAATTGCTTCTCAGAGATAGCTAACCAGGGTTCAAAGGTCACACAAAAGTTCACAGCCCAATGGCTACTCATACTGAAACTGTAGAAATAAAAAAACATAAATTGTGGACGAAAAGGTACTATTGCCAAGGACACTTGCACTCACTCACAACTTTCTCTGTAGGAGGAAAGAGACTTTGAAATAATGTTCATGGTGACATTGTGTAGGCACTACACAAGCTCCATTAAATCGGTAATAGAGTCCTAGCAGCACGACGGTATCTCTTAACGTTACCCTTGTCGCCTACATGCAACATACAGCCATGCTACTCTATGGTAAGGCTTGAACCTGAGCCATCTCAAATCATATCAAATCACATTCTATTTGTCACATGCACCGAATACAACCGGAGTAGACCATACAATGAAATGCTTACTTACAAGCCCTTAACCAACAATGCAGTTTAGAAAAATAAGTGTTAAGAAAGTATTTGCTAAAAGTAAAAAATAAATAAAAAATAGAAAAACAAATAATTAAAGAGCAACAATAAAATAACATTAGTGAGGCTATATACAGTTGAAGTCGGAAGTTTACATGCATTTAGGATGGAATCATTAAAACTTGTTTTTCAACCACTCCACAAATTTCTTGTTAACAAACTATAGCTTTGGCAAGTCGGTTAGGACATCTACTTTGTGCATGACACAAGTCATTTTTCCAACAGTTGTTGACAGACAGATTATTTCACTTATAATTCACTGTATCACAATTCCAGTGGGTCAGTAGTTTACATTCACTCAGTTGACTGTGCCTTTAAACAGCCTAGAAAATTCCAGAAAAGGATGTCATGGCTTACAAGCTGCTGATGGGCTAATTGACATCATTGGAGTCAATTTGAGGTGTACCTGTGGATGTATTTCTAGGCCTACCTTCAAACTCAGTGCCTCTTTGCTTGACATCATGGGAAAATAAAAATAAATCAGCTAAGACCTCAGAAAAAAAATGGTAGACCTCCACAAGTCTGGTTCATCCTTGGGAGCAATTTCCAAACGCCTGAAGGTACCACATTCATCTGTACAAACAATAGTACACAAGTATAAACACCATGGAACCACGCAGCCGTCATACCGCTCAGGAAGGAGATGCGTTCTGTCTCCTAGAGATGAACGTACTTTGGTGCGAAAAGTGCAAATCAATCCCAGAACAACAGCAAAAGACCTTGTGAAGATGCTGGAGGAAACAGGTACAAAAGTATCGATATCCAAAGTAAAATGAGTCCTATATCGACATAACCTGAAAGGCTACTCAGCAAGGAAGAAGCCACTGCTCCAAAACTGCCATAAAGAGGCCAGACTACGGTTTGAACTGCACATGGGGACAAAGATCATACTTTTTGGAGAAATGTCCTCTGGTCTGATGAAACAAAAATAGAACTGTTTGGCCATAATGACCATCATTATGTTTGGAGGAAAAAGGGGAAAGCTTGCAAGCCAAAGAACACCATCCCAACCGTGAAGCACAGGGGTGGGGTGGCAGCATCATGTTGTGGGGGTGCTTTGCTGCAGGAGGGACTGGTGCACTTCACAAAATAGATGGTATCATGAGGTCGGGAAATTATGTGGATATATTGAAACAACATCTCAAGATATCAGTAGGGAAGTTAAAGCTAGGTCGCAAACCGGTTTTCCAAATGGACAATGTCCCCAAGCATATTTCCAAAGTTGTGGCAAAATGGCTTAAGGACAACAAAGTCAAGGTATTGGAGAGGCCGTCACAAAGACCTGACCTCAATCCTATAGAAAATTTGTGGGCAGAACTGAAAAAGCGTGTGTGAGCAAGGTCTACAAACCTGACTCAATTACACCGGCTCTGTCAAGAGGAATGGGCTAAAGTTCACCCAAATTATTGTGGGAAGCTTGTGGAAGGCTACTCGAAACATTTAACCAAAGTTAAAATGTAAAGGCAATGCTACCAAATAATAATTTAGTGTATGTAAACTTCTTACCCACTGGACATGTGATGAAAGAAATAAAAGCTGAAATAAATCATTCCCACTACTATTATTCTAATATTTCACATTCTTAAAATAAAGTGGTGATCCTAACTGACCTAAGACAGGGAATTTTTACTAGGATTAAATGTCAGGAATTGTGAAAAACTGAGTTTAAATGTTTTTGGCTAAGGTGTATGTAAACCGGTACAGAGTCAATGTGCAAGGGCACAAGTTAGTTGAGTTATTTGAGGTAATATGTACATGTAGGTAAAGTGACTATGAATAGATAATAACAGAGTAGCAGCAGCGTAAAAATGGGGGTGGGGGGGACAATGCAAATAGTCCGGGAAGACATTTGATTAGCTTTTCAGGAGTTTTATGGCTTGGGGGTAGAAGCTGTTAAGAAGCCTTTTGGACCTAGACTTGGCGCTCCGGTACCACTTGCCGTGTGGTAGAAGAGAGAACAGTCAATGGCTAGGGTGACTGGAGTCTTTGGCAATTTTTAGGGCCTTCCTCTGACACCACCTGGTATAGAGGTCCTGGATGGCAGGAAGCTTGGCCCCAGTGATGTACTGGGCCGTACGCACTACCCTCTGTAGTGCCTTGCGGTCGGAGGCCGAGTAGTTGCCATACCAGGCGGAGATGCAACCAGTCAGAGATGCTCTCGATGGTGCAGCTGTAGAACTTTTTGAGGATCTGAGGACCCATGCCAAATCTTTTCAGTCTCCTGAGAGGGAATATGCATTTTTCGTGACCTCTTCTTGACTGTCTTGGTGTGTTTGGACCCTGATAGTTCGGTGGTGATGTGGACACCATGGAACTTGAAGCTCTCAACCTGCCCCACTACAGCCCCATCGATGAGAATGGGGGCGTGCTCGACCCTCCTTTTCCTCTAGTCCATAATAATTTATTTTGTCTTGATCACATTGAGGGAGAGTTTGTTATCCTGGCACCACACGGCCAGGTCTCTGACCTCTTCCCTATAGGCTGTCCCATTGTTGTCTGTGATCAGGCCTACCCCTGTTGTGTCGTTGGCAAACTTAAATAATAGTTTTGGAGTCGTGCTTGGCCATGCAGCCATGGGTGAACAGGGAGTACAGGAGGGGGACTGAGCACACACCCCTGAGGGGTCCCCGTGTTGAGGATCAGCGTTGCAGATGTGTTGTTACCTACCCTTACCACCTGGGGGCGGCCCATCAGGAAGTCCAGGATCCAGTTGCAGAGGGAGGTGTTGAGTCTAAGGGTCCTTAGTTTAGTGATGAGCTTTGAGGGCACTATGGTGTTAAATGCTGAGCCGTAGTCAATGAATAGAATTCCCACGTAGGTGTTCCTTTTGTCCAGATGTGAAAGGGCAGTGTGGAGCGCAATAGAGATTGCATAATAATCTATGGATCTGTTGGGGCGGTATGCAAATTGGAGTGGGTCTAGGGTTTCTGGGTTAATGGTGTTAATGTGAGCCATGACCAGTCTTTCAAAGCACTTCACGGCTACAGACGTGAGTGCTTCAGGTCAGTAGTCATTTAGGCAGGTTACCTTGATGTTCTTGGGCACAAGGACTATGTTGGTGTGCTTGAAACATGTTGCTATTAAAGACTTGGTTAGGGACAGGTTGAAAATGTAATTGAAGACACTTGCCAGTTGGTCAGCGTATGCTCGGAGTACACATCCTGGTAATCCATCTGGCCCTGCGGCCTTGTGAATGTTGACCTGTTTAACCTCTCTGGGATATGTGGGACGCTAACCAAATTCAAATAAATTACTATAAAAATGTAACTTTCATGAAATCACACATGCAATACACCAAGTTAAAGCTACACTTGTTGTGAATCCGGCCAACATGTCAGATTTCAAAAAGGCTTTACGACGAAAGCACACCAAACGATTATGTTAGGTCAGTACATTGCCACAGAAAAACACAGCCATTTTTCCAGCCAAAGAGAGGAGTCACAAAATGCAGAAATAGAGATAACATGAATCACTAACCTTTGATGATCTTCATCAGATGACACTCATAGGACTTCATGTTACACAATACATGTATGTTTTGTTCGATAAAGTTCATATTTATATCCAAAAATCTCAGTTTACATTGGCGCTTTACGTTCAGTAATGTTTTGCTTCCAAAACATCCGGTGATTTTAAAGAGAGCCACATCAATTTACAGAAATACTCATCATAAATGTTGAAGAAAATACATGTGTTATGCATGGAACTTTAGATAAACTTCTCTTTAATGCAACCGCTGTGTCAGATTTCAAAAAGCTTTACCGAAAAAGCTTTAACGATGAAATTGGCCCCAACTTCTAACTGTTCACTGTGTCCCCTAAATCAGGTAGGTACATTCCTTCATATGATGTGGGAGTGACCTGCAGTTAAATGCTTCTTGGACAAAGTTACAAAATGGATTTCAAGGTACAGTGCATTCAGAACGTATTCAGACCCTTTCACTTTTTCCACATTTTGTTACGTTACAGCCTTATTCAAAAATTGATTAAATCGTTTTTTCCTCATAAATCTACACACAATACCCCATAATGACAAAGAAAAAAAGTTTCCATATTTTTTTGCAAATGTATTAAAAATCAAATACCTTATGTGAATAAGAATTCAGACCCTTTACTCGGTACTTTGTGGAAGCACCTTTGGCAGCAATTATAGCCTTGAGTATGATGCTACAAGCTTGGCACAGCAGCATTTGGGAGGTTTCTCCCGTTCTTCTCTGCAGATCCTCTCAAGATCTGTCAGGTTGGATGGGGATTGTCGCTGCACAGTTATCAGGTTCAAGTCTGGTCTCTGGCTGGGCCACTCAAGGACATTCACCGTTGGGATGGTATTGGACAAGTGATGAGCAGTGCCTGTTGTCCACCAGATGTGATGCTTGGAATTCAGGCCAAAGAGTTCAAACTTGGTTTCATTAGACCAGAGAATCTTGTTCCTCATGGTCTGAGAGTCTTTTGGGTGCTTTTTGGCAAACTCCAAGTGGGCTGTCATGTGACTTTTACTGAGGAGTGTCTTCTGTCTGGCCACTCTACCATAAAAGCCGGATTGCTCAGATGGTTGTCCTCCTGGAAGGTTCTCCAATCTCCACAGAGCAACTCTGCAGCTCTGTCAGAGTGACCATTGGGTTCCCTGACAAAGGCCCTTCTCCCCTGATTGCTCAGTTTGGCTGGGCGGCCAGCTCTAGGAAGAGTCTTGGTGGTTCCAAACTTCTTCCATTTAAGAATGATGGAGGCCACTGTGTTCTTGGGGATCTTCAATGCTGCAGACATCTTTGATACCCTTCCCCAGATCTGTGCCTCGATATAATCCTGTCTCAGAGCTCTACGGACCATTCCTTTCGACCTCATGGCTTGTTTTTTTCTCTGACATGCACTGTCAACTGTGGGTCCTTATTTAGACGGGTGTATGCCTTTCCAAATCATGTCCAATCAATTGAATTTACCATAGGTATCAAGTTGTAGAGACACCAAGGAGGATCAATGTAAACAGGATGCACCTGAGCTCAATTTCGAGTCTCATAGCAAAGGGTTTGAATACTTCCGTAAATAAGGTATTTGTTTTATTTTTTAATAAATTAGCTTTTTAATTATGGTGGTATTATTTGTAGGTTGAGTATAAAAAAGTATTTAATACATTTTAGAATAAGGCTGTAATGTACCAACATTTGGGAAAAATGAAGGGTTCTGAATACTTTCCGAATGCACTGTAAATATTAATTGCGTTGAATCTACTATGTTACTTCAAGATGATAGCTCTTTGAATCTGTCAATCGATCAGACGATTACTGTTGGCAGGCAGCACGGCCACAAAAAAAGATGACTGGCCCTTAGATGGCGGGAGCAACTTAGAATGTTTGGGGAGGGTGGGGCTTACAGGATAAGTGGGAAGTGGTGGAAAACATGTTTTCCGGCTTGGGGCGAGGGGGAACTAGCAGTGGGCTGGTGTGTGTAGAATCGAATATATGAAAAACCCGCTCTCTAGACAGTTGGATACAAGACATGTATGACTACATTACAATGCAGCGTTGTCTGGACCTTTACTGCGAGCCTACACACGTCAATATGCATTGATGGATTGTTCTTCTCGTAACACAGTCCAGACAGAGATGCTGAGAGGATAAATCAGACAAGGCTTACAGCCCAAATGAGTTGAGCATCATAAAAAAAAAGTCATAGTGAAACAAAAGCAACAAAAAAAAAGTCAGCCTTCCCTTTTTGTCCGCTTGCGTGCATAAGAATAACCAATTTTCCATCCATTCGCACATCTGGTAGCCATTTTGTGAATGTCCAACATCTAGGTCTGCAGCCTGATGCGATGGAGCCAGTGCATAGGAAATATCAAATATTAATACGAATATTTTCCAGGACCGGAACCTGGTGTGGGGCCTGGCGGGGAGTCGGTCGATAACCAGCTTCACTTTGAAACACTGACTTTGGTGGAAGAGGTAAGAGCAGCCCACGTTCCACTGAGCTCGCAATAGCCAGGCATTTTTACATACCTAAACAGTGTCATATGTATGACTTATTGAGAAGGAACATGAGCAATGTGATATCGCACACATGCTACATCGGGAGGAAAAAGTAAGTGTGAAACCCTTGGCTGTTATTTAAAAAATTATGGTTGGAACGAGCAAACTGAGAACTCCAAACTCACATTTTATGCTTTGGGTATGTCTCCAGCTAGTTCTTTTGAGTAGCTATATGATATTCTCTGTCCAAAAGGCGAAGGTGCCCAAACATGAAAACTGGTATGTGGTCCCGTGTGGCTCAGTTGGTAGAGCATGGCGCTTGCAACGCCAGGGTTGTGGGTTCATTCCCCACGGGGGGGACCAGGATGAATATGTATGAACTTTCCAATTTGTAAGTCGCTCTGGATAAGAGCGTCTGCTAAATGACTTAAATGTAAATGTAAATGGTAAAACCGCTTTGGTTCTTATAGAACGTAAGATACTTGTTCATAGTTTACATATATCACCATAATCGAGCTTGCTGAAATAAGTAAATTAATTAAATGATGACAGAATAGTCAGAACAACTGATAACTAAATTAGCAGTGCAGGACATCCTGCACATAGCAAAAGAGTGCCAAAGTATAAGTAATGAATACGCAGGGAAATGTTACAGACTTTGTACCACAGCAAAAAGGGCAATGTACCACAAATCCAGAGGTTGAGCGTTCAAATCCCACACGGGGTCATATTTTAGCTGAACAGTGTACCATTTAATTTAAAATCCCCATACCATTTTATTACTTCAATTATAATGGTTTGATTTTGTAAAGCTAATGTGATAACGTGACATGTAAAGCAACATGTAATAAAACATTTGACATTTATTTATTTTTACATGTATTTTTACTAATATCTATACTGTACAATAATGGTGAAGATATCAAAACTATGAAATAACACAATTGGAATCATGTAGTAACCAAAAAAGTGTTCAACAAATCAAAATATATTTTATATTTCAGATTCTTCAAAGCAGCCACCATTTGCCTTGATGACAGCTTTGCACTCTTGGCATTCTCTCAACCAGCTTCATAAGTTAGTCACCTGGAATGCATTTCAATTAACAGGTGTGCCTTGTTAAAAGTTAATTTGTGGAATTTTCTTTCCTCCTTAATGTGTTTGAGCCAATCAGTTGTGCTGTGACAAGGTTGGTGTGGCACACAGAAGATAGCCCTATTTGGTAAAAGACCAAGTCCATCTTATGGCAAGAACAGCTCAAATAAGCAAAGAGAAACGACAGTCCATAATTACTTTAAGACATGAAGGTCAGTCGAACCGGAAAATTCCAAGAACTTCTAAAGTTTCTTCATTGCAGTCGCAAAAATCATCAAGCTCTATGATGAAACTGGCTCTCATGAGGACCACCACAGGAAAGGAAGACCCAGAGTTACCTCTGCTGCAGAGGATAAGTTCATTAGAGTTACCAGCCTCAAAAATGGCATCTCAAATAAATGCTTCACAGAGTTCAAATAACAGACATCTTCAACATCAACTGTTCAGAGGAGACTGCGTGAATCAGACCTTCATGGTCGAATTGCTGCAAAGAAACCACTACTAAAGGACACAAATAATAATAAGAGACTTGGGCCAAAAAACTCAAGCAATCGACATTAGACCGGTAGAAACCTGTCCTTTGGTCTGATGAGTCCAAATGTTTTATTTTGGCTTCCAACCGCTGTGTCTTTGTGAGACGCAGAGTAGTTGAATGGATGATCTCCGCATGTGTGGTTCCCACCATGAAGCATGGAGGAGGTGGTGTGGTGGTGCTTTTCTGGTGACACTGTCTGTGATTTATTTAGGATTCAAGGCACACTTAACCAGCATGGCTACCAAAGCGTTCTGCAGTGATATGCCATCCCATCTGGTTTGAGCTTAGTGGGACTACCATTTTCAACAGGATAATGACCCAATACACCTCCAAGCTGTGTAAGGGCTATTTGACCAAGAATGAGAGTGATGGAGTGCTGCATCAGATGACCTGGCCTCCACAGTCACCCGACCTCAACCCAATGAGATGGTTTGGGATGAGTTGGACCGCAGAGTGAAGGAAAAGCAGCCAATAAGTGCTCAGCATATGTGACCTGTTTCAGGAAACTAGGCGTATGTCGAGGGTCACTACATCACAGGAAAGCCGTTAGAACGTGAACTTTTTGGGGGCAGAAATGCCTCCTAGAACATGTGAACTTTCATGTTCCTTAATAACAAACTTGTATGCCATCTGTAAATACTAATACAATTGTTAAATTACAAGCCTAATTGGTTAAGCCACAGAAAAAGTCTGCAACCTTCCCGCTAGCCATGATTGGCAGAGATAATGAGTTTGGATTGGTCTGCCATATAGCATGCTTCTGTCTGTTTTAGCTTGTTAGTATGTGTAGGTTATCCTGTCTAACGCTGCTTTTTTTTAAATGTATCGCAAAGTAATACTTAAAACACTCCACTATGCATGTATCCATTTCAATAGAATGTCACTGCAACAACTGTTTCAGAGCACTCTCGTCTGAGTGTCCCAGAGCACAGAATAACTGATGAATTTACGACCGCTCAACACCCGTTGAATATGGCCGGTGTCAGTAAACGTCGGCAAAAAAGAGCAATTCAATTGTTGCCAGGTGCACAGTTACAGTCACCAACGCTCTGGATAACATGAAAACAATCTAACCAGCTCTGCTAGGGCGAGTACAATTGTCAGAGTTTGGTTGGGGGCTAAAGGTTAAGATGACTCTTATGGCATTGTACACAGTCAGTGTGAACCACAGAGACTTGACACAACGGGCCAAGAAAGCTGTACAAACAAAAAGGAAACTACACAGGACGTCTTATTTAATGAAAGGGGTTGCAGTCTGCCGTGAAGCGTTCATCCATGTATACGGGTAAGAGTCTAGCTACAGTTTCAGATATTATACGTTTCTAAATTTGTCGGAAATTTGTTTTCATTGCAAGTTAAAGCTTACTGTGAGCTAGCTAGCTGATGTTAGATGGCTCACTGGCTAACATTATGTTTATGATCTTTGTGTAGTAATTTTCTGAGAATGCCATTTCAAATTGCTAGTTATAGACTAATGTTAGCTAGCTAATTAGCTAACATTTAACCTATTTGGTCAACTTTAGCTAGCTATGACAATCGGTTTGTATTGCTAGTACTATATGGATTGGGATTATGGTTTATTGTTTAGCTAGCTAGCTGCATGTCTAAACAAAAGACCAAGGTAAAGCTTACAGTTAGCTAGCTAGTTGACGACCCATCAAGTTAGCCAGGTGTGTCTGACGGTGATTACAGCTATCTCTATTGTATAAAAATAAAGCTAAAATATTTGTATCTGGAATTTGTCTTTCAGCATCAGTAGAACATGCCTAACTCTCCTCCACCAGTTATAGAAGGAGAATGGTTAATGCCTCCCATCAAAAAGAGAGCTGGCCCAAGCCAGCACAGGTTACACCTGAAGCGTGAGGACTTGCAGCGAGTGGTGTACTTCATCAACAACGACGCAGAGGATAATGCAATAGTATTACCAGGATGCCACCCAGGACACAAACACTTTGTGGAAAGCTGCTGCCATCCCATGTGACAAAAGCAGCAGTGTGGCATCTCTACAAGGAATCGATGACAACACTTGGTATGTAAAGCATAAACAACAGGTTTTGATTATTTAAATTGACCTCCAACATGATTGGCACTTTGTCTGAGATTGCTGGTGTTGTGAAGGACAGCACTGACGGGGGTCAACATGGTTGGTACGGTGCTGGTGTAAAGCTATGGCTGGCAACAACACCTGACTCCGTACTTCAGGCCACTGCCACAGATCAAGCAGTACCTACACTTCAGGTGAAGATAATTTTCATTGCACTGTATGAGGTTATTCTTCTTATCTAAACTTGGGAGGTGAATTGATGTTGTGCAAGGTTGTAATGTCTTCTCAATATATTTGGTAATTTCCCATTTTACAGCTTCGATGCGCTGGAGCCTGGTGTTTGTTGTCGCCAAGGAGCATTCGGACTCAGTCGGGACCAGGTTTTTACATCTGCTACGCAATGCTGGCATCCTTCCTCCCATAGATGGTTTGCCTGTGGAAGCACCACCTGGACTGGACACAGCCAGACCAACTAATATTTTTGAGAAGATCAGGAAGTTTTGCAACGAAGAGGATATGGACACCACATGCCCTGCACCAAAGTCAAGAGCCGGACAGAAACAGGCTCTCCAAATATAGATTCCCTTGTTCATGCATGGTTAGGACGGACCAGTCATCAGCACTATCTGCAGTGCCTCTATTCACATGACTCTCTCGTAACACACACCCCATACATTGCTGCTACTATTGTTTGTTATTTATCCCGATGCTCAGCCACTTTACCCCTGATTGTATGCATATAACTACCTCATCTATTACTGATATTGTTATTGATATTGTTCTTGTACATACTGTATATTATTGTATTTATACTGACACAATCTATTTCTGATTATGCTACTATGCAAGTAAATATTTGGCTGTATTGTATACACCTTCTGTAGAGACCCATCCACTTAGCAAGATGTGGCTGGGGGTTATAGTATTTCTTTCACATGACCCATCAATTTAGACAAGTGTGTCTGGGTAAGCGTCAACAAATATTTAACATTTTCATCTGGACACTTTGTTTACCTGGAATTTTTCCTTATTGCAGGCTACTACTTTTACCACTTTTAGTCTTAACCTTTACTACACTACCCACTGTTTAGCACATGACCTCACATGTGAATCCTTCCTTGCTGAATGGATGTAGACAAAGGAAAGCTCTCCAGTACTAGAACCAAAACATTCAAAGGCCATTTTATCAAAATTGAGGTTACAAGTTTATCAACTTTCAAAGCAGAATTACTCCCATTGGTCCTCAAAAATGCAATGTGTGAGATACCATTTTGTAGCTCTGTGTGTCTGCTTTTATCCAACGTAAAAAACACAATTTCAAATTTTGCTAATTAAGACCGAATCAAGGTGATCGGTCACAAATACAAATACAATTGTTTAATTACGAGCCTAGTTGGTTTAGCTACAGAAAAAGCAACCTTGCCACTAGCCATGACTGGCTAAGATAATGAGTGGGCTGGACATGCCGAGAGATGAGTTTGGATTGGTCTGCCATATAGCACGCTTCTGTCTATTTGAGCTGGCCAGTATGTGTAGGTAATCCTGTCTCTCGCGTCTTTAAAAAAAAATGTATAGCGCAGTAGAACTGCATAAGTGTTCCTCTCCACTTTCTAGAGAACCGCGGTTTGAAAATCAGTGGAATTAGAGTATGACAGCTAAGGAGGTGGAGAAAACACTGGTCTCCAGATTGCATCTTCAAACTAAGGGCAACCATGGAATCCATGACAGGGAAAGGCTTCCATCCATGGTATATTCGGGAAAGATATTCTAGCTAGCTACATTTTCAGATATTACACATTTCTAATTTTGACAGAAAGTCATTTTAATTTCAAGTTAAAGTGTACTGTTAGCTAGCTAACGTTAGCTGTCTGGCTCGCTAGCTAACGTTACATGTATGATGTTGTTATTTTTTATCTCAGAGTCATTTGCAGTTATAGCCTAATGTTAGATAGCTAACATCGAGCCTGGTTGGTTAGCTACCTGCAGATTCATGCAGGGAGGTAACGTCATGAGCTGGGATTATGGTTCATTGTTTACCTAGCTAGCTAGCTACATGTCTTAACAAAAGACTCCACTATGCAAGTAAGTATTTCAATAGAATGTCACCGCGACAGCTGTTGATAGACGTAGCTGGTAAATTTGCTCTATCTACTCAGATTTCAGAGCACTCTCGTCTGAGTGAGCGAGAGCGCAGAGTTGTGTTAAGGCAAGTAAAATGTAAAATGGTCAGTTAGCTGTTCTCTCATTTGTGTCTGGAAGTAGCTAGCAAGCTAGCCAACGTTAGCTTGGGAGCTTCACTGTTGTTGTTGTGACAGAACGTGCAGATCAACCCTTAAAGAGATGGGTGGGGCTAAAGCTTAAGAGGGTGTGAACAATGCTGAATGGGTGTAGACAAAGAATAGCTTTCCAGTAGGTACCAAAACATTCAAAGGCCATTTTCTTAAAAGTGAGGTTACAAGTTTATCAACTTTCAAAGCAGAATTACTTTCCCATTGATCCTCAAATACAGTGTATGATATACCATGTTGTAGCTCTGTATCTTTGCTTTTATCAATTGTAAAAAACACAATTTAAAATGTTGCTACATAAGACCAAATCAAGGTGGTCGGTCACATATGTAGGAATTCCTTCAAGACTGTTGGAAAAGCATTCCAGGTGAAGCTGGTTGAGAGAATGCCAAGTCTGTGCAAAGCTGTCAAAGGCAAGGGTGGCTACTTTAACACTTTTTTGGTTACTACATGATTCCATATGTGTTCACAGTTTTGATGTCTTCACTATTATTCTACAATGTAGAAAATAGTGCAAATAAAGAAAAACGCTTGAATGAGTAGGTGTGTCCAAACCTTTTACTGGTGCTGTATGTGTAATGTCTGCAAATTAGCTTGGCATGCCTCACTTGATATTGCATAAAAAGTCTTAGGATAAAAAAAAAAAGATCATATAATTTTATAGGAAACTACAAGCTACTGAGTAGTGATGAAAATAGAAACAACTTTGAATGTATTTCTACAGCTGTCAGGGGCAATGTGCTGGAATATGTTGTATTTGCAGTATGGTTTAAAATATGTTATATTTGTGCCAACCGTCAGTGGAAATGTTGTACCAATTTAAGTTGTTTTATCATTATGTTGATGAAGGTTGAGCACCTCTTTTGACACTGTCAGCTCTGCAATCGCTTTGTAAGAACTGCAATGTTAAGATGTTACTGTGCATTTTCCAGTAGCATAATGGTAGCCGGTTCACAGGAAGTAAAATGTTTAATTTTCAATAGCTTACTGTGAAGTAGTTGCAGGTGGGTTATTGTACAATTCACAGTAACTTACTGTTGCCAATCCGTCATACTCACTGAACTGATGGTCTAGGAAGAAAAGTTGTACTACAATAACATGGTGACAGATATAAATTAAATATTGTATGGCGCTCTGGTATCACATGTACTTATCTTAGCCTCTATAAATCTAATTAGCGTAATCATTTAAATAATTGAAATCTGTAAGTTTAAGCTAGAGATATTGTTTGCATGGGCTGCGTCTCAATCCACTGCATCCGCCATTGTCGCCGTCCCCATCTGCGGTGAAAGGTGGCAGAGCGGTGTTTGCCAAACCATGAGACATCCCGAAAATCGGTCTTCTCACAAAAACGTCTGTAGATTCCGAATGGTTTTGCAAACAAACTATGGAAAGATGACTCTCACGAACAAGATGGTGTAATCCGTTTTGATTGATGACCCCCACAAGCATCATGGGACTACAGAGCATTCAGAAAGTATTCATTCAGACCCCTTCACTTTATCCACATTTTGTTATATTACAGCCTTTTTCTCAAATGGATAGACAGATGTTTTTTTCCTCATCAATCCACACACAATACCCCATAATGACAAAGCAAAAACAAGTTTAGAATATTTTTCAAATGTATTGAAAATATAAAACAGAAATACCTTATTTACATTACTATTCAGAACCTTTGCTATTAGAGTCGAAATTGAGCTCAGATGGATCCTGTTTCCATTGATCATCCTTGAGATGTTTCTACAACTTGATTGGAGTCCACCTGTGGTAAATTTAATTCATTGGACATGATTTGGAAAGGCACACACCTGTCTATATAAAAGGTCCCACCGTTGACAGTGCATGTCAGAGAAAAAACAAAGCCATGAGTTCAAAAGGAATTGTCTGTAGAGCTCTGAGACAGGATCGTGTCGATGCACACATCTGGGGAAGGGTACCAAAAAATTCTGCAGCATTTAAGGTCCACAAGAATACAGTGGCCTACATCATTTTTAAATGGAAGAAGTTTGGAACCACCAAGACTCTTCTGAGAGCTGGCTGCCTGGACAAACTAAGCAATTGGGGGCGAAGGGTCTTTGTCAGGGAGGTGACTAAGCACCCGATGGTCATTCTGACAGTGCTACAGACTTCCTCTGTGGAGATGAGAGAACCTTCCAGAAGGACAACCATCTCTGCAGCACTCCACCAAATCATGCCTTTACGGAAGAGTGGCCAGACGGATGCCACTCCTCAGTAAAAGGCACATAACAGCCCGCTTGGAGTTTTCCAAAAGCAACCTAAATGACTCAGACCATGAGAAACACGATTCTCTGGTCTGATGAAACGAGAAATGAACTCTTTGGCCTGAATGCCAAGCTCCATCCCTACAGTGAAGCATGGTGGTGGCAGCATTTTCAGTGGCAGGGTCCGGAAGACTAGTCAGGATCAAGGGAAAGATGAACGGAGCAAAGTACAGAGAGATCCTTGATGAAAACCTACTCCAGAGTGCTCAGGACCTCAGGCTGGGGCAAAGGTTCACCTTCCAACAGGACAATGACCCTAAGCACACAGCCAAGACAACGCAGGATTGGACAATGTCCTTGAGTGGCCCAGCCAGATCCTGAACTTGAACCCAACCGAACATCTCTGGAGAGAACTGATAATAGTTGTTCCCATCCAACGTGACAAAGCTTAAGAGGATCTGCAGAGAAGAATGGGAGAAACTCCTCAAATACAGGTGTGCCAATCTTGTAGCGTCATACTCAAGAAGACTCGAGGCTGTAATCGCTGCCTAAGGTGCTTAAACAAAGTACTGAGTAAAGGGTCTGAATACTTATGCAAATGTCACATCTGTTTTTTTTTTATACATTTAAAATAGCTTTTGCTTTGTCATTATGGGTGTTGTGTGTAGATTTATTCAATTGTTGTTTTACTCATACATTTTAGAATAAGGCTGTAACGTAACAAAATATGGAAAAAGTCAAGGGGTCTGAATAGTTTCCGAATGCACTGTACATGTAGGAAGGGGTAAAAGTAAGTAGGCAATCAGGATATATAATAAATCGAGTAGCAGCAGCATATGTGAAGTGTGAAAGTCTGTCTATGTGTATGTCTTTGTGTCTGTGTCTGTGTCTGTGTCTGTGTCTGTGTCTGTGTCTGTGTCTGTGTCTGTGTCTGTGTCTGTGTCTGTGTCTGTGTCTGTGTCTGTGTCTGTGTCTGTGTGTGTGTGTGTGTGTGTGTGTGTGTGTGTGTTGCGTCAATACGCATGTGTGTGTGAGCATATGTAGTGCGTGCGTTGTAGAGTCAGTGTAGTATCTGTGAGTGTGTGGGTAGAGTATATTGAGTGTGCATGGAGACAGTGCAAGAGAGTCAGTATTGTATACTCTACGTCAAGTGTCCTTGAGCACTGCTAGTTTTACGTTGATGTAATGTTGGTGGTGATAATTGGACAATTATTTACTCGATTGTGGGCTGCTTTTTTGCAAAGTGCAGACATGTGTTATTGCCAATAAGTCTGTAGCCATCTCTCATTTATGCTGTCACTCTGGTGGTGTAGCTGCACTGTAGCAGGACATTTCAGGTTGCTAGCAACCCAGGGGTTATGAGTTCAAATCCCATTTAAAGCAGAGTTCCAATTGTGGCCACAGTACAAAATTCTACAATATTTTTAAGTAATTGAAATCAGAATAAGGCAGCATACTGTCATTTTATAGAAATAACACCAAGTTGTATATGTTTACTTTATTTTTACTGCAACTTTAGACAAAGTGCAGAAATGTATTTTTGTCAATAAATATATAGCCAATCTCCATTATGTCCACAGACCTGGTGGTCCTGCAGGAACTTTAGGTAGCTAGCAACAGAGGTTGTGAGCTCAAACTCCAAGTGAGGTTGAGTCCTAGGTAATCAGCATATGGTAGTATACTGTCCTTTCACATTAACACCTTAATTTAGCTGTAAAATTAGAGTAACTTGTTGTAAATTTACCATATTTTCAACGCAACTAGACAAAAACCTCCATGGGACCATGACACAACATTCTGAGAACATCCTAAAAACACCTTTGGGGACATCCCTGGAACAAACAGGGAACTAGACAATACCTGCATGGAACCATGACTGTTTAAATTGAATTCATGTCAATTATGCCTTTTAAAGTAAAATATTAGAAATTACATTTGACACCTGGGCGTTCACATGTGCTCAACTGTTGTCACGTGTAATTTCACGGTATCACAAGTTGAAATGTTGAATCCCCGAGTTTACACATTTATTTCACATTCATTTCATGAGATCATGTTCTCACATGTTGTCACGTGTGTAGTTTTATGTTATCACATGTTGCTTCACATGCTATCACATTTTGCTTCATATGTTGTCACGTTATCACGTGAAATTCATGTGGTTTTTCCATGAGGGATTGATTGATTGTTTGATTATGTAGGCACTATGTTGGCCTACATTTCTGTGGACAGATCAGGACTTGTTTTGTGTCTGTCCATTCATCAACCTGAAGGGATTCGCACCACTTTCATCAGGTCGCCCCCGCCCCAAATCTGCTTCCCTCATACTAACCCCTCCCACTCATTCCATCCACTCTCTCTGTGTCTTCTCTTTGCATTCCCTCTCTTCCATTCCATCTGTTTTCTTATTTTTTTGCAGTCTCTTTTATTCAATTGCACTCTCCCTTAAACAATCCCCTCTCCTGTCAGCTAATCACTCTTCCTCACGCTTCGCCCTCTGACCGGGTCTTTTCTTAGTCTGAGCAGACGGCTACCACTGATTTCAAAAGTGAATTAGGATGTTGGAGGTTTCTCTGCAGGGGGAGACAGTAATAGAGAGATACACTGTACCTCTCTCTGGCAGTTATATGGTCCAGATGCACTATTTGGTGTCAACGGTCAATCAGCAGATGTAGGCACGGCGGTGTGCCACTTTGTTATGGTGCTGTGGTTCCGTGTCTATACATTTAGCCACAGAGACACACGCTGTATTGTTCTCTCTTGGCCTCTAGCCTGGGTTTCCGGCACACGCAAGGCGTGGTATTACACGACAGTCTGTGAAACCGATGCAGCCTTTCCCCCGGAGGCTCGGTTCCAGAGACAATTCGGCGAAGCAGCATTTCAAAGTCGTCTTTGTTGTGGTGGTGAATGTTCTGGGGCATTGTCTGGGGGATGTGGTCTCCGCGCCGCGACAAAGAGGCGTTGCGGCAGCCTGGGAAAGCCACAGGCCGATTTGCTCTCTATGGACGTTTCAAAGAACAACTAGATGGAGACCCAGGCCGGTCAACGAGCAGCTTAGGTAACATTGTGACTCAAAGCACAAGGCAATATGACTTGCTCAGATGGTTCACAGCACGCACAGCCCTCTGAGAAACATGTCAATGAGTCATATAATGGACGTCTTCTGAATATGACATTTCATTGTGGGCCAGGTGGTGAAAAAGCTGTTGCTCCCAAACCCTAAGTCACTCTTTGATCCAATCCAAACTGGATCTATCTAACAGTTGGCACAGAAAGCAAATGAAAACAGATGAATCGCGGAACATCTTAACCGCTACACTTGGAGGGCAGGGGAAAAACATACCACTTCAGTGTTATAGGCTGGGAAAAGTGAGGAGATCAATCTATCATGTCAGCTGACTGAACTGGATGAGGAGCAGGTTTGCCATCTCAGCCAGGCTGGTTTGTTACCATGTTAATCAGGCGTGTTTGCTTTTGTTTGGGAAAAAGAAGAAGTAGGAGGACAGAGATATATTGCAATGTTCCAGTGTGAATGTTTTCATGTGTGTTTTGCTCAATCCGGTTCTTGGTGCTTTGTCATAATTGGGAATGTAGTCCTCGAAAGAAGAGACAATGTTATTGAACAGGCTTTGCTTATGCCATTACAAAATGATTAATACTGTTTAGATTTTTTTATTATTATTAAAAAAAAAGTGTAGGGGGGTAGATCAGCCTTAATATTGCAGATAGATTGTAGCTTCCATTAATATAATTCCAATCCCCAATATATTTTTTGCAAATCTATACATATATAAAAATATATATACACATATATAAAAATATATATACACATATATATATATATATATATATATATATATATAAATAAAAAATAAATATATATACACACACACACACACACACACACACACACACACACACACACACACACACACAGAGAGCAAAAAAATAAATGTACCCTTTTCAGGACCCTGTCTTTCAAAGATAATTCGTAAAAATCCAAATAACTTCACAGATCTTCATTGTAAAGGGTTTAAACACTGTTTCCCATGCTTGTTCAATGAACCATAAACAATTAATGATCATGCACCTGTGGAATGGAAGTTAAGACACTAACAGCTTCCAGACGGTAGGTAATTAAGGTCACAGTTATGGAATTAGGACACTAAAGATTCCTTTCTACTGACTATGAAAAACACCAAAAGAAAGTTGCCCAGGGTTCCTGCTCATCTGCCTGAACGTGCCTTAGGCATGCTGCAAGGAGGCATGAGGACTGCAGATGTGGCCAGGGCAATACATTGCAATGTCCGTACTGTGAGACGTCTAAGACAGCACTACAGGGAGACAGGACGGACAGCTGATCGTCCTCACAGTGGCAGACCACGTGTAACAACACCTGCACAGAATCGGTAAATCCGAACATCACACCTGCGAGACAGGTACAGGTTGGCAACAACAACTGCCCGAGTTACACCAGGAACACACAATCCCTCCATCAGTGCTCAAGACTGTCCCCAATAGGCTGAGAGGCTGGACTGAGGGCTTGTAGGTCTGTTGTAAGGCAGGTCCTCACCAGTAGTTGCAATCTACTGCAGAGATAGCCTGCAGAGTTCTGTTGTACTATCCAGGTCTGTACCCAAACAATTTGAACTTCTACTTTTAAAAATCCACCTCTCTAAAAACAAGTCTCTCACCGTTGCCGCCTGCTATAGACCACCCTCTGCCCCCA
The DNA here is from genome assembly GCF_045679555.1 of Salvelinus alpinus. NCBI lineage: Eukaryota > Metazoa > Chordata > Actinopteri > Salmoniformes > Salmonidae > Salvelinus > Salvelinus alpinus. The sequence continues at coordinate 37,638,475 of NC_092095.1, forward strand.
GCTGTGCTCTGGACACCATATGTGAACTGATTGCCCCCCATCTATCTTCAGAGCTTGTGCTGCTAGGTGACCTAAACTGGAACATGCTTAACACCCCAGCCATCCTACAATCTAAGCTTGATGCCCTCAATCTGACACAAATGATCAATGAACCTACCAGGTACCGACCCAAAGCCGTAAACACGGGCACCCTCATAGATATCATCCTAACCAACTTGCCCTCTAAATACACCTCTGCTGTTTTCAACCAAGATCTCAGCGATCACTGCCTCATTGCCTGCATCCGTAATGGGTCAGCGGTCAAACAACCTCCACTCATCACTGTCAAACGCTCCCTGAAACACTTCAGCGAGCAGGCCTTTCTAATCGACCTGGCACGGGTATCCTGGAAGGATATTGACCTCATCCCGTCAGTAGAGGATGCCTCTTTTTTTTTTTAAATGCCTTCCTCACCATCTTAAATAAGCATGCCCCATTCAAGAAATTTAGAACCAGGAAGAGATATAGCCCTTGGTTAAGGGCAGTCAGGTCTGGAGAGAACCAACACAAAAACATCCTGTGGCGTTCTGCATTAGCATCGAACAGCCCCCGTGATATGCAACTTTTCAGGGAAGTTAGAAACCAATATACACAGGCAGTTAGAAAAGCCAAGGCTAGCTTTTTCAAGCAGAACTTTGCTTCCTGCAACAAACTCAAAAAAGTTCTGGGACACTGTAAAGTCCATGGAGAATAAGAACACCTCCTCCCAGCTGCCCACTGCACTGAGGATAGCAAAACTCTGTCACCACCGATAAATCCACTATAATTGAGAATTTCAATAAGCATTTTTCTACGGCTGGCCATGCTTTCCAACTGGCTACCCCTACCCCGGTCAACAGCACTACACCCCCACAGCAACTCGCCCAAGCCTTCCCCATTTCTCCTTCTCCCAAATCCAGTCAGCTGATGTTCTGAAAGAGCTGCAAAATCTGGACCCCTACAAATCAGCTGGGCTAGACAATCTGGACCCTTTCTTTCTAAAATTATCTGCCGAAATTGTTTCAACCCCTATTACTAGCCTGTTCAACCTCTCTTTTGTGTTGTCTGAGATTCCCAAAGATTGGAAAGCAGCTGCGGTCATCCCCCTCTTCAAAGGAGGGGACACTCTTGACCCAAACTGCTACAGACCTATATCTATCCTACCGTGCCTTTACTAAGGTCAACAAACAGATTACCGACCATTTCGAATCCCACCGCACCTTCTCCGCTATGCAATCTGGTTTCAGAGCTGGGCATGGGTGCACCTCAGCCACGCTCAAGGTCCTAAACGATATCTTAACCGCCATCAATAAGAAACAATACTGTGCAGCCGTATTCATTGACCTGGCCAAGGCTTTCGACTCTGTCAATCACCACATTCTCATCGGCAGACTCGATAGCCTTGGTTTCCCAAATGATTGCCTCGCCTGGTTCACCAACTACTTCTCTGATAGAGTTCAGTGTGTCAAATCGGAGGGCCTGTTGTCCGGGCCTCTGGCAGTCTCTATGGGGATGCCACAGGGTTCAATTCTTGGGCCGACTCTCTTCTCTGTAAACATCAATGATGTCGCTCTTGCTGCTGGTGAGTCTCTGATCCACCTCTACGCAGACGACACCATTCTGTATACTTCTGGCCATTCTTTGGACACTGTGTTAACAACCCTCCAGACGAGCTTCAATGCCATACAACTCTCCTTCCGTGGCCTCCAACTGCTCTTAAATACAAGTAAAACTAAAGGCATGCTCTTCAACCGATTGCTGCCTGCACCTGCCCGCCCGTCCGGCATCACTACTCTGGACGGTTCTGACTTAGAATATGTGGACAACTACAAATACCTAGGTGTCTGGTTAGACTGTAAACTCTCCTTCCAGACTCACATCAAACATCTCCAATCCAAAGTTAAATCTAGAATTGGCTTCCTATTTCGCAACAAAGCATCCTTCACTCATGCTGCCAAACATACCCTCGTAAAACTAACCATCCTACCGATCCTCGACTTCGGCGATGTCATTTACAAAATAGCTTCCAATACCCTACTCAATTTGATGCAGTCTATCACAGTGCCATCCGTTTTGTCACCAAAGCCCCATATACTATCCAGCACTGCGACCTGTACGCTCTCGTTGGCTGGCCCTCGCTTCATACTCGTCGCCAAACCCACTGGCTCCAGGTCATCTACAAGACCCTGCTAGGTAAAGTCCCCCCTTTTCTCAGCTTGCTAGTCACCATAGCAGCACCCACTTGTAGCACGCGCTCCAGCAGGTATATCTCTCTGGTCACCCTCAAAGCCAAATCCTCCTTTGGCCGCCTCTCCTTCCAGTTCTCTGCTGCCAATGACTGGAACGAATTGCAAAAATCACTGAAGCTGGAGAATTATATTTCCCTCACTAACTTTAAACATCAGCTAGCTGAGCAGCTATCCGATCGCTGCAGCTGTACATAGTCCATCTGAAAATAACCCACCCAATGACCCACCTCATCCCCATACTGTTTTCACCAGTATCTCTACTTGCACATCATCATCTGCTCATTTATCACTCCAGTGTTAATCTGCTAAATTGTAATTACTTCGCTACCATGGCCTATTTATTGCCTACCTCCTCATGCCATTTGCACACAATGTATATAGACTTTCTTTTTTTCTATTGTGTTATTGAATGTACGCTTGTTTATTCCATGTGTAACTCTGTGTTGTTGTTTTTGTTGCACTGCTTTGCTTTATCTTGGCCAGGTCACAGTTGTAAATGAGAACTTGTTCTCAACTAGCTTACCTGGTTAAATAGTGGTGAAATAATTTATTTTTATTTTTAAAATGAACATACAGCTTGCGGGTTACACACTATAAATCGTCAGGATAGAACAGCAGCCTCAGGTAAGACACGGGGCGGGGGCCTATGCATATATGTAAACAACAGCTGGTGCACGATATCTAAGGAAGTCCCGAGGTTTCGCATGGCTGAGGTCGAGTATCTCATGATAAGCTGTAGACCACACTATCAACCTAGAAAGTTTACATCTGTATTTTACATAGCTGTTCACATACCACCACAGACAGATGCTGACACTAAAACCGATCTCAATGAGCATTATACTGCCAAATGAAAATAGAAAAACGCTCATCCGGAGGCAGCGCTCCTAGTGGTCGGGGACTTGAATGCAGGGAAACTTAAATCAGTTTTACCAAATTTCTATCAACATGTTAAATGTGCAACCAGAGGGAAAATAATTCTTGACCACCTTTACTCCACACACAGAGACACATATAAAGCTCTCCCTCGCCATCCATTTGGAAAATCTATCCTCCTGATTCGTGCTCACAAGCAAAAATTCAAGCAGAAAGCAAAAGTGACTAAGTCTATAAAAAAGTGGTCAGATGAAGCAGATGCAAAACTACAGGACTGTATTGCTAGCACAGACTGGAATATGTTCCGGGACTCTTCCGATAGCATTGAGGAGTACACCACATCAGTCACTGGCTTTAACAATAAGTGCATTGAGGACGTAGTCCCCACAGTCACTGTACACACATACCCCAACCAGAAGCCATGGATTGCAGGCACAATTCGCACTGAGCTAAAATGTAGAGCTGCCAAGGAGCAGGACTCTAACCCGGAAGCTTACGAGAAATCCCACTACATCAACACCATTATCCCAGAAACCCTAGACCCACTACGATTTGCATACCACACCAAGATGCTTCTAAACAGCTTCTACCCCCAAGTCATAAGACTCCTGAACAGTTAATCAAATGGCTACCAATACTTTTGAATTCCCCCCCCCCCCCTCTACACTGCTGCTACTCTCTGTTATTATCTATGCATAGTCACTTTAATAACTCTACCTACTAGAGGTCGACCGATTAAATCGGGGCCGATTTCAAGTTTTCATAACAATCGGAAATCGGTATTTTTGGGCGCCGATTTGCCGTTTTTTTGTTTTTTTTGTTACACCTTTATTTAACTAGGCAAGTCAGTTAAGAACACATTCTTATTTTCAATGACGACCTAGGAACGTTCTGCCTCGTTCACGGGCAGAACAACAGATTTTTAACCTTGTCAGCTCGGGGGATCCAATCTTGCAACATTACAGTTAACTAGTCCAATGCTCTAACACCTGATTACATTGCACTCCACGAGGAGCCTGCCTGTTACGCGAATGCAGTAAGCTAAGGTAAATTGCTAGCTAGCATTAAACTTATCTTATCAATCAATGACTGTCATTGCTCCAATGTGTACTTAACCATAAACATCAATGCCTTTCTTAAAATCAATACACAAGTATATATTTTTAAACCTGCATATTTAGCTAAAAGAAATCCAGGTTAGCAGGCAATATTAACCAGGTGAAATTGTGTCATTTCTCTTGCGTTCATTGCACGCAGAGTCAGGGTATAAGCAACATTTTGGGCCACCTGGCTCTTTGCGAACTAATTTGCCAGAATTTTACGTAATTATGACATAACATTGAAGGTTGTGCAATGTAACAGGAATATTTAGACTCATGGATGCCACCCGTTAGATAAAATACGGAACGGAATAAACGTTTTGTTTTCGAGGTGATAGTTTCCGGATTAGTCAAAGGTATATGGTTTAGAGAGAAATAGTCGATGCGTTATAATTCCTGTAATAACTTGCGGCTGAACTTGAAAGGGGTTCCTTCGTTATTTTACCGTTCATGTCCTCCATAGAGAATGTCTTGATCTACTTAAAATAAGGTCTGTGTTTCGTGCAGGCTTAAACCGCCTCGACGTTTTGATACCCGTGTAAATCTCACTAGGATAAGGTAACATTTGTCAACATGAAGGAACCGCTTTTCAGATTTTGCTAGAAGGTGTCATGGGAATTATGACTCGCACTTTGGTCTTCAATTCTTACCATGCCCATTATTAAAATAGGATTTCCTGCATATAGAAATGACAGTTTTTGTTTTCAACATTCATCACAGGTAACTTAAACTCTATTTTTATTCAAACCGTTGAGAGTATTTGTCTCCTAAGCAGACTCTTCAGTATCATTGTCACTTCAGAGCTGTGTGTGTGTATTTATGTATTATATTAAGTTAAAATAAAAGTGTTCATTGTTCATTCAGTATTGTTGCAATTGTCATTATTACAAAAATGTGTGTGTGTGTATAATATATGTGTATATATATATATATATACAGTGGGGAGAACAAGTATTTGATACACTGCCGATTTTGCAGGTTTTCCTACTTACAAAGCATGTAGAGGTCTGTAATTTTTATCATAGGTACACTTCAACTATGAGAGACGGAATCTAAAACAAAAATCCAGAAAATCACATTGTATGATTTTTAAGTAATTAATTTGCATTTTATTGCATGACATAAGTATTTGATACATCAGAAAAGCAGAACTTAATATTTGGTACAGAAACCTTTGTTTGCAATTACAGAGATCATACGTTTCCTGTAGTTCTTGACTAGGTTTGCACACACTGCAGCAGGGATTTTGGCCCACTCCTCCCTACAGATCTTCTCCAGATCCTTCAGGTTTCGGGGCTGTCGCTGGGCAATACGGACTTTCGGCCCCCTCCAATGAATTTCTATTGGGTTCAGGTCTGGAGACTGGCTAGGCCACTCCAGGACCTTGAGATGCTTCTTACGGAGCCACTCCTTAGTTGCCCTGGCTGTGTGTTTCGGGTCGTTGTCATGCTGGAAGACCCAGCCACGACCCATCTTCAATGCTCTTACTGAGGGAAGGAGGTTGTTGGCCAAGATCTCGCGATACATGGCCCCATCCATCCTCCCCTCAATACGGTGCAGTCGTCCTGTCCCCTTTGCAGAAAAGCATCCCCAAAGAATGATGTTTCCACCTCCATGCTTCACGGTTGGGATGGTGTTCTTGGGGTTGTACTCATCCTTCTATTCCTCCAAACACGGCGAGTGGAGTTTAGAGCAAAAAGCTCTATTTTTGTCTCATCAGACCACATGACCTTCTCCCATTCCTCCTCTGGATCATCCAGATGGTCATTGGCAAACTTCAGACGGGCCTGGACATGCGCTGGCTTGAGCAGGGGGACCTTGCGTGCGCTGCAGGATTTTAATCCATGACGGCGTAGTGTGTTACTAATGGTTTTCTTTGAGACTGTGGTCCCAGCTCTCTTCAGGTCATTGACCAGGTCCTGCCGTGTAGTTCTGGGCTGATCCCTCACCTTCCTCATGATCATTGATGCCCCACGAGGTGAAATCTTGCATGGAGCCCCAGACCGAGGGTGATTGACCGTCATCTTGAACTTCTTCCATTTTCTAATAATTGCGCCAACAGTTGTTTCCTTCTCACCAAGCTGCTTGCCTATTGTCCTGTAGCCCATCCCAGCCTTGTGCAGGTCTACAATTTTATCCCTGATGTCCTTACACAGCTCTCTGGTCTTGGCCATTGTGGAGAGGTTGGAATCTGTTTGATTGTGTGTGGACAGGTGTCTTTTATACAGGTAACGAGTTCAAACAGGTGCAGTTAATACAGGTAATGAGTGGAGAACAGGAGGGCTTCTTAAAGAAAAACTAACAGGTCTGTGAGAGCCGGAATTCTTACTGGTTGGTAGGTGATCAAATACTTATGTCATGCAATAAAATGCAAATTAATTATTTAAAAATCATACAATGTGATTTTCTGGATTTTTGTTTTAGATTCCGTCTCTCACAGTTGAAGTGTACCTATGATGAAAATTACAGACCTCTACATGCTTTGTAAGTAGGAAAACCTGCAAAATCGGCAGTGTATCAAATACTTGTTCTCCCCACTGTATATATAAAACCTCATAATCGGTCGACCTCTACTACCTACATGTACATATTATCGACACCGGTGCCCCCGCACATTGAGTCTGTACCGGTACCCTCTGTATATAGCCCCGCTATTGTTATTTACTGCTGCTCTTTAATTATTTGTTATTCTTATCTCTTACTTTTTTTGGGGGGGGGTTCTTAAAACTGTATTGTTCGTTAAGGGCTTGTAAGTAAGCATTTCACTATAAGGTCTTTGCATGTGACAATAAAAATTAGATTTGAATTCAACTATTAAACTTTAAGAAGGCACTCCTGTTAATTGAAATGCATTCCAGGTGACTACCTCATGAAGCTGGTTGAGAGAATGCCAAGAGTGTGCAAAGCAGTCATCAAGACAAAGGGTGGCTACTTTGAAGAATCTAAAATATATTTTGATTTGTTTAACACTTTTTTGGTTAGTACATGATTCCACATGTCTTATTTCAAAGTTGACGTCTTCATTATTATTCTACAATGTAGAAAATAGTAAAAATAAAAAACCCTTGAATGACTAGGTGTGTCCAAACTTTTGACTGGTACTGTGTGTGACCGAGCTGCTCAAATCGGTGTTATTTAGCAAAATTAGAAATTATATATTTTTTTACATTGGATAAAAATAGACTCAGAACTACAAATTGGTATTTCACACACTACAACTGAGTAACAATTTGAAAGTAATACTGCTTTGAAAGTTGTAAACTCACTACTGAGAAAATGTTATTTGAAAGTTTTGGTACTACTACTGGAGAGCCCTTCTTTGTCTACACCCATTCAGCATCAATCACACCCTCTTAAGCTTTAGCCCCACCCATCTCTTTAAGGGTTGATCCGAGCGTTCTGTACAAACAACAGGCAAGCACCCAAGCTAACTTGCTCGCTACTTCCAGACACAAATGAGAGAACAGCTCACTGAACATTACTCGCCCTAGCAGAGCTGGTTAGGCTGTTATGTTATCCAGAGCAATGGTGACTGTGACTGTGTTGTCAGATTGTCAGTTCGTAAATTCATAGAATTTCGCGTTCAGAGCGCACACTGGACGCTCTGGCCGATGAGTAAGGTTGATCCGAACATTCTGACCTCACAGCGGCAGTCAAGCATCCAAGCTAACTGGCTAACATTGGCTAGCTTGCTAGCTATTTCCAGACACATGAGAGAACACCCCACTCTGACCATTTTGTTCGCCCTAGCAGAGCTGGTTAGGCTGTTCTCATTTTATCCAAAGCGTAGGTGACTGTAACTGTGCTGCTGGCAACAATTTAATTACGCTTTTTTGCCAACGTTTACTGACACCGGCCATATTCAATGGGTGTTGGGCGTTCATAAATTCGTCAGTTATTCTGAGCTCTGGCAAGCTCAGACAAGAGTGCTCTGAAATCAGAGTAGATGGCCAGACTGAATTTACGAACACACCCGAAATGATTACTTGCACAGCGGAGTCTTCTGTTGCAAAGAAAAAGCCATATCTCTGTGTTCTTTTGCCCATCTTTATATTTTCTTTTTATTGGCTAGTCTGAGATGGCTTTTTCTTTGCAACTCTGCCTAGAAGGCCAGCATCCCGGAGTCGCCTCTTCACTGTTGACGTTGAGACTGGTGTTTTGCAGGTACTATTTAATGAAGCTGCCAGTTGAGAACTTGTGAGGCGTTTTCTTTCTCAAAATAGACACTCTAATGTACTTGTCCTCAGTTGTGCACCGGGGCCTCCCACTCTTTCTATTCTGGTTAGAGTCAGTTTGCGCTGTTCTGTGAAGGGTGTAGTACACAGCGTTGTACGAGAGCTTCAGGTTCATGACAATTTCTCACATGGAATAGCATTAATTTCTCAGAACAAGAATAGACTGATGAGTTTCAGAAGAAAGGTCTTTGTTTCTGGCTATTTTGAGCCTGTAATCGAACCCACAAATGCTGATGCTCCAGATACTCAACTAGTCTAAAGAAGGCCAGTTTCATTGCTTATTTAAAATCAGCACAAGTTTTCAGCTGTGCTAACATAATTGCAAAAAGTTTTTCAAATGATCAATTAGCCTTTTAAAATGATAAACTTGGATTAGCCAACACAACGTGCCATTGGAACACAGGAGTGATGGTTGCTGATAATGGTACGCCTACGTAGATATTCCATAAAAAAATATATCTGCCGTTTCCAGCTACAATAGTCATTTATAACATTAACAATGTCTACACTGTATTTCTGATCAATTTGATGTTATTTAAAAAATGGACAAAAAATAAATTCTAAGTGACCCCAAACTTTGACCCCACACGGGAGTGTGTATATATTTTTGGGACCTTTATTTAACCAGGCAAGTCAATTAAGAACACATTTTACATTTACAATGACAGCCTGGACAGAAGATCCACAATAATACCTTGTTTGTCATTTGTTTTCAACACTCTTTTAAGCATTTAAGCTTTTAATTAATGTCTGTGACAGATCAAATATATGTTTTCTGTCATCATAGAAAAACTGTCCGTAGTAACCTCTTTCAATCACTTATTTTTTCCCACCCTTATTTAGCATAGAGATCCATTTAAAGATGTCGGGGGTAACTATTTTGAAGATCTCTCATAATAACAAACACCAGGTTGAGGAGCTGTGGTGATAACGAGATATCAAGCAGCAAGCTAGTGGTTTTTCATTTTCACAACTCCCTCTGGCACCTACCAAATCTAAATCTGAGAATAATGTCCTTGCTTTTCCAATCAATAGCTATTTGTGTATATCAATGAAAGAATTTGGAACCCACAACCCATGGTCATTACAGAGATCAACTGTAAGACCCTGCCCTACCTGCTCCTGAACAGGTAACCAAATGGTTACCCGGACTATTCGCATTGTGTGCCCCCCCCCCCAACCCCTCTTTTACGCTGCTGCTACTCTCTGTTATTCTTATATGCATAGTCACTTTAACTATACAGTCATGTACATACTACCTAAATGGCCCGACAAACCAGTGCTCCCGCACATTGGCTAACCGGGCTGTCTGCATTGTGTCCCAGCACCCGCCAACCCCTCTTTTTACGCTTCTGCTACTCTCTGTTCATCATATATGCATAGTCACTTTAACCATATCTACATGTACATACTACCTCAATAAGCCTGACTAACAGGTGTCTGTATATAGCCTCGCTACTCTTTTTTCAAATGTCTTTTTACTGTTGTTTTATTTCTTTACTTACCTACACACACACACACACTTTTTTTTCCCCTCGCACCATTGGTTAGAGCCTGTAAGTAAGCATTTCACTGTAAGGTCTACTACACCTGTTGTATTCGGCACACGTGACAAATAAACTTTGATTTGATTTGCTGTGCTCGCCTCCTGACAGGTCATCATTGCAAAAAAATATATCTGTTCTTAATTCACTTACCTGTATTGATTAACATTTAATAAAATTGTTATTTAATAAAAATAACAAAGTGGAGGGGGTGAGTCTCAGATGAAACTGACTCGGAGGCCGTGTGAGCCAAAGCACTGTGGGGACTGACCTGTGGCTCGGAGAAAACCTGCTGGATGTTGTTGATGGGGCCACAGGGCACGCCTGTCCCCTCAAACCTCCTCAGCCACTCGCCTGTCACCTCTTCCAAGAACCTGGGAGCCGGGGAGGAAGAAGGGGGGTTGTAGTTTGAAGAGACCGCAAAGTGAAGCTTTCAAAATTACAGCAGGGGACGAGGAGTAGGAGGCCACAGCTGGAGCTGTTCCAGAGACACAACATCTCCAGCAGGTGTATGTGGTCATATGTAGACCCTGCACTCAGCTTCCTGCCTTGCCCTCGATCGCAGAATATCCTAAGATGGCAAGAGTGAGGCACTCTCTCTCGCACTCGCTCTCTCTTCATCCACAATCCCCAGCAGCCTTTCACTCACCACACACACACAGGCGTGCATACTCGCCTACACACATGGACTTCGGGATAAAGAAACACTTGCCTGATTTGCCTTTTGTGCAGCCAGAAAGAAAAATATGCACCCCAAAACAATACACTGCTGTCCGATAAGGCCATGTCCGAATACCCGTACTAGCGTTCTAAATAGCAGTCATTTTCGCCTTTTTTAAAATTTTTATAGTAAGTGAAATTGAAAAAAATGTGTATGCTTTAAATGCCAGGATGTCATACTAATTTCTGCTTTTGATCTAGTACAGTTCGCTGGACATATTGAGGAAGAGAACCATATTTTGAGACCCATGTGGGTCTGACCACAGCAGACAATCAGCTCTGGGGACGCACTTTACCAAAATGAACGATTGGCGGGAATCAACACAATTGTGCATCAGCTGACATTCCAAGTAGCATGAGACTAGAATGTTATTTGTTGCTTACGTCATTTGTTTTTACTTAACAGTACATTCTACATACTATGCAGTATAATGAGTACACAGTACGCAGTTTAAATAAGTAGTAGACAAGCCAGACTTCAGACACGGCCAGTGTCACGTAACGAGCCACCCTCCACCGGTGGTGTTAGATAACGTCTCATTGCTAAATGCCTCCGATCCCATCACGCCCCTTGACCCCTTAGAGAGGAAACAGCCGACTGGGCCTGGGGCCCAACGAGTGCTTTTCATGACAAAGCGACTGGAAGGGAGGGCAGATGAAAACATCTGTGTGAGTGGTCTCCGTGTCCTATTGCCTTTTCTCTACGCCACATCCGTTACAGGCTCTTTGGCCAAACTGAGAACTTGCAGACTTACCGAACAACACATGAATATAGATGAGGTAAGCCTCCAGCTATTTATTTTTTTATGTTTGCCATAAGTCCGATATTTTAAAAACTTTGTTTACTGTGAAGGAGGAGGCTTTACCTCTGGGAGAGGATGTGAAGCAGCTCTTGGCGATGCTGCACTCTGAGTGTGTTGCTTTTGTACTTGGGCTCGTCAGACAGATGATTCAGGCCTAGCATCTGGAAACACAAAGTCAATACTAAGTCACTTGGGAGGGATTCTGGGTGACAGTTCAGTGATACTAGTAGCACTGTGAAATACTAACCCTAATAGCAAACTTTGACAGGAAAGATGAACTAAAAGTAACATTTAAGCCCAATATGAAATTGCAAGATGATGTATTTTATGCTGTTTGATAATGCATGAGGGGTCATGCTACTTACTTTGCACACTTTGACAAACTGCTTGTCGTTGCCCGCAGCCACAACCAGGTATCCATCTTTGGTTCTGAAACCCTGAAAACAAGATTCAAGGCTTTTCATTATTTTTAAAAATTTTTACATTGTAGAATAGTGAAGACAAAACTATGAAATAACACATATATGTAATCATGTGTGTGTAATCAAGTGTTAAACAAACCAAAATGTATTTTATATTTAAGATTCTTCAAACGGCCACCCTTTGCCTTGATGACAGCTTTGCACACTCTTGGCATTCTCTCAACCAGCTTCATGAGGTAGTGACCTGGAATGATTTCAATTAACAGGTGTACCTAATTAAAAGTTAAATTGTGGAATTCTCTTTACTTCTTAATACGTTTGAGCCAATCAGTTGTGTTGTGACAAGATAGGGTGGGTACACAGAAGATAGCCCTATTTGGTAAAAGACCAAGTCCATATTATGGCAAGAACAGCTCAAATAAGCAAAGAGAAACGACAGACCATCATGCCTAAAAAGCCAGCATCCCGGAGTCGCCTCTTCACTGTTGACGTTGAGACTGGTGTTTTGCAGGTACTATTTAATGAAGCTACCAGTTGAGAACTTGTGAGGCGTCGGTTTCTCAAACTACACACTCTAATGTGCTTGTCCTCTTGCTCAGTTATGCACCGGGCCTCACACTCTTTCTATTCTGGTTAGAGCCAGTTTGCACTGTTCTGTGAAGGGAGATCTTCAGTTTCTTGACAATTTCTCGCATGGAATAGCCTTCATTTCTCAGAACAAGAATAGACTGACGAGTTTCAGAAGAAAGGTCTTTGTTTCTGGCCATTTTGGGCCTGTAATTGAACCCACAAATGCTGATATTCCATAAAAAATAAAAATCTGCCGTTTCCAACTGCAATAGTCATTTACAACATTAACAAAGTCTACACTGTATTTCTGATCAATTTGATGTTATTTTAATGGACAAAAACAAGGACATTTCTAAGTGACCCCCAACTTTTGAACGGTAGCGTATATATCTATCACACACACAGTGCCTTCGGAAAGTATTCAGACCCCTTGACTTTTCCCACATTTTCTTAGGTTAAAGCCTTATTCTAAAACATATTAAATTGTTTCTTTCCCCTCATCAATCTACACACAATAACCCATAATGACAAAGCAAAAAAACTATTTTTGACATGTTTGCTAATTTATAAATAAAAACTGAAATATCAAATTTCCATAAGTATTCAGACCCTTTACTCAGTACTTTGTTGAAGCACCTTTGGTATCGAGTGTTCTTGGGTATGATGCTACAAGCTTGGCACAGCTGTACATGGGGAGTTTCTCCCATTCTTCTCTGCAGAACCTCTCAAGCTCTGTCAGGTTGGACGGGGAGCGTTGCTATTTTCAGGTCTCTCCAGAGATGTTCAGTCCCAGTCAATGAAAAACATCCCCACAGCATGATGCTGCCACCACCATGCTTCACCGTAGGGATGGTTCCAGGTTTCCTCCAGAAGTGACGCTTGGCATTCAGGCCAAAGAGTTCAATCTTGGTTTCAATCGACCAGAGAAACTTGTTTCTCATGGTCTGAGAGTTTAAGGAGCCTTTTGGCAAACTCCAAGCGGGCTGGCATGTGCCTTTTACTGAGGAGTGGCTTCCGTCTGGCCACTCTTCCAAGTTGTAGAAACATCAAGGATGATCAATGGAAACAGGATGCACCAATTTCAAGTCTCATAGCATAGTTTTTCATTTTTATACATTTGCAAAAAATTCTAAAAACCCTGTTGATGCTTTTTCTTTTTGGGGAATTGTGTGTAGATTGCTGAGGATGTTTAGTTATTTAATCCATTTTAGAATTAGGGTGTAACGTAACAAAATGTGGAAAAAGTCAAGGGTCTGAATACTTTTCGAAATCACGGTATATACAAAAGTATGTGGACACCCCTTCAAATTAGTGGATTTCGCTATTTCCGGCACACCTGTTGCTGACAGGTATATAAAATCGTGCACACAGCCATGCAAACATTGGCATTAGAATGGCCTTATGAAGAGCTCAGAAAATTTTAATTGGATGCCACCTTTCCAACAAGTCAGTTCATCAAATTTCTGCCCTGCTAGAGCTGCCCCAGTCAACTGTAAGTGGGGTGGCAAGTAGCCTAGTGGTTAGAGCGTTAGGCCAGTAACCAAAAGGTTGCTGGATCGAATCCCTGAGCTGACAAGGTAAAAATCTGTCGTTCTTCCCCTTAACAAGGCAATTAACCCACTGTTCCCCGGTAGGCCGTCATTGTAAATAAGAATTTGTTCTTAACTGACTTGCCTAGCTAAATAAAGGTTAAATAAAAAAATATCATTATTTTTAAAAAGTGCAGTTATTGTGAAGTGGAAACGTCTAGGAGCAACAACGGCTCAGCAGCAAAGTGGTAGGCCACACAAGCTCACAGAATGGGACCGTTGAGTGCTGAAAGTGCGTACAAATTGCCTGTCCTCGGTTGCAGCACTCACTGAGTTCCAAAGTGCCTCTGGAAGCAACGTCAGCACAAGAACTGTTCGTCAGGAGCAGTGGAAAAGCCTTCTCTTGAGTGATGAATCACACTTCACCATCTGGCAGTCCAACGGACAAATCTTGGTTTGGCGGGTGCCAGAGAGAACGCTACCTATCCCTATGTACAGCGCAACTGTAAAGTTAGGTGGAGGAGAAATAATGGTCTGGGTCTGTTTTTCATGGTTCGGGCTAGGTCCCTTAGTTTCAGTAAAGGGACATTTTAATGCTGCCGAACACAATGATGTTCTAGACGATTCTGTGCTTCCAACTTTGTAGCAACAGTTTGCGGAAGGCCCTTTCCCGTTTCAGCATGACAATGCCCCCATGCACAAAGCGAGGTCCATATAGAAATGGTTTGATGAGATCTGTGTGCAAGAACTTGACTGGCCTGCACAGAGCACTGACCTCAACCCCATCAAACACCCTTGGGATGAATTGGAACGCCGACTGCGAGCCAGGCCTAATCGCCCAACATCAGTGCCCGACCTCAATAATGCTTGTGGCTGAATAAAAGCAAGTCCCCGCTGCAATGTTCCAACATCTAGTGAAAAGCCTTCCCAGAAGATTGGAGGCTGTTATAGAAGCAAAGGGGGACCAAACCCATATTAATGCCCATGATTTTGGAATAAGATGTTCGACGAGCAGGTGTCCTCATACTTTTGGTCATGTAGTGTAGTTTAAGGAGCAACACTTTGGAGAGACTGATCTGTAATAGACAAATAAATGATGGCAGAGAAGCAGAGAGAGTGGTTATTTTGTTTTAAAATTATTGCTCTGTTTAAATCCCGGTTTGTTCAGTCATTGACTAAGGGCAACATTTATTTTATGCAACAATGTTGGTTGTAAGGAGATGATTATTTAACTAGAGCATTATCATGCTGAAACATTAGGTGATGGCGGCGGATGAATGGCACAACAATGGACCTCAGGATCTCGTCACGGTATCTCTTTGCATTTAAATTGCCAGCGATAAAATGCAATTGTGTTCATTGTCCGTAGCTCATGCCTGCCCATACCATAACCCACCATGCGGCACTCTGTTCACAATGTTGAAATCAGCAAACAGCTCGCCCAAACGACACCATACACGTGGTCGGCGGTTGTGAGGCTGGTTGGAATATACTGACAAATTCTCTAAAATGACGTTGGGTTGCGGCTTATGGCAGAGAAAATAACATTCAATTCTCTGGCAACAGCTCTGGTGGACATTCCTGCAGTCAGCAGCCAATTGCAGGCTCCCTCAAAACTTGAGACATCTGTGGCATTGTGTTGGGTGACAGAAATGCACATTCTAGAGCAGCATTTTATTGTCCCCAGCACAAGGTGCACCTGTGTAATGCTCATGTTGTTAAATCAGCTTCTTGATATGCCACACCTGCCAGGTGGATGGATTATCTTAGCAAAGAAGAAATGCTCACTAACAGAGCTGTAAACAAATTTGTGCACAACATTTTAGAGAAATATGCCTTTTGTGCATATGGAACATTTCTGGTATCTTTAATTTCAACTACTGAAACATGGAGCCAACACTTTACATGTTGCATTTATATTTTTGTTTCGTGTAGTTATATAGTTATGTTGTATTTTGAGTGGAACACCCCTTTAAGGTTTAGTAACCCCTCTAAAAGTTCCATACAGATCCAGAGCAAGAGACCATGAGTTCACCATCCAGATGTTCTCGGGGGAACCAATCAGGCTACTGATCTGGACATTACTTGATTTGCTAAATCACAGAGACACTCAATGATATGGTAACAGGTATGGAGGACCAAACAACAAGGAACCTCTGACCCTTGAACTGAAACTTCCTTGAGAGTTCGGTGGAGATCCAGTAGTTTCTTTCCCAATTCCCATACACTACTTCAAGAGACAAAACAGTCATCAACTTCCCGCTTTCAGGCTTGCATTTGTTGACAGTGCTGTCTCGACGGGGAGTGATTTAAAAGGCATAACCTTGCAACCACCCGGCTACCCCTGAAGTTTTTTCCACCCACCCTCACTCTGGAGTAAATCAAGACATGCTTCATTGTTTGTCTGGGGTGATACACCTTAAAACAAAGCTTTGATTCATGTTGCTATCCCCTTTTAGCCCCCACATTTTCGCAGCTCATCTTCCTTGCCAGCCAGTGGGACAAAGGGAACTAGGGAACAAAGTGCACAGACAGTGGTTAATGAGATTTTGTTTTGACAAACTTTTAGCCATCAGATCAAATTATTTCAAATTAAGGAAGGGGAGCGATGGTGGAGGACTGTGGCAGAAAAGAGAGGGGAGAAAACCAGTTTCCCACTGGGCCCAGACAATCGCCCTTTAAACTGCTCTGCAACACTTTAGACTCAGACAGCTCTGTAGACAGACAGGCCCAGTTTGATGCCTCTCTGACCTAATGCAAGTTCCCTCGATTGTCCTCCCACCAGGGCACCTCACATGCTGGCATGAATCCTGAACGGGAATGGACAGCGAGGAACAACAGTGTTAAAATGGAGTCGTCAGTTTCCGTGGTTGGCTCAAACAGCTTCTATCTCAAGGCCATCAGACTGTTAAACAGCCACCACTAACATTTAGCGGCCGCTGCCAACATACTGACTCAACTCCAGCCACTTTAAAAATGGGAATTGATGGAAATTATGTAAAAATGTACCACTAGCCACTTTAAACAATGCCACTTAATATAATGTTTACATACCCTACATTACCCATCTCATATGTATATACTGTACTCTATATCATCTACTGCATCTTGCCATCTTTATGTAATACATGTACCACTAGCCACTTTAAACTATGCCACTTTATGTTTACATACCCTACAGTACTCATCTCATATGTATATACCGTACTCTATACCATCTACTGCATCTTGCCATGCCGTTCTGTACCACCACTCATTCATATATCTTTATGTACATATTCTTTATCCCTTTACACTTGTGTGTATAAGGTAGTAGTTGTGGAATTGTTAGGTTAGATTACTTGTTGGTTATTACTGCATTGTCGGAACTAGAAGCACAAGCATTTCGCTACACTCGCATTAACATCTGCTAACCATGTGTATGTGACTAATAAAATTTGATTTGATTTGATTTGATTGGACAATAGGCTAAACTCACTTCACTCACAGAACAGCGCAATGGTTTGGTTTTCATGATAATAATGAATTATGAAATATTTTATTTTAAAAAACAAGCATGAAATATTTAATTTAAAAAACTGAGAAAATATGGAATATGAACTCAATTACAAACCTGGACAACCTTTCACATACCAACAACTAGTTTCCTTGACAAAATGTACTATCCCTCTGAATGGGCGACAACACAAAATAATCCTCCAGTCCCATAATCCCCATGCTACATCATATATAATAGGTGAAACATTTAATTACCAGAGTGTTTGATGTTGTCAATTTTGCTAAGTAACCTGAAGCCCAAGCCCCCCCCAAATGTGCTCTAAAAATTAAATGGCTGATGCAACCATTACACGGTCTGACAAGCTGCAAATGAGGCCTATTAGACAAAATACAAATTAAGTCGTTCAAATTAGATAATAAGTTGTTCAAACAACTTAGTATTTTGTTTGAAAAACTTAGTATCTTCTTTGAAGGACTAAGTAAAAAGTTATTCAAACGAGATACAAAGTCGTTCGACTGCGATACAAAGTCGTTCGACTGAGATACAAAGTCGTTCGACTGAGATACAAAGTTGTTCCAACAAGATACGTTTTTTTTAAATTAGGTAATTCAAGAGTCTATGCTTATAATTTTTTTAATTCCTTGGGCATCAGGGCTTAAGTGAGTCTAGTAGTCTGGTTATTTGAAACTGAGAGACTATTGCAGCTGTGACTAGATATGGAGGTAACAGTATCTTAACCATTAAGGTTTGGAGCTGAGTTGGGACGAGAAGGCCACATGGCTTGGGAACATCACCCTGCTTGCTTTGATTCCAGGTGGTCTTCTCAAATGACTCATGAGCAGTCTGAGGCAAGCTCAGTCTCTGGCAAAGGCTGGGGCGAAATTTGTTTTTCCGTTTTCTTTACACCTGAACATTTTTGGGAAAATAGGTTGTTCCAGGATGCTGACGATATGTGAAACCTCTATGTAAGACCTAAATTACTTTGATTGGCATTAGAGTCATGACACATTATTGTAATGAATTGAAAATAACTGCAATTTAGATACAAGGTTTTTCCAGGACAATATGTGCCACAGCCTGCCACTTACCATGTAATCGAATTTGACAATATTCTGTTTTCACTAGTACAACAATGGACTGTCAAATCATCCACTGCATTAATTATCTGGGTTAAGATGCAAATCCAAACTATAATGATGATATAATCTTAATGATATAATCTTGAAGCCAATTCATAACAGTATGGGACTGAAAACGGACGTAAAGCAGAAGAGGTCATCACTTTACATCAGATTGTGAACTGTGTGCAGACAAAGAGCACCAGATGAAAGAGAAGGCTGCAGAAACTGTTTCCTATGACGTTCCCTTCTGAAGTCTCCCACTTCTGTGGAACGAGTTTAATGTCTCTCCTCCTCCTCCATAAAAGTCACTAGTCAATGCTACACACAGCTACGGGGCAAAGAGTTAAAAACAAGAGGAGAACCCGTCTCCTTGATCCTAAAACCGGATACCCTGTTAAGCAGGCCGCATCCCCTCTCATGTGTGGACCGGAACTGGCCGCACTGCACATAACACAGCCCAACCATAACCCAAACCAAAGCCACTGTTTCATCCCAGGCCCAAGGGAGAATGGCATTGTGGGTAGAGTGTACACTTAGGGAGTGCCGCTACAAGTGCCACTCATTGGACCAAAGATACTGGCCTTAATATCATGTTCACTCAATAAGACCCAACCCAATGAATGTACATTCTCCCTCCTACTAAAAACAGATGTGCGGGGACATAAACTAAACATGTACTGTATATCAACACTGACATTCAGAGAAAAAAATATAGTTCAATTCAATTCTCAAACTTGGCAATATACGCATGTAAGACATGCACAGAAGCATTTGAAAAGACGCACACTGAAACAAATCCATAACATTTACTTATTTAAACATACAGAATCACAACAATCATGCATATTCCCACACACTAACACACCACATTGATATAGATTTTCCTTCTTTTATTATTCTATTCCAATACGGAGACCAAACGGTTATAGGAAAAATATAAATCATGGCCAATCCCACAGTAGGCCTACTTGCGGCGAGTAAAACGCAGCTATCGAATTACATGTAAATGCCAGATGGAAAACCCACATGATTAATTTTCTGATAAACCAAAAATCTTTCTGTCCACAGATATGCATTATTTTGTGGGCACAGGCACTTAATCTAACTCCAATACCAGAATTAAAACAAACCGCATGATCCCTCCTGTGCCATAATAAAAATATACGGCTGACTAAATTTGGCACAACGTCCTTTTCTGTTTGTAAATGGGTGTTCTAGTTGAGAAGACCTCATATAAGCATATTACAACCAACTGGTCTGTTACAAGCAGGTAAAGATGTATTTTTCATGACAAGATGAAGACATTAGGGGAAAGACAGCACCTGACCACAACTTCATAAAATGCACCGCAATGGTGTAATTTTTAGCACATTTTGCATGCCTATGTGGGTTTATGTACACCACAAAAATGAATAACTTCATTTTAGTCTGAAAATGCATAAACATTTTTTTTCTACATCGATAAAATATCATTCCTTCAGTCCTTCACAGTCAAACACATGAGATATGTTTCAAAAAGAGCCATCGATTATTTGCTGTGTTTGGGCAAGACCTGACCTATAGTGCCGGTATACATGTATTATCACTAAAGGCTCAAAATCCAGAAAAATGTACCAGACAAGTGGCAATGTTTGGACAAACTCTCTGCCCATCTATCTGCAGTTAATCTCCCCAAGAGTAATCACAACAGCAAAAAGGAAACCAAAAGAAACAGAAATCAAAGCTGAACTGGCCTGGCTGGCTGGCATTTATATGAATACATTGATGTATCTCCAACATATCGGTCATTATAAGAACATTATACAATACCAGTCAAAAGTGTGGGTTTTATTTTATTTTTACTATTTTCTACATTGTAGAATAATAGTGAAGACATCAAAACTATGAAATAACACATATGTAATCATAGAGTAACCAAAAAGGTATTAAACAAATCAAAATATATTTCAGATTCTTCAAAGTAGCCACCCTTTGCCTTGATGACAGTTTTGCACACTTTCTTTTTTTTTTTGCACACACACAGCCAACAAGTGCTCAGCATATGTGGGAACTCCTTCAAGACTGTTGGAAAAGCATTCCAGGTGACGCTGGTTGAGAGAATGCTAAGAGTGTGCAAAGCTGTCATCAAGGCAAAGGGTGGCTACTTTGAAGAATCTCAAATCTCAAATATACTTTTTTGGTTACTACATGATTCCAAATGTGTTATTTCATATTTTTTTATGTCTTCACTATTATTCTACAATGTAGAAAATAGTAAAAATAATTTAAAACCCTTGAATGAGTAGGTGTGTCCAAACTTTTGACAGGGACACTCACACAGTGACAACACACAGTGTAACCCAGAGTGCTCAAAAAGCAGATGGGACAGAATAATATAAATACGCCGCTCAGCTCAATGTATAATAGAAATGACAACATTGATTTGGATGAGGAACAAAACACCTATTTATTGCCCCCATTCTAAATGTAATCCAAATTGTAAGTACAGTAACGGCTAAGTACAGGAAATCAGGGGAAAAACTACACCTCAAGCAAAATAGCCATTTTTTACCACAAAAATAATGCAAGGACAAAAGTAATTCACACTAATATTTTGTGATTGAAATCTATCCTCAATGTTCAACCGTTTTTTACATGACACATCTACCTCATTTATCTATCCAATGGTAGTCTCTGATTGGTTGACTAATTACGTAGGTTTTATGATAATTGTCTAAATCGCACTCTAACATAAAACACCATAATCAAAATGGAACAACATTTTAAAAAATGATTTTGCCGATTGCATAAATCTCTATGAGGTGCAGTGTAAAAAAATCTTTATTGAGATCAAAATGGAGTGCGCCGTTCCTCCCAGTGTCTTCGCTTACTAAAAAGAGCAGTATGAGAGACTTGTGCTCACTCAAGCTTCCTCTGCAAGCAACCTGAACCAAGGCCAAGCTCCCTCTTGAACCCATTCAAATGCTTTTCGAATGGGTTCAAGAGGTGGTGGGGCTGTTTTCTAGTGCAACAAAACAAATAATGCATCTTGATTTAGTGAGACAAAAAGACTAGGTGCGACTTTGGTCTCAATGGGCCTTCCCCTGCTAAAATAAAGGTGAAATATGAATAGAAAATAAATAAGGCCAATATCAAAATAGGTTGGTGAAGCTTCTTCTTTCAGGTGTATTTTTTTATGAGAATCAAAACAAGTGATAGTAGGAGGTAGGCCTAATAGTATACTAATACTAACCAAGTGCCGAGTCTGCCATTTTGTTGGTTCTCAAATTAATGAGTGGGCCTTTATCAGTACAAACTCAGTGGCCTTGTGGTTAGTGTCTGCCATGAGATTAGAAGGTTGGGAGTTTGATCCCTGGCCAAGTCATACCAAAGACTGTAAAAATGGGACCCGATGCATCACTGCTTGGCACTTAACTTTGCATTCAGTGGGTTAGCAAACCAGCACATGCTGCCAACAGACTTTGAAACCACTGCTGAGCCTGCAAGGCCAAGCGTTTGCAACTTCATATTAACATTTAAGTAAGTGCATGGAATGTAAAACTAAGTGGCATTATTAGAGGTATACATGTCTCCATTTAATGTAGGTATGAAAGTTCAAGCAGTAAGGCTGGTCTGAATGGATCGTCACTTCATGGAGTACAGAGCCAAAACAACAACAAATGTGTCACTGTCCCAATACTTTTGGAGCTCACTGTAGATAAATTATACCTGACCAATCGGAATCCACGCTTCCAAGATTGTTTTGATCACACGGACTGGGATATGTTCCGGGTAGCCTACGAGAATAACATTGACGAATACACTGATACGGTGACTGAGTTTATCTGGAAGTGAATAGGAGATGTTGTACCCTCTGTGATTATTAAAACCTACCCTAAACAGAAAACGTGGATAGATGGCAGCATTAGAATAAAACGGAAATCGCGAACCACCGCATTCAAATTCAAAGGGGACATTAAGGTGGTGAATCGCATCTCTGCATGTCTGGCAGACATATCAGTGTGGATGACGGATCACCACCTCAAGCTGAACCTCGGCAAGACGGAGCTGCTCTTCCTCCCGGGGAAGGACTGCCCGTTCCATGATCTCGCCATCACGGTTGACAACTCCATTGTGTCCTCCTCCCAGAGTGCTAAGAACCTTGGCGTGATCCTGGACAACACCCTGTCGTTCTCAACTAACATCAAGGCGGTGACCCGTTCCTGTAGGTTCATGCTCTACAACATTCGCAGAGTACGACCCTGCCTCACGCAGGAAGCGGCGCAGGTCCTAATCCAGGCACTTGTCATCTCCCGTCTGGATTACTGCAACTCGCTGTTGGCTGGGCTCCCTGCCTGTGCCATTAAACCCCTACAACTCATCCAGAACGCCGCAGCCCGTCTGGTGTTCAACTTTCCCAAGTTCTCTCACGTCACCCCGCTCCTCCGCTCTCTCCACTGGCTTCCAGTTGAAGCTCGCATCCGCTACAAGACCATGGTGCTTGCCTACGGAGCTGTGAGGGGAACGGCACCTCCGTACCTTCAGGCTCTGATCAGGCCCTACACCCAAACAAGGGCACTGCGTTCATCCACCTCTGGCCTGCTCGCCTCCCTACCTCTGAGGAAGTACAGTTCCCGCTCAGCCCAGTCAAAACTGTTCGCTGCTCTGGCACCCCAATGGTGGAACAAACTCCCTCACGACGCCAGGTCAGCGGAGTCAATCACCACCTTCCGGAGACACCTGAAACCCCACCTCTTTAAGGAATACCTAGGATAGGATAAAGTAATCCTTCTAACCCCCCCCCCCCCCCCCTTAAAAGAGTTAGATGCACTATTGTAAAGTGGTTGTTCCACTGGATATCATAAGGTGAATGCACCAATTTGTAAGTCGCTCTGGATAAGAGCGTCTGCTAAATGACTTAAATGTAATGTAAATGTAATTCAACCATGGCAAGGTGACTGGGAATATGTCAGAATCCCAAAAAAATTGTTATTCCCTCCGTAAGGCTATAAAACAGTATAGAGACAAAGTGGAGTCGCAATTTAACGGCTCAGACACGAGACGTATGTGGCAGGGTCAATCACGGACTATAAAGGGAAAACCAGCCACGTCGTGGACACTGACGTCTTGCTTCCGGACAAGCTTAACACACATTGCCACCAACGTGGCCTTCTTCTCCGTGGCCGACGTGAGTAAGTAATTTAAGCATGTTAACCCTCGTAAGGCTGCCAGCCCATACGACATCCCTAGCCGTGTCCTCTGAGCATGCACAGACCAGCTGGCTGGAGTGTTTACGGACATATTCAATCTCACCCTATCCCAGTCTGCTGTCCCCAAATGCTTCAAGATGGCCACCATTGTTCCTGTACCCAAGAAAGCTAAGGTAACTGAACAAAATTACATAGCACTTACTTCTATCATCATGAAGTGCTTTGAGAGACTAGTCAAGGATCATACAATCTCTACCTTACCCACCACCCTAGACTCACTTCAATTTGCTTACCGCCCCAATAGATCCACAGACGACCCAATTGCCATCGCACTGCACACTGCCCTATCCCATCTGGACAAGAGGAATACCTATGTAAGAATGCTGTTCATTGACTATAGCTCAGCATTCAACACCATAACACCTCCAAGCTCATCAGCTTGAGGCTCTGGGTCTGAACCACGCCCTGTGCAACTGGGTCCTGGACATCCTGACGGGCCACCCCTAGGTGGTGAAGGTAAGAAATAACACCTCCACTTCGCTGATCCTCAACACTGGGACCAAACAAGGGTGCGTGCTGAGCCCCCTCCTGTACTCCCTGTTCACCCATGACTGCGTGGCCATGCACGCCTCCAACTCAAATCATCAAGTTTGCGAAAGACTCAACAGTAGTAGGCCTGATTACCAAAAATGACGAGACAGCCTACAGGGAGGAGGTGAGGGCCCAGGGAGTGTGGTGCCAGGAAAATAACCTCTCACTCAACGTCAACAAAACAAAGGAGCTCATCGTGGACTTCAGGAAACAGCAGAGGGAGCACCCCCTTATCTACATAGACAGTACCGCAGTGGAGAAGGTGGAAAGTTCCTTGGTGTACACATCACTGACAAACTGAAATGGTCCACCCACCCACACAGACAGGGTGGTGAAGAAGGTGCAACAGCGCCTCTTCAACCTCAGGAGGCTGAAGAAATGTGACTTGTCACCTAAAACTTCTACAGATGCACAATCGAGAGCATCCTGTCGGGCTGTATCACCGCCTGGTACGGCAACTGCACCGCACGCAACTGGAGGGCTCTCCAGAAGGTGGTGCGGTCTGCACAACGCATCACATGGGGAAACTACCTGCCCTCCTGGACATATACAGCACCCGAAGTCACAAGAAGGCCAAAAAGATCATCAAGGGCAACAACCACCCGAGCCACTGCCTGTTCACCCAGCTATCATCCAGAAGGCCAGGTCAGTACAGGTGCATCAAAGCTGGGACAGAGAGACTGAAAAACAGCTTCTATCTCAAGGCCATCCAACTGTTAAATAGCCATCACTAGCACATTCGAGGCTGCTGCCCAATATACATGGACTTGAAATCACTGGCCACTTTAACTATGGAACACTAGTCACTTTAATAATGTTTACATATTTTGCATTACCCATCTCATATGTATATACTGTATCTTAGTCTATGACATTGCTCAACCAAATATTTACATTTGAAGTCGGAGGTTTACATACACCTTAGCCAAATACATTTAAACTCAGTTTTTCACAATTCCTGACATTTAATCCTAGTAAAAAATCCTTGTCTTGGGTCAGTTAGGATCACCACTTTATTTTAAGAATGTGAAATGTCAGAATAATAGTAGAGAATTATTTATTTCAGCTTTTATTTCTTTCATCACATTCCCAGGGGTTCAGAAGTTTACATACTTCAATTATTATTTGGTAGCATTGCCTTTAAATTGTTTAACTTGGGTCAAACGTTTTGGGTAGCTTCCCACAATAAGTTGGGTGAATTCTGGCCCATTCCTCCAGACAGAGCTGGTGTAACTGAGTCAGGTTTGTAGTCCTCCTTGCTTGCACACGCTTTTCAGATCTGCCCACAAATTTTCTATAGGATTGAGGTCAGGGCTTTGAGATGGCAACTCCAATACCTTGACTTTGTTGTCCTTGAGCTATTTTGCCACAACTTTGGAAGTATGCTTGGGGTCATTGTCCATTTGGAAGAACCATTTGCGACCAAGCTTTAACTTCCTGAATGATGTCTTGAGATGTTGCTTTAATATCTTCACATAATTTTCCTCATGATGCCATCTATTTTGTGAAGTGCACCAGTCCCTCTTGCAGCAAAGCACCACCACAACATGATGCTGCAACCCCCGTGCTTCACGGTTGGGATGGTGTTCCTCGGGCTTGCAAGCTCCCCCTTTTTCCTCCAAACATAACGATGGTCATTATGGCCAAACCGTTCTATTTTTGTTTAATCAGACCAGAGGACATTTCTCCAAAAAGTACGATCTTTGTCGCAATGTGCAGTTGCAAACCATAGTCTGGCTTTTTTATGGCAGTTTTGGAGCAGATGCTTCTTCCTTGCTGAGCGGCCTTTCAGGTTATGTACTCGTTTTACTGTGGATATAGATACTTTTGTACCTGTTTCCCCCAGCATCTTCTCAAGGTCCTTTGCTGTTTTTCTGGGATTGATTTCCACCAAAGGACGTTCATCTCTAGGAGACAGAACTAGTCTCTTTCCTGGTCCCATGGTGTTTATGCTTGCGTACTATTGTTTGTACAGATGAAAATGGTACATTCAGGAGTTTGGACATTACTCCCAAGGATGAACCAAACTTGTGGAGGTCTACCATTTTTTTCTGAGGTCTTGGCTGATTTCATTTTGATTTTCCCATGATGTCAAGCAAAGAGGCACTGAGTTTGAAGGTAGGCCTTGAAATACATCCACAGGTACACCTCCAATTGACTTACATTATGTCAATTAACCCATCAGAAGCTTCTAAAGCCATGACATAATTTTCTGGAATTTTCCAAGCTGTTTAAAAGGCACAGTCAACTTAGTGTATGTAAACTTCTGCCCACTGGAATTGTGATACAGTGAATTATAAGTGAAATAATCTGTCTGTAAACAATTGTTGGAGAAATGACTTGTGTCATGCACAAAGTAGATGTCCTAACCGACTTGCCAAAACTATAGTTTGTTAACAAGAAATGTGTGGAGTGGTTGAAAAACTAGTTTTAATGACTCCAACTTCAGTGTATGTAAACTTCCAACTTCAACTGTATATATTCTTAATTCGATTCCTTTACTTTAGACGTGTGTGTATTGTTGTGAAATTGTTCGATATTACTGCATTGTTGGAGGTCGAAACACAAGCATTTCGCTACACCTGCAATAACATCTGCTAAACACGTGTATGTGACCAATACATTTTATTTGGTATGAATGATGGTCGCATGAACAGGGTCCAAACAGGAACAGATTAATGAATGCACTAAGTGGTGAAGAAGGAATTGGCTTAAGTGAAAGGAGAAACATAAGTTAGTACAATGTTCAAAGTGTGATGTTGTTGAACTCCCTGAGCCACATTGAAAACAATGTTAACTGTGGCAAACAAATCCAAAACGGATATTATTGCAGTGCACAGTAACGAAAATGTGGGTTGAGCAGGGCTCTCTGCTCTACTGAAAAGTAATGGTGGTTAGAATCCAACTGGGAGTGACAGTTGAAACCAGCTTGGGGGCAGTCTGGTTTAGTGGCATGACACATCATAAACTTCAGTTGGGTTCCTAACCACATTATCTACTTCAATAACAGAATCTACTGTAAATCACACTAAATACTTTGTTGTGTCCTGTTTGGAAGGCTGGTGAGCTCATTCTTCAAATCTCCTCATAAGCACTTTCTCCCAGCCGAACTACTGAGCAATTTTCACTGAACGGTTATCAAATTGAACAATTATGCAATTAAAACGTTCTTCCACGGCAGATATGTGAAAACAAATATGTGAAAACAAATATTCTGCACACCTGATTTTACCTCTGAAAACAAATTGTTAACATTTTGGTCTGAGACCAAGACCGGTCCTCCAGTATCTAATGCGCATGGAAAGTGGAGACCTCATAGAACGTAAAAAAAAGTACGTTTTGGAGACACCGTCGCGCTAGCTAGCACTGATATTTGCAGTGGCTAATTAATGCTAAATAAGTGAATTGTTTAGCCTCACAATTAGCTAAGCTATGCTTAGCTAGCTAGCTAAAATTGTTTACAGTTAGTTAGCAATCGTTTCTACACTCTTTTGCTTGGTACTGTAGCGCTGCCGTATCAATTAGAACCTGTCAAAGATGACGGGTGTATCCAGTTGTGTTGACATGTGACCATTGTGTCACGAGGCCATGCATATCCACTTTCTATGCATATTGGAAACCGTTGCAACCGATCAAGCCACCGGTCTCCAAGACACAGGTAAAGCTACTGTATCCGACTGAAGGGAATAAATGAAGGAAACCTGGTTAAGTGGAAAGCACGCTAGTTGCACTGCACCTGATATGGAACGATGCTCTCATGGGCTGTTCCCCATCTCCTGGCTTCCTTCCCAGCATTGAGGTAATTGGCAGCAATGTGTGTGAGACAAGCCACCTGAGAGAGAGAGAGCGAGAGAGTGAGAGAGAGAGAGAGAGAGAGAGAGAGAGAGAGAGAGAGAGAGAGCAAGAGAAGGGGACAGTGAGAGCCAAGCTTTAAATCTATGACCTGTCAGCAAGCTCATTACACCCCGCTGCTTAGTGAGTCAAGTTAACTTTAAACATTCACAGCACTTTGTTGTGAAAACAAGCAACAGCTCCACCACGTCTTGCAACATGCTTCACCTCTATTTTTCCTTATCGATTTATCATTCACTAAATAGCAACTGTCTATTGCCAGCCTATATATATTAGATGTTTTGAAGGTTTTAAGCACTAAGAGTAGCATTTCAGCATCTCCTGTTGTGTCAATGGCAGACTCCCGGGGTGAGTTGACAATGGCCAGATGAAACCTCATATGAGCGGCTCTTTAGCTGAGACAATATTTAGCTATGTAAACACTGATGCTTTTAGAAGCTGTTGACGCAAATGTTTAAAGGAACATTCAGCGAGTTTGCCAAGATCAAAGCCCTGTAGTGATGATTTAATATCAGAAATGGGATGGAGGGTCTCCACACAGCATCTGCATTCTTCCTCTAAGCCCCATTCCAACTTCCACAGCAAGCCTGGCCTGGCACACAGCCATGCGTCGGGCCTATCCATCTCCAACAGCTTCTACATTCAGGTAATTGTCCACTGTTTGCACAATTTTGGAACATACTGTCTCTCTTCGTGTTTAAATAACACCGGTCAACTTCTTGACCTCTATAGTTTGTTCTTTATTAACGGACTCTCAACAAAGTCAAACAATCACACCTGAAAGTGTGTAAACATCTGTGTAAATTGGTAATAATAGCAAGATTGATGATGACAATAGTGGATGCCATATGAATAGCATTGCATGACAATTCAATCCCAACTTCTATTTAAGAATGTCTCAAGTCATTCTTTATACTGTGTCTTGTGTCGGGACTTCGTTCGGATGGAGGGGTGTGGTCATTCATGCCAAGTACCGCAAGACTACTCCACAGGACAAGAACCAAGTAGCAATTCCAATGCCTATCATTTGCTCCACACTGTTGCTTTTAGGCAGAAGAATAAATTACTGTATGCTTTTCAGACATCCATGACTTCGGCTCGGTTAATTTTCTACTTCTCCAAGCCATTCATTCTAACTCGTATTTATTTGAGCTACTTGCCTGCCAGGAGCTATCCTAATTTAGATTGGAATGGTATGAATTTCCCTGACAGAAACCACAAGCGGGCCATGATGACGTTACCAAATTTAAAAAATGGTCTAAAGGGATTACTAAAGTCAAGTAGGTAAACTGGCAATGAGGACAACAGAAACAAGCCTTTAAAAAGCTGAGCTTGTGTCCCTCTGTGTGCCTGCGCTCCATTCTGATAGGTCAGTCTTAGTCCTCCACTGGTTCCAATTTTGGGCCGATTCCACTATCCGCTGGTGTGGTTCGAGTCCTGTAATTGTCCCATAAAGTGTAAGCCATAAAGAGTTCACCCTCACTGGGTGAAACAGAAATGTGGTCCCAGAACAGCAGTCACTCTTCCCGCCACTTAGGCCTGTCAGGGAGATCGCACGAAAGCTCTTCCAGAGCCAACTGTCCCTCTGCTCACATTGCATCCACATAGTTCAGCATCCTGCATGACATGTTCCTACTTTATCTTGGAGTTGGATTATTTGATGCATCCATCTATA
This sequence comes from Salvelinus alpinus, assembly GCF_045679555.1. Taxonomy (NCBI): domain Eukaryota; kingdom Metazoa; phylum Chordata; class Actinopteri; order Salmoniformes; family Salmonidae; genus Salvelinus; species Salvelinus alpinus. The sequence continues at coordinate 37,668,468 of NC_092095.1, forward strand.
GAAATCAAAAAAACATGGTTGGAGAACAATATCAAATAAGTCTCGATTCTATAACCTTAAGAATATGCTCAGATGTGTGTTCAAATGATTCTTAGAATGAAATATCCATATTGTGAACAGATTGTAGGCTGCATTGCCTTGGCACTGACATCTCCATATCATGAGAACTGTTTGCACTCAAAAGCCAATCCTGCAATCATGGTTACACATTTAATGTGTGTGTCTTTATTCCAAACCCTGATTGTAAAAGGCTCATCCTTACATTAACCTCAGAGTATTAACAGATGTTATTTCAAAAGGATGTGTTTCTGAGTTTAAAGAACCACTTGATATTGTGACAAACAGTGGTAAACTGGTTGCAATGACGTCATGCTCAGGTTGAACAATGGTTGCATATTATTTGTTTTTTATTTTTAGGAAAACGTCTTCTTCTCAACCACAAAATCAGTTAACAAACAGAAAATCACATAATTAAAAGATGTTATATGCCAAATTTAACCCGCTGGTTAATATGCACCAAACTCTGATAGCCAATTGCAGAAGTTTCTCATTTCAATTTGGAAATATACTATATGTAAATGCAAAAGTTATATAATGCATATATATTAAAAGGAGCTTTAAGTAATATTTTAGCCATAACTTAAATTATTTTAAGACACTGCTTAGAACAACCTGAAATGTCTTAGTACTGCTTCTTACCTTCACATAATGATCCAAAATTGTATTGCTAACATTTTTGCTATCAAGAATGGGAACCAATCATAGTCACAGAAAAAGACTAGTCACAGGAAAAAAAAAGTAATTTGCAGTATGCGTTCTAAAACGTTCTCTCATGGATTTCTATTCCTTTGCTACTACTGGTATGTAATTGACAATTGGCGCTACATGCAGGTGGAAATGTTACATGTATAACCTTTAACTCACTGTCAGCTAATGACCATATTGGATGTTCTACATCAGGCAACCCATCACCACAGAAAAGACAAACTTCAAATGTGATTAAAAAAAAGTTACAACAAATATGTTTGATAATTATGCATCTGGCAACCCTTTTAGCCAAAGGATTGGGAATAAAAGGTCATCTGGATTGGCCATCCCTTTATGCTCGTTTGTGTCCAGCCAACATCAAATTGCTCAGAGGTTAGATTACTGTGGCCACAAGACATCAGTAGGAATGCACACTTGGACATGGAGGGGAGGGGTAATATATCTATCTCTGGCAGCCCAGGGGTTGACCACAGCAACCATGACCTAAAAGCCTCAGATGTGACGTTATGCATCGACCACAATCCACATACACACAACACCACTCCAGATATCAGAGGACTGCCTTGTTTGATTAGTGGGTGCATTTAGAAATGTATGAAGGGTGGGGAAAAAACTTCCAAGGAAGAACTCCCTGACCCAAAACATAGGGATACAAACAATTGTATTATTGGAGCTACCTCCCAAAACCACATCCTTTGTGTGAATTTGTATCATCCAAGGACACAGAGTCTGATCGGTTATTTCTGCAACATGGTCTGATACAATATAAAGGCTCACGAGTGAGAATTGGCAATACAAGTCAACTCTCTAACATAGATTCCTGGAAATAATCAAAGCCCCTACTGAACTATAACCAAATTGCGGGATTCAACAATCAGAGTCAAAATCAAAATTTTCTTCAGCAGGAAGAAATTGTTTAAATCTAAATGCAGCTTTGAAAGTTGAAATGTACACTGCTGAAATTTAATAGTTCAAAACTAAATATTTTTAAATAATAGCCCATTTTTATGTATTTATAAAGCTGTTTATAAAACAATACCATCCATTTTTATTACCTTTTATGCAGATGAGGCATACTGCAGTTTTTATACTGTGGGTAGGTAGCCAATTTATGATTCTATGACATCTGATTGCATGAAAGCTGCCCTCTCTAGCGCACATACATTAATCTGATACTTGCCTTTGATGTATATGTACCTCTTTATCTTGTACCTCAGAACTGTATTACGTGGAAAACCTACCGTTGATGTAGAGATGTACAGGGCCTTCAGAAAGTATTCACACCCCTTCACTTATTCCACATTGTTGTTACAGCCTGAATTCAAAATGTATTAAATGTATACTTTTTCTCACCCATCTACACACAATACCCCATAATGACGAAGTGAAAGAATGTTTTTATATTTTCTTTGCAAATGTATTGAAAATGAAATACAGAAATATCTCATTTACATAAGTAAATCACACCCCTGAGTCAATACATGTTAGAATCACATTTGGCAGTGATTAGAGCTGTGAGTCTTTCTGGGTAAGTCTCTAAGAGCTGTACACATCTGGATTGTACAATATTTGCACATTATTATTTTAAATTCTTCTTCAAGCTCTGTCAAGTTGTTGTAGACCGCCATTTTAAAGTATTGCCATAGATTTTCAAGCCAATTTAAGTCAAAACTGTAACTAAGCCACTCAGGAACATTCAATTTCGTCTTGCTAAGCGAATCCAGTCTAGATTTGGCATTTTTTTTAGGTTACTGTCCTGCTGAAAGGTGAATGTCTCCCAGTGTCTATTGGAACGCAAACAACAAGGTTATCCTCTACGATTTTGCCTGTGCTTAGCTCTATTCCGTTTCTTTTCACCCACCAAAAAAACTCCCTAGTGCTTGCTGATGACAAGCATACCCATAACATGATGCAGCCACCACCATACTAGAAAATATTAAGAGTGGTACTCAGAGTGTTGTGTTTCCCCCAAACATAATGCTTTGTATTCAGGCCTCAAAGTCAATTTCTTTGCCACATTTTTTGCAGTTTTACTTTAGTGCCTTGTTTCAAAACAGGATGCATGTTTTGGAATATTTGTATTATGTACAGGCTTCATTTTCACTCTGTCATTTAGGTTAGTATTGTGGAGTAACTACAATGTTGATCCATCCTCAGTTTAATCACAGCCATTCAACTCTGTAACTGGTCTCATGGCGAAATCCATGAGCTGTTTCCTTCCTCTCTGGCAACTGAGTTAGGAAGGTGGCCTGTAGTGAATGGGTGTATTGATACAGCATCCAAAGTGTAATTAATAACTTCACCATGCTCAAAGGGATATTTAAAGTATTTTTATTTTTACCCATTGGCGAACATTGGAAAACCTCCCTGGTCTTTATGGTTGAATCTGTGTTTGAAATTCACTGCTTGACTGATGGACCTTTAGGTTAATCGTAAGTGTGCGGTACAGAGATGAAGTAGTCATTCTAAAATAATGTTAAACACTATTATTGAACAGAGATTGAGTCCATGCAACTTATTATGCGACTAGCACATGTTTACAGCTGAACTTATTTATGCTTGCCATAACAAAGGGGTTGAATGCTTGACTCAAGACATTTCAGAGTTTCATTTGTAATTAATATGTAATAATTTCTAAAAGCATAATTCCACTTTGACATTATGGGGTATTGCATGTGGGGCAATGACAAAATATCAATTTAATATGTTTTTAATCCATTCCAGTCTGTAACACAACAAAATATAGAAAAAGTAAAGGGGTGTGAATACTTTGAAGGCATTGTATGACTTAACAGTCCCTGGCCAAGTGATGTATGGTACAGAACAAGGACATCAGATCTGCTGTGAGAAAGGGGTGAATTTGGGTTAGTTCCCTAAGGACCCCTTAAATTTGTGTATTTTGGTTCAATCCAACCGCAATCTGCAGAAAACAGCCTCGCAAATATTTGTTGAGCTTTACTTTTCACTCGACCTGCCACGATAAGACAATAGAAAAGGTTACACTGGAATGTTTCAGGTGTTGGTGGGAGGAAAATAGACATTTTTCACAAAGATGATACGATGTGCTCTCGTACTGTTACAGGAGGACATATATTTGTAAAGGCTTCAGTAAATCTCAAATGTCCTCTTCGCCTCGTAGTGCAAGTGACACCACTGGCATTCGAAGGATGGGGATCTTTAACTTCAGTGGGGCCTCCAGGGTACAGTAACCATAGCCATCAACATGTGTAAAGACTGCTACAAAACGAATATCTACCGATACCCTGCAGCAATGTCAAGACAGTTGAATAATTAGTTCACGGATTGCCTGTCAGTTAAGCCTACATTAAATCGATCCATCTAGTGAAATTTTAAAAAGCACCAAGTTCTATTTAAACAAGGCCTGCTTCTTAGACCGATTACTCTGCATGCCTTATCAATGTACCCGAGTGGAGCTTAATTGTCACATGGGTCCCATGTTACGATGTGAGAGAAACGAGAGCACGACATAAACCATTCTCCTAAAGCAACAGTGTCATCCCTCAGATTAATACGCAGCCAAGGAGCCTAACATGATCCAGCTTTGAACTCGTCCTGTCTGAGAGAACACGGCAACATGCTGTCAGGAGAGACACAAGCGCTGGCCCGACATGTAAACGCGGACGTTCTTCACACTCCATTGATTTAAATGGAATTACGTTCTTGGCACCGGAATGGTCTGGTCTCCGCTCTCAACAGGAGACAGAATCTCTATTGATAGTCACTGAATCAGGTCTAGTGTATGCTGAGTGTTTTCAGATCTCAGGCATTGTGGCGACTGGGTCAAATGGACAGTCATCCGAACAGCAAAACCAAAGTTTTGCTCAGAAACTATAGGACCAGAAAGCTTGTGGGCACTAATAATACGGTGGAACAAAGGTTGTGCATGGCCAAATCTTATTGTGTAGCTGCTTAAGAGCAGCTTAATGTTGCTTAATGTTGCTGCTGGCTGTGGGGAGAAACATACCATGTATTTTGTATAAAAATATTCATAAAATATTATGGATTTATTTACTACAAAATATTTGTTTCTTCAAAAAATACATCATAGCACATTTCCTAACTGAACAGTTAACAAACTAAAAGTTAAAAGCACCAACACATATTATTTTTTTTGCATTGTAATTACAGAAAATGTCCATAACATTATTTCACTAACAGTGGAATGACAGTGTTTCACAGTGTTACTTATCCGCCAGTGTTGTGGTTAGCTGTGATATTCGCCTATTAATTTCTCCAGCCGGAGCAGCATTGGTTGTAAAACTGAGAAAGCATTCCGACTTTGTGGCTGTGTTATCTAGTGGAAATGGCTCATTTCCTGGTTGTTAAAAATCTGCACAGTTCGCTCAATTTCAGTTTGTGAGAAAACAAGCACTGAATAGTGTAGGTACCATCAAAATCGCTATGTGTAGCACCTTGAGGACATCCGACACAGTTCAGAAAATAGAAAGTGTTAGGTCAGACTGAAGATGAAGCCGGAGGGGATGGCATCGTTTTATGGGCTTTTAACCAACCGTGCTATTTTGTTTGGTTTTTCACAATGTTTATAACTTATTTTGTACATTATGTTGCTGCTACTGTCTCTTATGACCGAAAATAGCTTCTGGACATCAGAACAGCAATTACTCACCTTGAATTGGATGAATAATTTTTCTTAAATGAGTCGACAAGAGGGATTTACAACAGACACCCGAACAGGCCCTCATCCCCGTCATTCGCAGGAGAAAGAGATGAAGGTATCGCGGAAGGAGATTGGGGTGCCTTGTGAGGATCTGGCGATGAGTAGCTAATCTGCCGTTGCCATCAGTACTATTGGCCAACGTACAATCGCTGAATAATAAGCTGTAGACCACACTATCTACCTAGAGAGTTCTCATCTATATTCTTCGTAGCGATCTATTTACCACCACAAACTGATGCTGGCACTAAGACCGCACTCAAGGGGCTGTATATGACCATAAGCAAACAGGAAAACGCTCATCCAGAGGCAGCGCTCCTAGTGGCCAGGGACTTGAATGCAGGGAAAATTAAATCAATTTTACATACCTTCTACCAGCATGTTAAATGTACAACCAGAGGGGAAATAATTCTAAACCACCTTTACTCCACACACAGAGACGCATACAAAGCTCTCCCTCGCCATCCATTTGGCAAATCTGACCATAATTCTATCCTCCTGATTCCTGCTTACAAGCAGGAAGCACCAGTGACTCGGTCAATAAAGAAGTGGTCAGATGAAGCAGATGCTAAGCTACAGGACTATTTTGCTAGCACAGACTGGAAAATGTTCCGGGATTCTTCCGATGGCATTGAGGAGTACACCACATCAGTCATTGGCTTCATCAATAAGTGCATCGATGACGTCGTCCCCACAGTGACTGTACGTACATACTTCAACCAGTAGCCATGGATTACAGGCAACATCCGCACTGAGCTAAAGGGTAGAGCTGCCGCTTTCAAGGAGCAGGACTCTAACCCGGAAGCTTATAAGACATCCCGCTATGCCCTCCGAAGGAGGTTAGAGCCCTGGCAGAGTGGTGCCAAGATAAATGCTTCTCTGTGGTGAAGGTGCAACAGAGACTGAAGAAATTCAGCATGGGCCCTCGGATCCTCAAGAAGTTCAACAGATGCACAATCGAGATCATCTCGACCGACTGCATCAATTCCTGGTACGGCAACTGCACCGCCCTCAACTGGAAGGCTCTACAGAGGGTGGTGCGGACGGCCTAATACATCAGTGAGGGTGAGCTGTCTGGCTTCCAGGACATCTACACCAGGCGAGGGAGGCCCAAAAGATCGACAAGGACTCCAGTCTTCCGAGCCACGGACTGTATCGGTGCATTGGGTCTCGGACCAACAGGCTCCAAGACAACTTCTACCACCAGGCCATCAGACTGCTGAACAGCTAATCCTAGCTGTCTCCCTGCAGAGACCTGCACCTTAGAGACTATCTGCACTATCTGTCAAAAAAATAATAATAATTAGATAAGTATTCAACCCCGAGTCAATACATGTTAGAATCACCTTTGGCAGCGATTACAGCTCTGAGTCTTTCTGGGTATGTCTAAGAGCTTTCCACACCTGTATTGTGCAACATTTTCCCATTATTCTTTAAAGAATTCTTCAAGCGCCGTCCAATTGGTTATTGATCATTGCTAAATGAGGAGCTGTGAGGGGAACGGCACCTCCGTACCTTCAGGCTCTGATCAGGCCCTACACCCAAACAAGGGCACTGCGTTCATCCACCTCTGGCCTGCTCGCCTCCCTACCTCTGAGGAAGTACAGTTCCCGCTCAGCCCAGTCAAAACTGTTCGCTGCTCTGGCACCCCAATGGTGGAACAAACTCCCTCACGACGCCAGGTCAGCGGAGTCAATCACCACCTTCCGGAGACACCTGAAACCCCACCTCTTTAAGGAATACCTAGGATAGGATAAAGTAATCCTTCTAACCCCCCCCCTTAAAAGAGTTAGATGCACTATTGTAAAGTGGTTGTTCCACTGGATATCATAAGGTGAATGCACCAATTTGTAAGTCGCTCTGGATAAGAGCGTCTGCTAAATGACTTAAATGTAAATGTAAATGCTAAACAACCATTTTTCAGGTCTTGACAGATTTTCAAGCAGAGTTAAGTTAAATTGCCTTGCCAAATTGTTTGCAGTATTACTTTAGTGCCTTGTTGGATGTTTAGAATTGTTTTTATTCTCTGTCAATCAGGTTAGTATTGTGGAGTAACTACAGTGTTGTTGATCGATACTCAGTTTTCTCCTATCACAGCCATTACACTCTGCAACTGTTTTAAAGTCACCATTGGCCTCATGGTGAAATCCCTGAGTGGTTTCCTTCCTCTCCGGCAACTAAGTTAGGAAATACGCCTGTATATTTGTAGTACCAATAGGTGCCCTTATTTGCGAGGAATTGGAAAACCTCCCTGGTCTTTGTGGTTGAATCTGTGTTTGAAATTCACTGCTCGACTGAGAATCTTAAAGATTATTGTATATGTGTGGGGTACAGAGATGAGGTAGTCATTCAAAAATCATGTTAAAAACACCTATTGCACACATAGTAAGTCCATGCAAAAAAAATCTAAATTTAAACCATTTTAAATTCAGGCTGTAACACAAAATGTGGAAAATGTCAAGGGGTGTGAATATTTTCTGAAGGCACTGTAAATACAGTTGATTATTTCCATGCATACTACCTCTACTGTTGTGTTTTTCCTTAAAAGCGCTGGTTGTCACGATTCAAATGTGCTATTTTCAGGGATCATGCCTGCGAAACTCACAGCTGTGCTTGCAATAATGCATATGAAACGGAAGAGTGTAGCGGATGTAACAATAGTAGTTTCATTTTGCTGGAATGTTCTCAGGCAGATTTATTGCTCTCAAAGAGAAAACACACAAAATAATTTTGTAGAATTGAAACAAGATCACTTCCACAGAAGCCCTGAAACCAAAAGCCAAAAAGGAAATACAAATGTACTCTTGGAATTCTCATTTGAACGACTTGGTATCTCGTTTGAATAACTTAGTATCTCGTTTGAACAACTTAGTTAAAAATAGAATATATAATATAATTATAATATATAAAAGATACTAAGTCATCTCGTTTGAACGACTTAATTGTTGTTTTGTCTAATAATAATTTTGTTATGCAGCTTGTCAAACCATGTAATGATTGCTGCAGCCATTAATTAACATATTCCATACACTGATATGATTATTCATCGACAGTTCTTTGATAGCCTAAAGCAAGGCTCCTTTGAATGGCAGAGTTTGTAAGTGGGAAAGTGGAGCAGAGCATAATTCAAACAGATTAAAAAATAAATTAAAAATCACCTGAATAACAAATTAGACCTAATTAGACAAAAGAACAATTAAGTTGTTCAAATGACTTAGTATTTCATTAGAACCAGATAGTTATTCGAACCAGATAGTAAGCCGTTCAAGCGAGATACTAAGTCGTTCAAAAAAGATAATTCCAAGAGTAAGTTTATTTATTTTTTTGCATTGGGCTTCAGGGCTTCTCTAACTTTCAGTTATTTTATTCCACCTTTATATAACCACGTAGGCTAGTTGAGAACAAGTTCTCATTTACAACTGCGACCTGGCCAAGAAAGCGAAGCAGTGCGACAAAAAACAACACAGAGTTACACATAGAATAAACAATCGTACAGTCAATAACACAATAGAAAAATATATATACAGTGTGTGCAAATGTAGTAAGATTAGGAAGGTAAGGCAATAAATAGGCCATAGTGGCGAAATAATTACAATTTAGCATTAACACTGGCGTGATAGATGTGCAGATGGTGATGTGCAAGTAGAGATACTTGCACATCATCCGTCTCTTGGTCACAGATGGATGAAATCACTTTGTTCTTAAAGCTTAAGTTGTAACGAGTCTGCACACATTTGAATGGTGTCTCAGTGCCGCTCAGGAGACGTTTGGCATTACAGTCTCTGTCGTCAAGTTAAATGAAAGTGCCAATATTGTACTGGCACTAAATATGATCATATTTATTTTACAGTTATACGAAAGGTGACATATTATAGTAAATCATTTATAATTTTATTGTTACTATATTTAGAAAGCATTTCAGTCATTTCAAGCTCTATTGCCCAACTGACTGAATAGGGGGGGGAAAATCATGTGATTTTTCATATTTTTATCATATTTCTACTATGTCCTTGAGCTAATCTTCAAAAGTGAGTAGACCTCAGCAATTTATAACTATTTTTACCAGACAGGTGAGTTCCAGACCTTTCTAAAACTATGCAGCATTACCAGATATTACTTTTGGGTATGTCTATTTAGGCAGAAATCTTCATTTTGCCATATCATTCAAGAGTATTATATTATTAAGGGACTGGATTCAACCAGACTGGTGGTAAACGTGAGTTACCTGGGTGGAAAGCAGATTGCAGTCAATGTGAACACCCCTTCCTGTCCTGTGACACTGCAGCAGGGCGGCCATGATGGCTCCGTGAGCGTAGAGTCCTGTGGCCAGGTCAGTCATTGCGACACCCGGCCTAACTGGGTCCCCATCCTGCGCAACAGAGCAAGTAAAAAAAATATATATTGAGAAACCATTAAGCCGACTTCCTTCCAAAGCAACTTATGTGAATGTATAAATCTCGTATGGATGAGTTGTGAGTTAAAATCCCAGGTGAGGACACGCTGAGTTATAATTAGACAATGTATTCATGTATGTCAAAGTAAAAAGTAAAATATGTATGTTGAAAACAATGTATAGCGAGTATACAAAACATTAAGAACACCTGTTCTAGCTGTGCCACCTAACCAGAGCCTGGTTCGCGCCCAGGCTCTGTCGCAACCGGCCGCGACCGGGAGGACCGTGGGGCAACGCACAATTGGCCTAGCGTCGTCCGGGTTAGGGAGGGTTTGGCCGGTAGGGATATCATTGTCTCATCGCGCACCAGCGACTCCTGTGGCGGGCCGGGCGCAGTGCACGCTAACCAAGGTCGCCAGGTGCACGGTGTTTCCTCCGACACATTGGTGCGGCTGGCTTCCGGGTTGGATGCGCGCTGTGTTAAGAAGCAGTACGGCTTGGTTGGGTTGTGTTTCGGGGGACGCATGGCTTTCGACCTTCGTCTCTCCCGAGCCCGTATGGGAGTTGTAGCGATGAGACAAGATAGTAACTACTAACAATTGGATACCACGAAATTGGTGAGAAAAAGGGAATAAAAAATTTAAAAAAAAAAAGAACACCTGTTCTTTCCATGACATAGACTGACCAGGTCAGTATTACTGATGTCACTTGTTAAATCCACTTTAAATCAGTGTAGATGAAGAGGAGACAGGTTAAAGAATAATTTTGAAGCCTTGAAACAATTCATACATGGATTGTGTATGTGTGCCATTCAGATGGTGAACGGGCAAAACAACACATATGCCTTTGAATGGGATATGGTAGTTGGTGCCAGGCGCACCGGTTTGTGTCAAGAACGGCAACGCTACTGTGTTTTTGATGCTCAACAGTTTACCGTGTGTATCAAGATTGGTCCACCACCCAAAAGACATCCAGCCAACTTGACACAACTGTGGGAAGCATTGGAGTCAACATGGGCCAGCATCCCTGTGGAACGCTTTTGACACCTTGTAGAGTCCATGCCCCAACAAATTGAGGCTGTTCTAAGGGCAAAAGGGGGAGCAACTCAATATTAGGAAGGTATTCCTAATGTTTTGTACACTGTGTATATCTTGGGGAGAGAAACATACTCACCTCAGGGCCAGTGATGTGCATCATGCCAGAGACAGCAGAGGCGATTGAGTCATACCCTGGTCGCTGGGACAGCGGCCCAGTTTGTCCATAGCCTTGGAACCAACACACACACACACTTTATGACTTTCCCATAGCAGGACTTTGGCTTCATGCCTAAGAACACCCCTAGGCCATGGTATATTTACAATAAATCATACCCCCTCAAGCCTTATTGCTTTATTCCACAAATATTAGGGTGGCAGGTAGCCTAGCGGTTAAGAGCGTTGGGCCAGTAACCAAAAGGGCGCTGGTTTGAATCCCCGAGCCGACTGATCATGTTCATAGATTAAGCCAGAACCACACTAACAAGTGATGGGTTATTAAAGTATGCTATGCAGAAATCGCTCTGCCATTTCGTGGTTGCCAAAACGTTTAATAGTTCACCTAATTTCAGTTTGTGACAAAATAAGCAAGTAAAGTGTAGATAATCATTGTACCATCTAAACCGCTGTGAAATATATATTTTCCATAACCAAAAATATTGTTGTTTCAGCTGTTTGAAGCTGGTGTACAAAACCGAAAATAAAAGGAAGCGAAAACAAAACTTAAGAATGGGAAGCATAGAAATAGTGCATATAGAACAGCTCTACCATTTCTTAGACTTGGTTTCAAGTAGAGTGGTAAATCTATAACTTACATTTCTATGTGCATTTGGTCAGCATCTCCCAAAAAGTTACATATTGCCACTAAGACCTAAACGCATAGAAATAGCACACATAGAACAGATCTACCGCTTCTTAGACTTGCTTTCAATGATAAGGACAGATCTATAACTCACATGTCTATGTGAATTTGGTTGGGTCGCCCCCAAAAAGGTCACATCATAGCATTAACTCTGTAGCCTCAGCACGAAACCTATTCCCCTCTATACCATGGCAGAAATGTTTTACCCCAATGTGAAACACACACAAACCATCTAACCCCTCTGTACTATACAACAGCAGCATGGTATTAACCCCTATGAAAAGTCACACTAAATAATTAACTCCTTTACACAAAGTAAACACAATTGCAACTCTTGTCCCGTGTCAACACTGGGCAAATGTAATCTTGAGCTGACAGCCTTGGAGTGATTTTAACCAATATTTGCTATTCCGGGATATAAGGAAGTATAGAGAGGGCCATAAAGAATAGACGAGTAAACCCTTATATCCACAGAAAGCTTGGGAGCTGTAGTCCATATTTGTATAAGACTTACTGAATTGGCACAGCACAGGCTCAAAATACATGATACAATGTTTTATTTTTTTTCTATACAAATCTTGATAATCAAATAAAAAATTATATGAATTATTCATGTGAATGAAAAAGTATTTTCACCCTTTGAATCCTTTACAAATATGGTTTCAAACAGAGGGTTCATGACATGACGGATTATTTGTCTTATACCTTTAAAATGTATTATGAAATTATAAATCCTTGTAAGAAAAAAAGAAAAGATGGATACAGTAGAGACGTCATATAGTGGAGTCTACCTTCAAGAAGTCTGGTGGGCAAATATAAATTCCTACAGAAACTATATGAATGTTTTTGTATTCTCCCCGAACAGACGAGTAGAACATTATCTTGCAGTTCTCTCTACCTGACACAGAACTGTGGAAATCACATGAGCTTCAGACATTTAGCAGGGATTCTTATGAAACTAGGTTATGTAGTATCGCTGACATCCACTGTACTGCAGTATAATGCACATAATTTGAAGCACAGCGGCTCGCTGAAACCAGCCATATGTCATACTTATATTTCGGACAGTTTTATATAGTACAAGTTCTATAAACAGCCTACTATCCGATTTCAGGGACTAAGATGTGTCAGCTCAAGACGTAATTAATTCAATAATAGCAAGTAACTTTTAGCTTACAATGTCCCACCTTATGCAGACATAGATGTGTTTTAAAGAATAAATTGAAAACATACAGTATGTTGCATAGCACGAACTAACTAAAACAGGGAAAAGGAATACTGGTCTTGTTTGATTGAGCCCAAAAAACAGACATTGCAGAAGAAAATCAGGAGTGTTTACGTGTACTAAGCTATAGCCACTGCAGCCCAATCAAAATAAGCACTCCAGGGGGAGAAAAAAAAAATCTAACCATATTTCACGGTCTTCGAATTAGATTATTGGAAAAAAACTGGGCAGACGTGTGGCCACAAAGTGTTTAAGCCATGTTTTGTAAGGAGCTAAGCATCCTGTACAGAGGTCACAACATAGCTTGACTATGTGTGTCTGCATAACCCTTTTAAGAAACAGAGAAAGAAATACACAATATTCTATTAAGCAGTGTATATTTTTGGCTGACAATGCCATTGAAGTCACTGGCAAGGACATAACATGCAAGGCTACAGTTTGTCGTTTTTAGAAACAGCAGGCAAAATATATTGGAAGATTTCAACCACTTCGGACACTAAAACTGCCGAGTCTTTTGCAAAGTGGGCACTCTGTCTTAAGTCGTTTCCATGAGTGGGACTGCCGATATGCGCCATCACTGGGATCTGAAAGATTACATAAGCAATCATACTCCATGTATTATTGCTTAGTTAAAAAAATATATCCTAATAAAATATGGCTACTCAAAATTGCCACAAGGTCACAAAATTTGCCCGCAAGTCCAAGGCAATCAACCAATAAGCAAAAATACATCAAATGATGACATCATTGCAAGAGGCTCACTGCACATAAAGCAAGCACGCTCATTAAGTGAACTAAAATCTATTTTAAACTGTCACAGGCATAAATGTTTTCCTTTTCACTTGATCGCAGCATACAGCTAAGGTAAATCAAAAATAGGGGTGGATAAAATGTATGTTTTCCTAAAAGTGTGTCTTATCCTGGAACTTAAATAGCTTAATACTGAAAAAAGAGCTAGGTGGTCTGCTCAAACTAAAGATCAGAACACTTAAAACAACTTTGAAATTGAAAACTGTATGGATATAAATAAGTTTGAAAAATCTATTCTATAAATATCTGGAGACATCAAAAAACTCAAATGGTTTATGAGGCAAAGGCCACATCAAGCTAATCAAAACACATTAGTTACAGATTCACAAAAGGAATTTGTCTAAATCCAGCTAAATTAAACATTTCAACATGAGCATTGTAAATCTTTCCAATTTCACCGTAGTGTTTACCATCCACAATTTACTAAGGCCTCGTGGGTAATGTCTCCAGCATTTAACAAGAAAGGGGGCTTGGAAATTTGGCAACATAAGTCATCTTCCAACAAGACTTGGGGAAATTAAAACTATCTGCAAATCATTGCTTTCCTTGCCACAGGGAATAAAATGGCAAATCTTAAACCAACTCGCCACATCTGACGTATCTGGGTACTAAGACAGAAGGTATGAACTAATGGTTGACACTTTATTTCGACACTTTATCTTGACACTGTGGTGTTTGAAGGAACTAGAAATCCAGGGGAATACATGTTTACTAGGGTGTTAGGCTCCCTCTAGTGACCATTAATGAGAACTTCAGGGATTTACTTTGATCTGATTTGACGCAAAAGGCCCATGATAACATATAGCAATACCACTTCAACACAGAAGGGTATGCCAAGGTGACACGGCATCACTGCACAGGAGACGGTGACGTGGGCTTTTGAACAGAGTGTGACAAGATTCCAGGATTTACAGCTTCCCCACACGCGAATCCAATCTCTAGCGTGGGGACATTACGCCATCAGTTACAGATTACTGTGGCAACAGAGCAATTTTCGCAAAAAGCCTCAACTTGCTTTACGAGTGGATAATGCAGACAGTAAACTGAAATGGGCCTTTTCACAAGGTCCCAAAATGAATTGAAAACATGGATAGTGAAGATTGACAGCATACAAAACAAAAAAAGAGCATTCTTTAGAGGCATCAACATAACGGAGTAGAAATTGTCACCCAGTCATTACATTTCCTTAATTAAGGATCTGCAAGCCATAAACTAGAGCTCTCCCACACCATACACATGCACTTTGACTAGCTAAAACCCAGAATTGGGGTCAATTCCCTTTCCATACATTACATTCAGGGTGTGGAAATGGAATTCCAATCAAAACGATTCAGAGACTTTATTAGGTTTCCTGATGCTAAGTATTTCATGCATGTTGATCACAGAAATGGAGTTACAGAAAGGTGTATGTTGTGTACAATATAATGTTGGAATGATTTGAAAGCTGGGTGTAGAGGAAGTAAGCACAGAGCCAGAGGCAGGTACCTGAAATAGAGCAATACACCAGTCTTGGGGCTGCTTTGTGTACGTCGTCGTAGCCAAGGCCCATCTGATCAAGCTTCCCAGGTAGATAGTTTTCCACAAGGACATCACACATCTCTGCAAGCTGAGGAACGCAGCCCATTACGTCTGTTTCTACTGTGCTGTATATTGTCACCCAGACCGTCATTCGAAATGTCAACGCACCCGCATATAATCATCGGGAGAAAGATTGGAATGGAATGCGATGGTCATTCTATGATTCCATGTATAAGAACGTCATGTGGAGAATAGGTCGTTATCAATAAAACGTCACAATGAGGTGCAGAGCGCTCGATTTGGCTGCTGGGGGGCAAGGACACCCCCAGCTGCGCTAAACCATTGACAACTACGTTTCGTTTTCAAGGGATTGTTAAATGACCGTTAGCTATAACTCTTTGGTTTTAATATAGTCACCTCTTGAAGAAGATAAGAGTCATACAGCAAGTAACTGCATTTTCATGATCATAAACATGTATTGGTATAGAACAAGAATGCCCCCACATGGTTAAGGCTCCCAATGCACATTGGAAAATATACACGTTTCATCTCACCTGACCATTGCGGCGGACATGACGCATGGTCAGGTGCAAAAACAAATTGTGCATCTCTAATAGTTTTACGACAATGAGATAGGCACATGTTGTAGTTCCAGAAAATAACATATAAATTTACAAAATGACCAAGTGGGTAACCATGAAAGGCAAGACAAATCAAATTGACATATTCATGCTCGATGCCAATGTATCTCAAAGAGCTACATTGGCATCGAAAGAGCTTGACGTCGTCCTGGTAGAAATAGTCAGTCGGACTACCGTCATCACCACTATAGGCAAGCAAATCAAACAATATTTAGATTTTCAGGGATAAACTAGATGGCTGTTAGCTTGTTAATAACTAGCAATACTGACATGGTCCATCAATCAATGTAGCCTATCATGTCTGTCAGCAGCAACGGTGAAACACTCATTAACAAACATGTTGAAAAGGCGATGTTCGCTAGGTAGGGCTACATTGGTTGAAGAAAAAAAGTACATTAGGTCTACTTTCCACTATATGTTTAGTCAACTGTACAAAGTTTAAACTGGTAGATTACAAAGTAAACATTATAGGCTAACAATATATCGGCAAATGCACCCTTCTGCTCGACAGGCAGAGCCCACAAAGGATGGGAAACCAAACCTAAACCACTCTTACTTGTCAGGTATAGTTCGCTTTTATATCACTCAAATATCAAATTAATGGTGGCAAATATTGAGAGATATTGTGTAGCTACCCCAACATATCTGAAATGACACAATTGATGCTTACTGGTCTTGAAAAGCATGCAGTTACTTACTGTAACTCTCATGATCGAGCTAAATGTGCGCAATTGTTCAGACTATAGTCTTCAAGGAGGTGAGGATAGTACAACCCAGTGTTGTAGTACTAGAGACCACCGGAGTCCGGTCTCAAGACCACATTAGGTGTCTCAGTCTTGTCTCGGTGTCGGATACATTTGTACTCGGTCTTGGACAGTGAGTATTTGTTATTTCTTGGAGACAAGCCGAGTAAAAAAAACGAAATCATCCGCTTCCATTCACTCAGCGCATAAAACCGCTTCGCCAGGACAAAACACTCCTTTCTTGAAACAGTAATACATTATAACAGCCTTTATATCTATTATAGACATGTTCGCGCAATGGTGAACCTATAGGCCTTCAGTGTGTGACAGGTTCCTTATTATGAAAGAACAGCAACCGTAATACTAGCGCACTGTAAAACATTGTAAAACACAAAGGGCAAGTGGTGTAG